>NC_056737.1:1898292584-1898662584 GCF_019279795.1 Protopterus annectens
AGTTTCACTTAGAAAATAACCAAACACCAAAGTGTTTAAGGCAGATACCAGTACAAATACTTAAAAACAGCTCAGAATGCCAAATAAAAGTATTCCACCAAAATGGGACTGCCAACTCCAGAAAGGAAAACAATATTCCAGCACCAAGTAGTTGGATAAAGAAATTTATTTAAGCTTAACAACTGTATAATAGCTTTTTGTTCATACCAGAGAAGGACTTCATCAGAATTATCAACTTTCTAAATCATACAACTTTTATATGAATAAAAATTAAAAGTAATTAACAACCAACCAATTAAATTCCAAAATAACAACATGATGTAAGAACAAGAAAGTGGTGAAGGATAAGATAGAAATAATAAAACTTCTATGGTAGCTAAAACTTGATGCTGGCCAACCTCCTGGTATAAATGATGTAAAAATATAAAGAACAAGTTCATAATGTCTTTGATTTATGTTTTATAGTCTCTTAATCTTTCACCATTTTGTTTTTCTTACATCACATTGTTGCCAAAACATATTTTAATTACCAGCTTACTTTTAAAGAATCCATATAAAAGTGGCAATTTTTTAAGGCAGAAAACCATGATGATTGTTGTAATAAGTTTTATTTTAATTTAATATTAATTTAAATAAATAATTCAGCAATTTTAATTATTTGTAACAATTGGTTTCAGAATAAGTGTAGGAGGCCCAACAACATAGCTGCTCACAATATCTGATTACAGCAGTATTTAAATGAGTGTCTCTGTGTATGCAAATGTGACAAAAAAGATGTGAAGTGATTCAGAATTATATAAACAGTGCAGTGTGATACACAGTTACCAGTTACCACTATTAAAGACCGCACTGAAATCTCATTGTACATGGATTGGAGTCCGTTAGGGGATGCCACAGCTTTAGTGAATGCATATATGCAACAGACTGGAGTCTTAGTCATCGTGCTATGAGTCACCATGTTATCTGACCACTATTAATCTTTCATGGCCATTATGACACAAACATTGTGGACCAGTACCATGTGAATAGGTACGCCATACAGGAGCTGGTAGATATTTGTCAGCCTTATCATCAGCCTCATGGGAGTCTTAGATTACTTATCCAGCTAGATACTAAAGTATGTGTGACTTTACATATACTAGCCATACGGACATTTAAGTCACAAACATGGGACACAATGGAGGTATTCTTGGCATCTGCCTCAGGAATATTTCATAAGTTTTTCCATGCCCTGCTACAGCATATGAGGGAGCATATATGGTTTCCATGTACCACAGAGGATAGTACCAACAGAATATTGGAGTTCTGTGATATAACTTACTTCCCTAAAGTGCTGGGGCCATAGACTACACCCACATTGAAATGAAGGCCCCAGCTGGTGACTTGGGAAGAAAGTATGTGAACAGTAAAGGTTATCACTCCATTAAATGCACAAAGTATTATCTTTAATGTGTCTGCAGGCCACCATGGCAACTACTGACTTCTGCATATTGTACACGTGACATATATCAACTGTTTGTAAAGGGTGACCTTTCCCTAGGAGTATCTTATTGGTAGTGACAGATATGCCCTGGAACCCTGATTGACAACACCTATCTAAAATTCACAATCTGTCACAGACAATGGATACAACTATCTCTTATCACAAACACGGATCACTGTGGAGCATTCATTTGGACTTCTGAAGGGCATGCTTTTGCTGCCTGGTGGTGTCCTGCAATACGTCCCCTGCACATGTGCTAAGATATTCTCAGTGTCTGCAATGTTAGACAATATGGTAATGAAGCTGTTGCAGCAGGGATGCCATATGCAGGAGGAACAGGTCCCAGCACAGCAGGCAGTGGAGGATGAGTCAGAACAGGAGTCAACAGAGGAGTGACAGTGAGAATCCAGACATGATTGTCTAGTATGAGACTGAGATGATAGACATGGTTTCCAGTGGCATGCACATTACCCCAGTGATTGTCACAGGAGAGATTAATCTTCCTTTGCTTGCTACATAGACTCCATTGGACCATTTGCTTTTGGACTCCTATGAGGGTTCCCAGCATATGGTAGATGCCTGGCACTATCTCATCAGGGAAGTTATAAATACCAAAGGCATTCTCTGAACTGGTGGGCAGTACAGACACTGGGAAGAAAAGGTCAAAGTGAAGGTGGCTGAGATGCATTGTAAGTATGGTGTAAAGAATCCCACCCTCCATTCTACCAGTGCTGGCTGTAGAAACATTATACCTCTTTTTTTCCACAGCACTGAAAGTTATTACACAGAATGCCCTCTAGCATTGTAGGAGCTTCTCCCACCTTTCAAGGTGCATGGGTTAATATACTTGTCTGTTTTTATATACTTTTATATACTTATATGCATAGTTATCCCTTTCTCTGTATTAGTTTTGAAATGTATTATCCTCATGGCAATACATACATGTTATAAAAGTTATCTGTAAGAATGCTGGCAACTTTCTGTCACTGTTGATGCCCTACCATCTGTTAAAGTAGGTTATGCTTTACTAAGTTAATATGTGTTATTTTCATGATGGGTTTATGGCTTTAGCGCTATATCCAAGGGGCCTTCTGTAGTTAAGAAGGCAAGGCACCATTATTGTAATCAACACCCTTTTTCCCATTCAGGTAGTACTTATATTCCTGCATTTGCAATAATCACTTGTAAATCTGTTATGAGATTTCATACTATTACTGTTGCTCTTGTACTGTCATATTAGTATGATTTTTTGGTAATTGTGCTGTACTAAATTTTAAGTTTTTACGTAGTTACTAAGCTTGTCATTCATCAGACCATTGAAGAGCCTAGCCCAATTTTCCAGTTGCTCCAAAGTAATGTTTGGTTAAGTAACTTGCTGAAGGTCATATAGTAGGCACATGGTGGATGAGGGAATCAATCCTTGAATCACTGAATGTAGTTTGTTAATAACTCATAACCTTAAACCTCTGCAATAACTGGCAGAGTTCATATTATAACCCATACCTTCCAGTGAAATGTCTTTTGCTATTTCTAATTTTTCCATTGTAATATTCTCCTCAGACCTACTCTGGTTTCCCTTCTTATATTCTTCCCATAAACATTTTCCATGTACACACTATCCCTTACAAAATTATTCTCTAAAGGGTCTATATCATGAAATCAAACTTCAAAATGTCAAACACCATAAGTTCGAACTTGGAAGATCGAATTCAGATAATATCAAAACTTCAAAACAGTGAATTTTTTCCCAGGGGAAAAAATTTGCTCTTCCGAAAATCACACACATAACACAATCACACCAAACATCTTCAAAACCTACACTAAACCTACCATACACCACTATCTATACAGTATCCTTAACCCAGCCCTAACCCTAAAGTCCATGACTATTGCACACACTTACCTGACTAGTGCCCTAACCCTAAAGTCCATCACAATCACACACTTACCTGAGCCGCACCCTAACCCTAAAGTCCATCGGTATCGCACACTTATCTGACCCGCACCCAAACCCTAAAGTTCGTCACTATCGCACACTTACCTGACCTGCGCTCTAACCCTAAAGTCTGTCACTACCTGTTCGTACACTTCCCTTGACCTGGTCCGAAAATGCTGAAGCCGCAGAAACTGCCAACCAAATTTTTTCCCTGGGAAATAATTCAGGTTTCCACGGCTTTGACATTCTCAACTTTCAAACTACCAAGTTCGTCCTTCCGGTATTTGGCATTCTTAATGTTCAATTTCACGATAGGAACCCTCTCTAAATACTACTCCATAGCATATAACATTTCTGGAATTTGCTATCCTATTTTCCTTTCTTGTTTCTTAACTTTTTCATAATTATATTATTTCACCTTACTGACTGGCTAGGAAAATGTGGCATAGGTTCCTAGGTAGTTACTAGGCATGCTTTCCAGGAGACCATTAAGGAGCATCAAAGCAATGTCTGGTTAAGTGACTTGCTTAGGGGGTCACACTGTAGGCAAATAATGATGGTGCAAAGATTCAAACCCTTTAACCTTGGAAGAAGAAGCAGTCAATAACAAGTCAAAGTGTTGGCTCTTTGTGCTAACTGCCTGACTGCTTAATTTCTCTCTCCTCACACTTTATTGCTATCTCTTCTATTTAGAACATTTGTTTTAGATACTATATTCTTTGCATCCACTTATTTTCCTATACAGTACCAACCACAGCAGTGTGTGTGGCTCCACTGTGGGCCACCAGCTCTCACAGACAAACATCTTCAGAGACACTTGCAGCTGTGCCTGCTGGGGCTGTTTCCCCTGTACCATCCTTGGGGGGAGGCTGATACGCTCTCCACCTGTGCCCCAGGTGGAGCTTCACTGGCTAGGAGTGCTTTAGTTCCTATCAGTAGATCTGCTAGGGGTAAATATTGTGTTTACCCACAGTCAGCTTGTTGAAGTGGTGAGAGAGCTGGTGGACTGGTTCATTGAAGACTGCACTGACCTCCTGAAAAGACTCCTCTTATAGCTTGAAGTGTCACACCCCTGCCCTGCACTGGCAGCTCCGTCTGACCCAGAAACCAGTGGTAAGGGAGTAAAATGTGGTGTGTAGACCCAACTTGGTCTGGCATGACCATGGAGGTACATGCTAAGTCAACTAGCATACCCACCTTACCCACATCCCAATATATCCCCCTTTCGTGTTGTTGTACTCCATAGTTTGCTGTCTAATCTTTCCTTTCACCATTGTCTTCTGTTTGTCTGATATCTTTAAATCCACTGTGCTCCCCCTCCCTTAGTGTGTCAGAACCTCCCCTGCCATTCTTGTTGTGGTCTATGTTTCTGCATTTGCCCATATTACCTACCCTAATCCTATTATCATTCTCTCAAATTCCCTTATTTCATTTCCCACCTTACCTTCTTTGGATAAAGAAAATGATCGCCTGTCCCACAAAGCAAATTATCCTTCATTTCTCTCACCCGTTGTATTTGTGCTCGACCTGTTTCCCTTATGTGATTCCCTATGCTTGCTTTCCCTTTTTTGTTGTCATATACTCCCTTTTCCACACTTTAATTTGTTAAAAAAGATATAAAATGTGCAGTGAACCCATTGAGGCTTATAGCTGCCTTTAATGTCATGATACTGATGTGTGAACATGAATGTCATGATCTGTTTAGTTGTAGTTACATGCACAATGTTCACAGAATTTCCTTGCTACATTACTCATCCACCACCGGGAAAAACATTTCCTTACTGCTTGCCCTGCTCTGGCCATGAATAGGCTGCTTATTCAGCTACTGTTTCCACAAGTATGTTCATCTTATTAATTGTTAATGAATTTAGAGCCACATTGCACCCAGAAAGTAGACACCATCTGGCTCAGTATGACTGTGATGAGCAGTACTTTTCTGAATCCCAGGGCTTATCTTTTTACATGTGCAATTACACCTGATTTCTTCCCAGCCTAACATCATTTTCTTCTTCAACCACATCTTAGGTTTCCTTCATTTCACTAGTGTATGTATAGTCCACACCACCCATGTTATTGCTTTCTTATCTTCCACACATCTGTGACAGGGTCTAATAGTATTATAGCACCACTACCTATCTTTCTTTCCATCTCTACTACTTATCATACATTACTAGTTGTTAATTCGTTTTTCCTCTCCTCTGTGTAAAACTACAACTTTCTATCCCATCTCTTATCTAGTTTTTGCTTACAAATATTCCTTCCCTCCTTTCTTTTTTCATTGGTATACTCAGAATATAGTTTTAAGTATCTTTTGTCAATGTTCTTGGACATTGCAGTATATTACTAATTTAATCTGTTGTTGAATATATGCTATGGTGTTTCAATGCACGGTCACTGTATTTTATACTACAGTTCAGGTTCCCTCTGAAAATGAGCATTGCCTAGCAAGGCTAACCCATCCAACAAAAAAAAAAAATAAAATTGAAATAAATAACACCACAAACCTTGTATATTCCCATAGCATACACATACCAGCAGAAATCCAAGTCCAACAGTATAAGTAAGACCAGAGGTCGTGCACACTGAACATCACAGACATGCACAGTGTTTTAGTATAAACATAACTCCACAGACACTGAACACTCCTACTGAACATCAGAGACCCTGTATATTCCTTCAGTATACACTGCACGTACCACTACAAACATGAACAGTCCAGCAGCATAAATATAGGCACCATAGAGATTTAAAGTCGACTCATAACACCACAGCACATAACATTTCAGATGCTGTGGTGTACTAAAGTACACACATAAAACCAGAAGGCTGTACCACCCTACATTACACACACATAACATTATAAAACCTGAAAAGTCCTGGAATACGTACATAACACCATATTCCCTGTATAGCACTGCTTTACACAAATACCATCAAAGATCCTGTGCAGTACTGTAGTACACACGTAACAGAGCGTGCCCTATAAAGTCCCACAGTACTGTATAGTTATACTTTAAATACACTGTACAGTTCTATAATACACAGATGGCACTAGAACTCTATACATGTGTAGCTGCACAAAGATCCACAGTTCTGTAGTAGTCATATAATAATATAGCTGTAGCTAGGTAAAACTGCACCCTCAGAAATTCTCAAGACTGGAGCAACCCCAGAAACAAAGATGAAGAGAAAAAAAAAAAGAAACAAGGGAAGAAAAAAAAAAC
Source organism: Protopterus annectens (assembly GCF_019279795.1). NCBI lineage: Eukaryota > Metazoa > Chordata > Ceratodontiformes > Protopteridae > Protopterus > Protopterus annectens. The sequence goes on from NC_056737.1 coordinate 1,898,299,228, forward strand.
CTCCTCTGCAGAGGAGCAAAACAGAAGGCAGTCCTCAGTCTTCCATACTCTGTCATGCTGCAATGAATTAATGCTGGCAATGCATTGCTGACAGTGCATGTTTATACCTCTTAACAGCTTATGCATAGGGCAACCACCCTGTTTGTCCAAACTATCTACACTTCTGCACAACAGCATAAAACCACAGTCCCTACATATCCGTACAATACACACATAACACCACGGACCCTGTACAGTTCTACAGTTCATAGATACCAGCACAGACTCTGTACAGTATTACAGTACACACACACATAACACCATAAACCATGTATAGTCCTACAGTACACTCATAATATCATATGCTCTATACAGTTCTACTGCATACGCATAACACCACTGACTAAGTGCCGTCCTACAGTGCATGCATAAAATGTTAGACAATGCAATATGGTACATTACACAATTAATATAGCAGACCATGTGTAGTCTTGCAGTACACCCATTATACTACAGGCATATGCAGTTCTACTGCATACGTGTAACTCCACTGACTAAGTGCAGTCCTACAGCACATCCATAAAGTGTCACACAATGCACTATGGTACATTACATAATTAATACAGCAGGCCATGTGCAGTCCTGCAGTACACACATAAGACCACAGGCTCTATTCAGTCACACAGTACAAATGTAACATCACAGACCCTCAGACCCTGTACACATTTACTTTACAAACACAAGTCGATTGTCCTTGCACAGCCCTACAGTATGCATATTTTATATATTTTTTTATTTCATGTATTTTTATTTTATTTACAATTTGTTGACCAGGTTAGTCCCATTAGGCCAGTATCCTCTTTCCAGGGGAGATTCAAGGAGGTATTCATACTGACTAGGTGTAATTTGGCCAGGGAACATAGGGTAGCCATAGGGCAGTGGAAGATAAGTAGGTAACATGAAGGAGAAGGAAGAACAAACTATTGCAGTACAGAGTCAGAAAGTCTTTCTGACTACAGAAGTGGAAAAGACAATAGTGTGTTATGTGTCGTGGTTGTATTAGTGCTGTGGATACAGAAATGGCCTTTTTGTTATCCCTAACTTTATCTGTCACAAACTAGTCAAACTCAAGTAACTCATTTGACTGAAGGTGGTTTGGACGAAACCAGACTTCTTACTATTATTTCTATGGTTGAGACAAGTGATAATAGTGAACTTTCTTGGGATGATGTTATAGAAAAGTATTTTCTACTCCTAGTCAGAACAGCTTCTACTATTCAGGAAACAATAATCAGTGATGTACAACATGCTAAGCCAACTAACATACTATAGGCCAGAAAGCTGTAATTAGGTTATGACACTGTGTTAGTCGATGGACAGCATTGAGCAGAATGGAGATTAGCTGAAATACAATGACCTACTGTCCATATTTTTTCTAAAAATGACTGTGCCATTAACAGGTATGTTATGTAGGACAATGTTATTGTTCCATTAGCTTTTACACCTTTTATAGGTTCATAGGTGAATACTAGGCTATCTGCCCTAAAGGGCCATTTTAATTCTATCTCTGGTATCCCCTTAAGTGTTCAAATTACCCTTAACATGAATTTTATTCTATACTTCTCATTTGTGTATGAATATTTCTGGGGTCATACCACTGAGTTTTGAAAGGGAACCTTGCTGCCAGGTACAGTATTTAGATGCTATCTCTCTCCGTTAGTAGCACAGGGAGCAGTCCTGGGGTAAATTTCCATATTCCCATCCATCAAACTAAGTTGTGTTTGAATAGAAACAAAGATGAGCATTGTTTTATGAGGATGGGGAATATGTTTCAGAGTACTGGTATCCTCTGAGATATGTACCTATTTATCTATATCATTCTGTTTATGTTGCAGAAGAGGTCGAAGTCTCTATATTGGGTATTTCTCATACCATTTGACTTTTGGATGTGCAGAAGGTCCATTGGCACTCAGTCACAGGATGCTTTAGAAGTCAGGCACAGATTACTTTGTAATAGTCTATAACAAACTGAGTATAATGATAGAGCTTTGAGGTGGTCAATGGAGGTTATCTTGTTTAGTCCCTGTATTCTTTTTGTGAGGAACCTCTGTGGGTGCTTTAGTTGTTGCATATGTCTGGACAGGTATATACCCAAAGAGGATATTATATTCAATGATGGACCATATGAGGGCTGAGTACAATGGGGCAGTTATATGTCTAGACAGAGATGCTGACCCTTTGCTTATAAGTCAAGCATGTCGAAGGACTTCCACACTACAGTAGACACACATGTTGTTTGAATGCTAGGTCACTGTCTATATATGTTCCCAAATCTCTAACTACTGGATCCATTCTTAGAGTTTTATTGTCAAAGTGGTAGTTTCCTGGAGCACTTCATTTCCCAAAGGATGCAATAATGCACTTTTTTGCATTTAGCTTTTGTCTATGACTGTGGCACTCGTTATTTTAGGATAAGCCCTTCTGGAGGACAGCTACGTCTTTTCAGGATTCAGTGACTGCAGCCAGTTTGCAGTCATTTGCAGTCTTGGTAAACCGAAGACCTTTTATGCTTGCTTGGATGTCTGAGAAGTAGATACCAAACAGGGGTGGTCCCAGCACCGAGATCTGTGGGACTTCACTAGTAGCTGTCTTTTTTTTTAGTGGAGATAACTTCCCCTGTATTGATGTCCTGTGTACAGCCTGTGAGCCAGTTGGCAATACAGCTGGTGGCTCATGGGTTTATTCCTAATTTCATAAGCTTTTCCACAATACCTGAGTGAGGTATTGAGTCAAAAGCTTTGGCAAGGTCTAGGTAGGTCTTGCGGACCACCTTGCCTTCATCTATTACTTTGGAGACTTTTTAAAAAAGCTTACTAAGTTAGCCTGCCTTTGATAAAGCCAAACTGGGATGAGTCCAGTGTTTGGAAGTTTCCTATGTCCTTGTAGATTAATTCCATGATAAGTCTTTTCATGGCTTTACATACGAGACTAGTCAGACTACAGGGTCAATAGTTAGCTGCGACAGTGGATGCTGCTTGTACAGGAGTATGACTGCTGCTGTCTTCCATTCACTTGGTGCGAAGCCCATTTGGAGGCAGAGGTTGAACAGTGTTATTAGGACCATGAATAAGTCATGCTTCATGCTATTCAGGATACAACCAGAGATACTGTCAGGATCATGATCTACTCCCTTATACATGAAAAAATCTCCACCTTGACTTTTGAGTTTCTGCATAAATTTATGACTATGGTTGAAAGAAAGCAGACTATATATCCCTATACCTTCTCAGGTGACTTTGAGATAAAAATGTTTTATAGTTTAGAATACATAGTCTTCTGAAGAGGATATTTTACATTATTTTCAGATACAGTGCAAAACTGCTCATGGTACTAAGATGTATTATTTATTTATTTTTTTTGTATTCTATTATAGGAAGATATGAACTTGTTAATGGGAAATGTGTGTGACTTTACTAAGTGATGGAGGAAAAAACTACAAACTTTTCTTGTATTATAAACATTGATGGTATAAGTGAGAGTGCAAAATATGCAGGGCAACTTTAAAAATAAAGTGTGTGTGTGTGTGTGTGTGTGTGTGTGTGTGTGTGTGTGTGTGTGTGTGTGTCTGTGTGTGTGTGTGTGTGTGTGTGTGTGTGTGTGTGTTTTCCTGGCGGTGCTACTAATTTAATTAATGCATATCCTAAACAGAGATGCATAACATGGTGAGAAAGGTCAAACTGCTAAACAAGTGTCAGTCTCACTGTACAAAAACTGTGATGGGGGGGCATAAAAAAGTATCAATCTCACTACAGAAAAGTGGAGTTGGGGGGACTGGAGGATGTATTGTACTGTTACTTATATTGCCTTACATACAGATAACCAGGAATAAACTTTGCTGACAATGTATTAAAAGAGTCTGAACAAGGGGAAAATAGGAAAAGTAGAAGCTAATAATGTATTTATCTATATATCGCTATCTGTTTACCGGGAGAGTCTGTCTAAGCTTACAGTCCCATTTTCAGTGGATGCCGAGGGAGAAAATATCCTTAAACAAAAATTACAATAACACTCTTGCACTGGTAAAGAAAGAGAAAATTAAAATAGCACATTTGCATTGGTGCAGTAAGATAAAACCATTTCCATATTTGTAAGAATTAACATTTTTTGATTAGTAATACATAGTTTGAGATAAAGAACTATTATGTACATTACTGCGGTGGTGCAGCGGTAGCATTGTTGCCTCACAGCAAGAGGTTCTCCCGTTCGATTCTCAGCTGGAGTGCAGGGAGTGCCTTCTGTGTGGAGTCTGCATGTTCTCCCCACAGTTGGGTGGGTGTTTGAAAGACATGCATAAATGGGCGCGCCTTTGTTGAAGGTTGAATGTCAAGCTGGCACCTCGGCGTTCGTGAAACTCTACTGCCAATCATTAGCAGACTGGAGTTCCGCTGTGGTGACCCCTAACCAGGAAAAGACAAACAAACTTACAGTATTGACAGTTGAAATTAGGACTGTCAGACATACATAACATATTTTAAAAAGAGCATGATGATAGAAACATGGGAGTAATTCATAAGAAAGATAGAGGAGAAACAACTGGTAGAGAGAAGAGATGCATCGACAGTGTATTTGTATGACGTGAGATAGAAAGAAGAAACTATAGATAAGTGAAAGCGGTAAGAATAGTTTAAATAGGGAGTACCTAGGGGGATTTCAGTGGGAGAGAGTAAAACTAGGAGTATGATGGTGGGAGAAAAGATTAGCCAGGATGGTAGCATGAGCACAGCCATGAGGATGTTAGATGTTGTTTTGGGTTGATATTAAACATTTGTATCATGTTGTCCAATTTTAAAGCAGTGAGATGGAGTTCCATTTTGATAATGACACATGAAGAGTAGACTGAGTTTCCTGTAGTGTTGTGGGGGGGGGGGGGGGTAGATAAGAGTTTTTTGTTACTAGATCTCAGGGAACTCGGTAGAGGATAGTTATGACATATCTAGGGAAAAATTGTGTTTCCAGGCATTTGCCTCTATACAGGGCAACACTAACAACCACTGTGCAGTGCACAGCTGCATGCAAATGCAAGGCTTAAATACGGGTGAAATAAGCTAACTCTCCAATAGGAAAGCACATAATGAACCTTCCTCCAGCAATACCCAAGGCTGGATCTACACTCTTCTGCAATAAGGGTGCAAGGGGAGCCCCTCTTAATGCAAGATGACTAGTTTAGTGCTCAAGTGTAACAAGAACAGACTAGATTCAGCAGATCTGAATCTAGACTATGCTATCTAGGCTAAAGTACAGTTGAAAAACAATTGCAGAAAATAATGCAATCACAACAGTAAAAAAGTACGATAGAAACACAAGGTATATTTATTTTTATTTTATTTTTGTCTTGGATGTCTTGGATTAAAGCAGAATCATTCTGGATCTCTGACAAAAGATGCCGAACACCAAGCATCTCCTGTTAATTGAGCCTTTAGTCCCTTCATCTACTGTGGTGGGCCTAAATGCATAATAAATGTTGAAGCACAGATGGAGTGCCCTTAATGGTCTTGAACCCAGTCACTGTGACAGTGCTGATATCAATACCTTCCAGACTTAGCAGTACCTGTAGGGAGTGAATTTCATTGTTGTGACTTCTAGCATTGAGCATCAATACCTTTATGTTATACAGATTTTGTTTTGTTAAATAAGAAACATTTGTAGACTGACATTTCCTAAATTAGACATATTAATTGATGGAGATAGTCTGGTCTTAGAGCTTTAAATAACTAAGAATCTATACTCCTTTTCATCTTCTCTCACCAGAAGCAAAGAGTAACACTAATCCCAAGCTGCTTCCTAAGGAGTAGAATTACTCCAGGTGTTGATGGTTTAAGTACAGTACACTTGAAACAGTTTTCCCTCAGTAGATACCCTGGATGGAACCTACAGCTGCTAGGTGTAACAGAAATCCAAACAGAACAAATGCCCTGAACAGGGTATTGCCAAAACTGCACCATACCACTCAGTAAAGTCCCATACATACTACCCAATCTGAAACCAAGAGGAAATCAGTGGCCTTCTGCTCCTTCTCTCACCAGCAGCAAGCAGTAGCAGTAATCTAAGTCCTAAGTCCATATGTTTTTGGCAAGGAATACTCCAGTGGGTTTATTGCAATTTAATGTATAAAGTTATCAACAAGTTATCAACAAGAGAGAAAATAAATTCTATTTTCCATTACTGAATAGTAGGGGGAAAGTAATACAGGTAGATACAAGTGGAGATGAACAAAACATAATGGCTACTACACATTATTGTGATAGTCCAGCTTTGAACAATTCTGAGGGCCAAAACTTTCGCAACTCTTTTATAACAATTTTCAGTACTGACAGTTTCATCATTAAAATATCATTGAAAGGAACTCGCAGATTTTGGGAGAGGACAGTGAATTCCTAGAAAAATTGGACCCCAAACCACAAATAGTATATAAAAGGATCACAATTTAAAGAAAATTGTTGAAGCCTTTGGTACTAGACAGCATAGTAACAGGCCCAACAGAATAAGTAAATGTGGAAGATGCTCTTCTTGCAAATGCATACCAAAATGCAACTAGTTTAAAATAAAAGATTATGTATTTCATATTCATGGTACACTAAACTGTAAGACACAGGGAGTTGTTTATACTGCTTTACACCAAGAATGTTCAGGATATTATATAGGAAAGACTGAGCAGGAATTAAAAAGGTCGTATATATGAACATTTAAAGAGAAAAAAAATGAAAGAAATGCAATGGTTAAACATCTAAAACATCTAAAAGCTCAACCTGAACATCATCTTACATTTGTCATTCTAGAGAACGTTAATAATAATGAAACGGGGTGGGCCCTGGCCACTATTATTGGAGAAAAGAGAACTTTACTGGCAATTGACTTTAAATGCTAATATGTGGCCAAGTTTAAATGAATAAACTTCCATAATCTGTTTATTAAAAATAAAAGCACTGGAACGATAAACATTGTGTTTGTGTTATAAAATCTGTGTCACACTGGAGGATAAGTATTCAAGAGATCTTTTAAGATTTAAGATTGTTTTATACAAAAAAAAAAGTTTTTTTAAAAAATGCTTTTAAGTATGTTTTCCATTGAATACTGCTTTGCATGTAACTAAGGTGTTGTCACTTTAAATCTGTTGTATGAGGTCAGGAGGCTTGAGGTCATGTGACAAGACCAGGTTATATAAGCAGCTTCTAAATGTCGATGAACTTATCTAAAGAAGTTTTAATTAATAAAATGAAAGCAGTCATCATAAAACGTTTTTGGAGTACTTTATTTTGCTTCGGAGTACATTTGGTTGATCTAGGAGCTTATAGTCTGAGTCTCTGCAGACCTGCAATTTGTTTATAGGTTCATAGGTTCATAGGTTCATACTAGGCTATCTGCCCAAGGGCATTTATAAGCCTAGCCCATAGTTATGTGGCTTTTGCCACCGCTTTAGTTTGAAGAAAACTATGCCTATTATTTTGCTGTGCCTCTGTCAAGCAGTGACACTGAAGTAATCCCTGGGGTATATCTGCAATCTCCCATCCATTGGTCAAGATTCCTCTTGAACAAGGCCAGCGAGGTGCTCTGCCTCACATGTACCGGGATTTTGTTCCACAGCATAGGGAGTCTCTGGGTGATGAATCTGTCCCTCCAGCATGTTCTATTAATAACCGTGTCAAGGTTTAAGTCTCCTGCCCTTGTGGTTCTGAGGGATCCAGATTTTTTGAGGTGAAGCATATTTATCAAATCTGGGTTTGACATGGCCTTATATGTCAGGCACAGGTCACCTCTGAGCAAGCGGTATGCGACTGAATAGAGCTGGAGTTCTTTCAGTCGGGCAGCATAAGACATATTTTTGAGACCCTTTATCCTTTTGGTGAGGAACTTTTGGGGCCTTTCCAGCTGCTGCAGGTGTCGGGTCAGATACATTCTGAATGGGGCATTGTACTCAATCATAGGTCTAATGAGTGATGAGTACAGGGGGACGATGACCTCCCTAGATCTAGATGTGAATCCCTTCTTGATCAGGTGGGCAATGTAGAAGGTTCTCCTAACTACTTTGGCAACATGAGTGTCAAACGAAAGGTTACTGTCAACCTGGGTCCCCAGGTCCCTGATGACTTCTTCTGTGCTCAGTGGATTGCCACCTATATGGTAGCTAGGGGTAACCTTGTTTTTCCCGAAGGGTATGACTATGCATTTCTTGGCGTTTAACTTTAGGCCATGGCTCTGGCACCAGTTATCCATTTCTGTGAGGCCCTTCTGAAGGATATCTGTGTCAGATGTGTTTTCGACTATGGCGCCCAGTTTGCAGTCATCTGCAAACTTTGTCAGCCATAACCCTCTTGTGTTTGCTTGTACTTCAGATAAGTAGATGCTGAACAAGAGTGGTCCCAGGACTGAGCCCTGTGGGACACCACTTGTGACAGGCTTTGAGTCTGACATGGCGCCAGCAACTCTGACCCTGTGGGTTCTGTCACTTAGCCAGTTTGCAACCCATCTTGTGATGTATGGGTTTACATTCAAGCTGATGAGTTTTTCGATGATACCTGAGTGGGGTATTGTGTCAAAAGCCTTTGCCAGGTCGAGGTAGGCTGTATGGACTGCCTTGCCCTCATCAATGGCCTTGGTGACTGTTTTGAAAAAGTCAACCAAGTTTAAAAGGCATGATCTACCTTTGACAAAGCCAAACTGGGTTGGATCCAAAGTCTGCAAGTTCCCTATGTCTTTATTTATGAGTTCCATTATGATCCTCTCCATGGCTTTGCAGATAAGGCTTGTCAAGCTAATGGGACGGTAATTTCCAGGGTCGGTGGAGGCACCACCCTTGTGAAGTGGGACCACAGTCGCTGTGTGCTACTCCTTGGGTACGTATCCTGAGGTGAGGCTAAGATTAAACAGCTGTCCTAACTGCGGGTTTAATTCCTCATTGAGTTCGTGGAGCACACAGCCGGGGACACCATCCGGTCCCATGGATGCTGTGTTTTTTGCCTTGGAGAGAGCAGTTCTCACTTGGGCGTTGGAGATGTTTGGGGGGCTACAATCCTCTGGTATAGATATCACTCCTTTTGGGGGGGAGAAGTTTGCACTGAACCTGTCAGCCAGTATGTTGGCAATGTGTGTAGGTTCAGTAATCTTCACATCATTTTGAACTAATTCTTAGCATATCTGGGAGTTTCCTCCTAGGTTTCTAACATAGCTAAAGAAGGCCTTATGATTGTCTTTTGAGTCCTTGGCGATTTTTCTCTCAAAATTTGCCTTGGATGATTTTATGAGAGCTCTTAGTTTTTTACTTATAATGATCAAAGGTGTCTTACCTTTCAAGGATTTTGCTCTATCTTGTAGTAGCTTCCTCCTTTTGTTGTAGAGCTTGTTTATGGCTGGGGTCCACCAGACTGGACGCTTGCCTTTGGTACAAAGAGTCTTAGTTTTGTTTGGGATTGCCTGATCCATGCAGTCCTGTAGGTGCTGGTAGAAGGCATTAGTAAGTGATTCAGCGGTTTGAGTAATGTTTACCACTGGCTCAGGGGCCTTAAAGGAGACCACACTAGTTTTTAGAAGTGTGAAGTCGGCTTTTGAGAAGTTTTTCACTGTGGTCTTTTTTATTTCCGGTGGGGGCGGGATGAGGACCTCCAGCGAGATTAGTTTATGATCTGATCTCACCAGTGAGGGGTATACTTCCGGTGTTGAACATTGTGATCCCATGTTCGTGATGATGAGATCAAGTATGTTTTCTCCTCTTGTGGGGATGGTGACTAGTTGTTCCATGGCATTTGAGTTTATGAACTCCAGGAACCTTTGGGCTAGAGTGTTTGGGCTTGAGTAGTGTTCCCAGTCTATATTATTTAATGTTATGGCCATTCAATCTTTTCAAACAGATCTATAAAATACAGGTTGGAGACATGCAGTGGTGGCCCATGATATCGGACTGCAGGACTGCAGTCCCCCAGCTGTGAACCACAATGGTACAGTCCTACAGTCCTCCATACAAAGTGAATATGGACTGCTGCCTTACAAGCCTGGATTCAGGAAGAAGGAAGCAAACTACTGATTACCTAGAAGTCCAAGCGGTGCTAACCACATAGATGGGAAGGGGATCGGACTGCAGACTCAGCAGTCTTGGAACATTCCCAGGAACCGAGACGAGAAACTGGAAGTGTGCATTCTGGTGCGAACACAGGATTATACTGAAGCTGTAGGTTTATACTAAAGCTGTGGGTCATGCAAATGCAGGATTATACTGAAGCTGCAGGTTTACTAGACTTGGGATGAAGGAGAAAGCTATGGATTGCAGGTACGGGATGGTGTGTGCGTGTGTGTATGTGTGTGTGTAACATGCCCCAGTTGGTTTATACTAGTGGCTAGAGAGATTGGTGGTGGTGGTTAGAGAATACCTCAGGCTTGAACCCTGTACCTTGGGTGCAGGTAACAAAAGCCTGAATTCCTTACCCACCACCATTTGTGTAAGCTTTGTAGATTTTTGCCTCATATTATGTTCTGTTCTGTTCCTTGTAAAATCTGTGGTTTCTGAGTTTTTAATTCCTTAAATAGTTGACGGTGCAGTGGTAGCATTGTTACCTCACAGCTGCATGTTCTCTGGTTTGATTCTTGGCTGGGGTGTCTTCTGTGTGGAGTCTGCATGTTCTCCATGGGTTTTCTCTGGTGTCCTCCCATGTTAAAATACATGTGTCTGCAGTATATCTCCCTGGGCCTCTGCTGAAAATTGGCTTTTGTTCCAAGTCAGACATTTCTGGTTAACAAATGTTAAATAAATAAAACTGACAGGCATTTGAATTTCAGACTTCATATTCTTCAGAAAGTACATAGTAACACAAAATCTTTTATTCTAGCAATTTTCTAAGTTTTTAAGATGAATATTTGAAATTTGTCCCTATTTATGGGACTGTATTCCCCCATTATTGGCTTTGTCCAAGTTTTTTGTGCTAAGGTTGAGAGCTATGGTGAGAACTGAATTCACTGATTATGTTTGAGGGCTGTATTCCCCCATTACTGGCTTTGTCCAGGTGTTTTGTGCTAAGAGATTGACAGCTATGGTGAGAACCAAAGTCACTAAATGGTAGCCATTTAAGTTTCAGTCTTCCTCTCTTTCACGAAACAGTTAATGTGGCATAGAGGTATGTTGCTCTGACTGTTTTGCACAGGGTTCTGGGTTCAATACTTGGCAATGAAATGCATGGTGGTAACACAGCATTTTATTCTAACAACTTTCCAAGATTATACAAGCAATATTTAAAATGTGTCCCTGGCTTTTGTCCCTCTCCAATACATTTTGGCTTTTTCCAGATTTCTTGTGCTGCAGACTTGAGAGATACAGCTGAGTGTCGAGTAGATTTTACAAGGAGCTGAGAGGTGCAGGGGAAGAGAAGTTTAGTGCTGCTTATACTGAGCCTGCTTGCATTGTTAATAGCACAACAGGTAATGCACTTGCTTTTCATGCAGAAAGCCGTGGGGTTCTACTCCCACAGTATGTAGATGTATTGCTGATATTGTACTGTGTTGTAACTGGGATGGATGCTGCTGTCTTGAGAATGTCCTCTTTGGTGAAGATACCTAGTAACTATGAACCGGTCCGTTATTTGCCATCCATTTCCTATTGCAATATTACTAGTTTATCATTTTTTAATGTAATATAGGCAATTTAATCCTCAAGGGCAACAGGCACTTTATTTGTAGATGAAACAATGAAATATAACATTGTTTGCTAGCAGCGACCTCTTCATTAGTTACAGATCTTTTTAATGTGGAATTATTTAGATGGCTTTTACTTCTGCAGAGATTGTGCATATTTACTGATACTGGTGGACTGTAGAAGTTTGAGTAGACTTTTATGATGGAAACATTCTCAATTGGGCAGTATTGTCATTATTGGTGCATGCATTTTGTTTCATTGTTTATTGGAAAAATGTTCAAAACAATAAATTTAAAACACCCTCTAACAACTGTACTGTATTATACAAGGAATATAATTTAATGCAATCAGGAAGGTGCATCACAGAACACATGTATGTTTTGTGTGCCTATCATTTGAAAATAGCCCAAAGTTATCTTTATCTGCCACTAGCCAAATGTATTTTCCTTGAATGTGGGTTTCAATGCTGTTTCAATGAATGTGAGTTTCAAGGGCAGAGAAGTTTTAATGCTAAGTCTGTTTTCATTATGAGACTGCATTGCTTTGTTTAGCAGATGTCTTAGTGTTGATGCTGTAAAATGTAAAATAAAACTTTCAAATGAAGTCCAAATCATTGTAGAAGTAAAGCAGTATACACATTAGTGTTTATGGTAAATGGGGTGAAATAGCCAAGTAATGGTTCATTGGAATGGCTGCAGTGGGGAGGCTCCATTCAACCATGATTTTGTGAGGGGGAAGGGCGGCAAACTCAAAGACAGCCCCAGCTGTACTATACCTCTTAACTGTCCAGATTTTCATAGAATGAATAGATTTTTGCTACTTATTTTTGGTTTGTTCTTCATAAAATTTGTGTTTTTCTGGTAAATCATTTAGGAATCAAGTCACAAAATAATAAAAGACACTGAGTTTCAGACTATATAACCTTCAGAAAAATGCATGCAAAAGCAAGACCTATTATTCTATCAACTGTTTCAGTTTATACAAGAGAAATTTTTAGTACTGTTTATATGTTTCCCCCAATATATTTGGCCTTGCCCAGATTTCCTGCATTAACAGGTTGAGAGGTACGTGCAAATAAATTGCTTTATAGAATTAGACATATCCAAACCTCTCAACTGTCCCTGATTTTGGCTCAAAATGTTGCTCTTGCCCTAATAACCCCTCCGCAAAATGGCAATTTTGGAAGAAAACGTGGAGGGTTTACAATTAATAAGTAACTGTAATAATCAGAGTTATAGATTACTTTTATTTCAGAAATGCATGCAGATTCTTTTATTTTGTCAGCTGCTCAAGTTATCATTACTAATATTAAAAAGTGCCCCTTCTTTGACGGGTTCCCAGCTGTATTGTGTGGGTATTTTATATTATTGCATCACATTTTTGGTCCATTTTTCATAAAATGGTGGGGTTTTTTTTGGCAAATTAGTGGCAAATCATTAAAGACTGACGTTAGAAAATAATGACAGACATTTGAGTTTCAGATTTCATACCCTTTAGAAAATTCATACTAATGCAAGACCTATTTTTCTATTATCTTTTTAAGTTTATTAGAGCAATATTTAAAAATTGTCCTTATTTTTGGGCCTTTGTCCCACTTCTATGTATGGCTTTCTCCAGATGTTTTGCTCTGAGGTTAAGGGGTATGACAAATTTGTCAGGGCCATCACAGTCAGCAAGAGACATTTCAAATTGTGACATACCTGTTGCACCCCACTCCCCCATGTAGTGACTCTGGATGTGTCTAAGTAAGGCAAGGAGTCATTATGCAGTGTAAATGTGCAGAGTACCCCCCCTCCCATCCAAGGTAGACACAAATACTACAGTGACTTTTCATCTGTCCTTGATTTTGCAGAATGTTCTGGTTTCTGTCATATTTTTATACTGTTGATTTATGCATATTATTATTATTATTATTATTATTATTATTCAGAAAGTGCCTTTTGCTCTGTGTTTAAGTAGCAATGCTTTAATGACCATCAGATAAGCTTGTCTGAGATATTAAGATGCAAGTAAGCTTTAATAAGCATACTGTTAAAGAATTACCAACATCGAAAGCCTTTCTGTTGTTGCCATGCAGAGAATACTTACATAACTAGATAACATATAAGCCTTGGATACTGAAATTCATATGACAGTATTTGTAATAAAGGACAAGATTACATTATTTTAAGAAGCTCATTACATTTGTTAAAGACTTGCAGTCATCTTTGCAGGCTTTGCCTGTAAACTAAACAGAGCACATATATATCATGTGTGGTCCATAACCTGTGCAGTAATCCTATAAGCAACGTATCTTGAGCTTGTTTCTTGTTTGCTTTTCATTTTTTACTTTGATCATGTTTTTCCCATGAAACAAGTAGATATTTGTTGTCAGGCAGCAGGTCTTTTTTGGATAAGAAACATTTTTACAAATGGGGATATCACATAGATTGTTACATTCAGCATGTTACTAGGTACTTTAATAAAGCTGAATATAAATTATAATTAGAACTGCAGTGCAAGGGGAAGTAGTTTGAGTTGAGTGCTGCTTATTTTTCTTATACTTGATTTTGACTGGCATTCCAGTAATGTATTTAAAAAGTAATTTATATTTTCATGCCTCACAACCTTTTTGTTTCCATCTAGACATTAAGTAAGCTGTCATGCAGCCAATGCACTGAAATGTTTTTTTTTTTTCTTGTACACTTCATTTTGTTTTGATTGGACTCTCATAATGATGGTTTGGCACCCAGGGCAGCGTATTTAATTAAAGTTACAGTTTTTGTGGTTTTGAGCATAGCCCCTCCCTTTTCACATTGGCCATGCCCCTTCCCATTGACTCCCACCCATTCAGCTGTCTCCTGCAGCCCCCCTTTGATTTGAAGTCACCAGCTACCACTGGAATAGTACCTGAGAATGTTTTGTAGAGATAGGCAGGCGTGAGGTTTGTGAGTAAGTTTATGTGCAGTAATTACTTTGGAGTATGTGAGATGGTTGGGTAATTTTAGCTATCTGTGTTGCAATGCAGAAATGAATACAATGGGGTGAGTCTGATGCAAATTTGGCTATCTCGTAGCAAGCTTCTAATTTATTTTACAGGGTGGACTAGAGATTGATTAGTATGGTTAATGAGTAAAGTAGAGTAGAGAAGGTAGAAAACTGCTACAGATGTTCTGGAGAAGTTAGTGAAGTAGGATGTGTTGCAGTAAAGAAATCGTAGTTTTTGGTAACTTTTTAAATAGACTGGTAAATGTGTAAGTCAAATTTTAAGTTATCACCTATTAGGACACCTAACAGTTTACTATTGGATATGGTTTCTATTATGACATTGTTTGCTAAGGGGAAGTTATAGGACTGTTTGAATGAATTTAAGGTTTTAGTGTAAACAGCATTAGCTTGTGTATTTATTTATTTATTTGTTTGTTTATTTATTTATTTTGGCATTTAAGAGTAGTTGCAGGTCAAATAACCATGTCTAAATTGATGAGGAAGCTATTTGAGTTATTTGCTGGAGTTGTGTGATGTTTGGGACAGAGCATATGAGGATAGTAGTGTCAGCATATTGGACTAAGGAGGCATGTTTGCTGGCTTTATGAAGGTTGCTAGTAAAATTTTTGAAAAGGAATTGCCTATAATCGAGCCCTGTAGTTCAACAATGGAGACAGTTAGGAAGGAATAGAGGCCATGTTTCCATTTTGAGGCCTGGAGTCTGTTTAAGAGGAAACTGTAAAATCAGAAAAGGGCTAACTGTGACAGAAAGAGAGAAAATCGTTTGCATAATAGCAGTTGGTGTGATACAGTGTCAAATGTTTTTGATATGTCAAAGAAAAGGGAAGATACTAGGTTTCTGTCATTCATTTCAAATGTATGGTTTCCTTGAAGTTGACCAAGGTAGTAGTTGTGCTCTGGTGTGAGATGAAACCATTTAGCTTGAAGGACCACACCACACTCACCACATAGTCTCACTAAATCTACACCACCAAAATCCACACATACTAACACAAAAACATTAGTGGAGGCTCTCAATAATAATTTGTCTAATCAACAGAGACCTCCAAAGTAGAAACGCAAGCAACCTCCATCCCCCAACATAACCCAAATGACACATAGCCCAAAGACTCAGTGTGCCACTCAACCACAGCCGATAAGGTGAAACAACGTACCCAACACACTAATCATAGGTGACTCTGTAGTCAGGCACACTGATGTCCCACTCACCAGGCTAAACAAGGCGAAGGTTACTGTCAGTTGCCTGTCAGGTGCCAGGATCTGCCACATAACCCACACACTCAGGTCACTCCACAACAAGTACAAATATGACTCTGTCATTGTCCATGTTGATGTGAATGACCTGAGATGTACCTGCCTGGACTACATGAAAAGAGACATGGAAGAGCTCTCCGATCTTGTAGCCGAGGCGGGTATGACCCTAGCCCTGAGTAGCATCCTGCCATCGCCCAGAATGATACCGCAGTACAAAGACAAAATAATTGACTTCAACAATTGGCTAAGCTTCTGGTGTCATTTTAAGGGGATCCAGTATCTGTCTGCTTGGGACGACATGGTCGACAGACCACGATGCTTTGCCACAGATGGCCTGCACCCATCTCCCCTGGGATTCCGGATACTGGCTAAGGCTCTTGTCGCCCCTATAGTGCCTTTTTTAGGCAAGGCTCAAATGACAAATTCAACACCATAACAGGAACAGGCAAGCAAAAACTGAGGGTAATGTTACTCAATGCTAGAAGTCTAAATCTCAAAATGCACTCACTCGAGGCACTCATTAAAATTGAGAACATTGATATCTGTGCAGTGACTGAGACCTGGTTCAAGGTTCCAGAGAGCACCCCTGCACTACCAGGCTCTATCTCATGCCACACTTTTCAGCCATGTAACCCAGACCGAAACACCAAAGGCAGAGGTGTGTCCATATTCATAAGGATATCCACACCTCCAGGCTAGTTGCGCAGCATAATGCATCCGAGGTTATCCAAGTGCAACTAACTCTGGGCAAAACTGCAATCCAAATTGTAGCTTGCTACAGAACCCCCACCATGCCCCAGGATTCCCACTCCTCTTTTTTTGATGTACTGGAAAATATTAGGGTTCAACCAAACACCCTAATAATGGGCGACTTCAACTACCCCACAATTAACTGGCAAAACTACTTGTGTACCAACTCCTTAGCTCAACGCTTTCTGGAATTCATAAACTCCAATGCCCTGGATCAACTTATCCACACCCCCACCAGGGTCAACAATATCCTAGACCTAGTCATTACCAACATGAGTGACCGGTGTTCCACACGTGAAGTCAAGTCCTCGTTGGTCCGATCCGACCATAAGCTAATCACCCTTGATATCCACATCCCGGCCCCACCCCCCATTAAGGAAACCATGGTAAAAAATTTCTCCAAAGCCAACTTTATGCTTCTTAAGGTAGAAGTGGTGAACTTCATGACACCCATGCAGATGGACAATATAGTTACAACTACTGAATCCTACAGAAATGCACTCTATAAGCACTTACATGAATGCATGGATTGTGCTATCCCAAACAGAACCAAGATGCTATCCTCCAAAAAAGGAAGCCAATCTAGTGGTTTCCTGCCATAAACAGACTGTACAATGGAAGGAAGAAACTGTTGCAAAAGAGAGTAAAATCCCACGAGTGGAGGAGCTCCCTGATCAGCCTCAGTAAGACGTTGAGATCCCTTATAAGATCCTCCAAAGCTAGCTTTGAAAACAAAATCGCCACCAGTTCTAAGGACAACCACAAAGCATTCTATAGCTATGTCAAGAATCTCGATGGCAACACCCAGATCTGCTCTGGGTTACAGCACAATGGCACAAAAATTACAGAACCAATTGATATTGCCAACATCCTGGCAGATAGGTTCAGTACTAACTTTAGGCCCCCCCCCACCCCTTAAATGGCCCATATCTATACAGGAAGAATGCAGAGTCCCTGTAATCACAACTACGCAGGTAAAGGCTGCTCTCTCTAAAGCCAAAAACACAGCATCCATGGGACCAGACAACATCCCAGGCTGCGTTTTACACAAACCTCAGAACAAACTGGTTCCCCACTTAAGCACCATGTTCAATAATAGCCTCACATCAGGCTTTGTGTCTACTGAATGGTGCACAGCAACAGTTATCCTACTCCACAAAGGGGAAGACACCACTGATCTCGGGAACTATCGACCTATTAGCCTGATGAGCCTGGTCTGCAAGGTCATGGAACGTGATATCATGGAACTCATAAACAAAGACATTGGTAACCTCCAAACTCTGGATGCCACCCAGTTCAGGTTTGTGAAAGGCAGAAAGGCAGATCATGCCTCCTGAACCTGATCGACTTCTTTGAGGCAGTCACCAAAGCCGTAGATGAGGGCAAGGTGGTTCACATTGCCTATCTTGACCTCGCCAAGGCTTTCGACATCATCCCCCATTCTGGAATTATAGCTTAACTCACTAAACTAGGTATAAATCCCTATGTCACAAGATGGGTTGCCAACTGGCTCACTGACAGAACTCACACTGTAAAAGTTGCAGGCTTCAAATCTGACCTCAAAGCAGTGACAAGTGGAGTACCACAGGGTTCAGTCCTGGGACCTCTCCTGCTTGGTACCTACTTCTCCGAAGCACAGGCTAACACAGAAGGCCTCTGGCTAATGAAGTTCGCAGATGACTGCAAACTAGGAGCCATAGTCAAGTCCCCAAATGATGTGGACATCTTATAGAAGGGCCTCGCTGAGACAGATGCCTGGTGCCAGAGCCATGGCCTCAAACTCAATGCCAAAAAGAGCAGTGTCATCCCCTTTGGTAAAAACTCTGTACCCATGAACTGCCACATAGGCAGCAATCTACTTAACACTGAATGTGTGATAAAAGACCTTGGGACCCAGGTGGACAGTAATCTCTCCTTTGATAGTCACATCGCCACAGTAGTCAGGAAGCCCTTCTACATGGCACACCTCATAATAAAATTGTAAGAGAGGTCATTGTTCCCCTCTACTCGACACTCATTAGACCCATGATAGAGTACAATGCCCCTTTTGGAATGTACCTCACAAGACATCTGCAGCAGCTGGAAAGGCCACAGAAGTACCTCACAAAGAGGATTACTGGCCTCAAACAAATGCCCTACACTGACCATCTCAGAAAACTCCAGCTTTATTCCGTAGCATATCACCTACACCGAGGTGATCTCTGCCTAACATATAAAGGTATGTCAAACCCAGAGCTACACCTAAAGAAATCCCAATCCCTCCGAGCTACACACTCTAGGGACCTAAACCTTATCACCACAATAAACACAACATGCTGGAGGGATAGATTCCTGTCCCAGAGACTTCCCATACTCTGGAACAGGCTACCCATCTATGTCAAGCAAAGTTCTTCATTAGCACTCTTCAAGAAAAATCTTGATGAGTGGATGGGAAATAGGAAATACACCCCGGGGATCACTTCTGTGTCTCTGCTCGACAATGGCACAGGAAAATAACTTTCTTGGGTGGCATAAGCCAGGGAACCTTGCTGGCTAGGCTTACATAGGCCCTTGGGCCGATAGCCTAGTACCTACCTATGAACCTATGAGAGGAGGTTGCTGTTCGTAAGGTAGGTTAACAGTTGAAAATGTATAAGTTATTCTAATATTTTGGATAGTGGATTAAAATTGCAATTGGGCTATAGCTGGAGAGGTCAATGTTATTTCCACCTTTGTGTAATGGTCTTATTTGTGATTTTTTTTCTAGACAGAGGGATGGTAGAGATTTTGAAATGTAGTGTTGTGTGTTAGGATGTTGTGCAACTGAGTAGAATTAGAAGAACCTTGGTGGAAGCATGGTGGAGTAGCATGTTATTAATGTGGCTGTTAGGTACTGGATATATCAGTATGGAAACTGGATGCACAATGGCATCTACTGCTATTGTCTGGTATTCTGGTGGCAAATCGTCAGCTGTGGCAGCTGAGCTTTTAAGTTTATAGATATTTATTTTGATAGTAGAAGTTGGTACTAACTGCAGGGAGAAGAAAGAGGTTTTGAGTGTGGGAAGTAGGTACAGTAAGGGAAGAGGGTAGATTACTATTGAGAAGGGAGAGGACAGATTAAATGAAATGGGTGTTGAATTGGGTGGGTATAAAGTCACTGTTCTTGTTGGTGGTTGGTGATTGGATGGTAGTTTGTCTGGGGTACAGGAGTCTTTTTAGGGTTGTCTAGAATTGTTTGAGATTGTATTTGTGCTTGTTCTGGAGATTTTGAAAGCAATGGGTTGTGTCAAATTTGATTTTTTGCTTAGTGTGATTTTTAAGTTGCTTAAAATTTGCCAGTTTTGTTGTGTTTTATTTCTGACCTGTGTTTCCCAGGCCTTGTCTCTGTTTTGCATGAGCAGCATGACATCTGCTGTGAGCCAAAAAGCATAGTTGTTTTTTACTTTTTTATCAATGGGAGCTAGTTCATTTAGGATGGTAATGAAAATGTGGTTGAAATGACTAATGGCTTCATCTAATGGTCAACTTGTTAGATTGTGATGATTGTTTTTGTGGAGGTAGCCTATGCAGTTTTCTTTGTTTTTGGAGTTGACTTTATGTACTTGTTTAAAGACTGCTTAAGGCTGTGATAGATCTGTCTCACAGCAAAGGTGGGTAACTGGCCACTTATGATGTCAGCAAGGCATGGCATCCGACAGTGTTGATTTTAGAGGGAGAGTTAGCCAGGATCCAGTCTAAGACTGATTTCTTGTTATTATGCTTAATGGGTTCTGGTTGGAGAGGTGATTAGTTGGGGGAAACCATACAGATTGATGGATAGAGTGGAAGGGTTAGAGTCAATCAGTGAGTAGTCTATGTTAAAGTCACCTGGGATAATGGATTCATTTTTATATTGTAAGAAATCCAGTCTAGAACGTCTTCTACAATAATGGTGTGGCTAACAGGAGGAATGTATATTGCTGTGATGCAAATGCTCTTGTGATTGTTGAGTTGAAGAAGTGAGATAATTATTTCAGAATTACAGAAAATGGATTGTAGAAGGGTATGCTTGTCAAGTTTTTGGTTGTTATTATAGAAGATGGCCACATCTCTGGGTTTCTTATGTTATCCATCATTTCTTAGTATATTATTACATGTGAGAATATCTTTATCATCTTTGATGTTAGGTTTTAACCAGGTTTCAGTTATTACAAGTATGCCTAGAGGGTGTGTCACTATGCATGCCTAGAGGGTGTGTTGCTATGCATGCATGTAAATCTGTTATTTTCCTGTAGATGCTTCATATGTTAAGATTCATGAGATGCTGGTTGTTGTATTGTTTAGTGGGAGAAAGATAGGTTTGTGTTGGTGGGGTAGACGTGATGTATTTGTGCATATCATGTTAAAAGTGTCCAAGGTTGTGATAGATATCACATCCAAGGGCAAGAAAGATAGAGTTGTTGTGGTAAGACCATTTTCTAGATTTGTCTTTTAGCTTTTGGTCACATGTGTGAGGTTGATATGCCTTATTTGTTAGTGTGCATTTCATGGAGGACAGAGATGTGATAATGTAAAGCCTAGGAGATATGTTGAGCTGGGAGTGGTAGAGATTTTGAGATGTAGTGTTGTGTGTTAGGCTACTGTGTAAGTGAGTAGAGTTAGAAGGAGTATTTTGGGAGCATGGTGGAGTAGTATGTTATTAATGTGACTTGGGTACTGGGTATGTGAGAATTGTGGCTAATGATTATGAGAGAGAATGATTCTGGGGTGATCAGCAGTGGTCTGATTGGTGTTTAGGTGTTAGTGGGTGGGGTTTGGATAGTAAGTCTGAATGACATGGGGGTAGGTGAGAATTGGGAGTAGGGTAGGGGTGCAGAGTGAGCCTGAGTGCAGCAAGGATGAACAGAGTGGGTTTTGCCATGCTGCAACATTGTTTAAAAAATATATTACCACTGATAATTTTTGCAAAGCAGGTAAGGTTTATACTAGGACCTGTTTTGCAGAAATACTTTTGCAACTTGTAGTGTCTGGATTTAAAGAGACACTTGCAGGAAGATTCTTTCCATGTTGAAGATAGTATATTTGTTGCATTAGTAGGCAGACAAAACCTTGATTTTTATAGGGGCTGTACAAGAATAATTAAACAATTTGATGAACTAATCCTTTCTGTAAAAAAAATTAGTTGTATCAGTAAAAATGCTGTACTGGGTAGGCTTGTTATCCAAGTTGGATTGCAGCTACCTGTAACCCCTTTCTGTGGATAGAAGTAGCAAAGTAGTAATCCCCACAGCTACAGAAACTGGGCAAACTAAATATGGCTAATCCATAAAAGACATGTGTAGCTGATGTGCTGGTGGCATGAATGGAGCTGAAAATTTACTTTAAATGTAGACAGAAAAAAAGGGTTAAGAACATTACAAAACAGTGGGGACAAGGGAACGCTGCCAAATAATGGGCATCAAGATATATTTCTGACTACTCCCCTAGGGCAAGTGTGCATACCTTACGTGGACACTGCACTCTGTCATCCTGATCAACCACTGACATTAGAGTTAGAGCAATTTGATGGTTCTAGATATTTTGTGAGTAGAATATGTCACAGAAAAAGGGAAAACACAGTTAGAAGCCTAACAAAATGCAAAAAAAGGGAAGAAGGATAATTTCTCACTGCTTTCGGTTAATCTTTATAGCATGAAAAGTAATGGCCGATGCTTTACTATTTTGCAATGGTATATATTTGTAATAGCAGGTGGCATTTGTTTATGTGATATGTTTGCAAGACTATAATAGAAAATAATTTGCACTAGCTTGGGCAAGGCAAGTAATATGGTCTATCGGCATAGATATGTGATCTGCATTATGTGTTCTACTTAACTACCTAGACATTCAGGTCTTGGACTGAATTATAGGGGATCTTGTTAGACTATTAGCCCTTGACTTAGGATGAAGGGCAGAATAGTACTAATTTTTGTTTATACCTCCTCTTCATTAAAAGCTAGAGAAAACCTTTTCCATAGGATTACATTTTTTGTTGATTAACTTTGATATTGCTATTAAGGGTGACTTTAATTGTGATATTATGGCCAGAAAAAAGAAAATAAGGTCTGATGGTAAGCTTTCTTGTTGAGTTTTACACATTTTCCTGTTTTTATATCACAGAGCTAACTTTAAAGCATAAATTGACTTTGTGGTTTGTTCTAGAAGAGCTATTTGGGAAATAGATACCAGGAACATTATTATAGGTTTCTCAGATCATACAGTAATTTGGTCTGTTTTTTTTAAATGATAATAATAGCCTTCAAATAGGAATGGGGTTAAAATGATTGTCTGGCATATGCTGATTTACAAATCATTCTACAGGAAAGGCTGTCATGAGCATGTTCTATTCAGCATGGTCAGATTGGTAGGTAACATTTACACTAACAATATTAAGCTTTCCTTTTAGGTGTCAAAAAGAATGTCATGCATGTATTGCAAATGTACTTAGAAAATGTATTATTATGCATCAATAGAAATGGGTACAACTATTAGTCATTTAAAAGAGGAAGGGATATTTGACACAAACACTTTATGGATGAAAGACATTTTATACAGGCAAAAACATTTGCTTACAGATTTCCATTTCTAGTGAAACAAGTAAAATGTTACCAACATATATTAGACATGTTCTAATTAGTAGTGGCCATTTGATCACAAGGCAAACTAACAGTCTTACAGCAATACACCAATTTATAGCAGATATGTAGAAGGAACGCAAAGTTTGCATCACATTTCGGTGGGAAATTAAAGAAATGATCTCAGATGCTGAAACACATTTAGAAAAAGAAACATCTCTGTCAGAATTAAACAGATTAGTGGTGGTGCTGCGGTAGCATTGTCGCCTCACAGTAAGACGCTGTCCAGTTCGATTCTCAGCTAGAGCGTCTTCTGCGTGGAGACATGTGTGAATGGGCATACCTTCATTGAAGGTTGTGTGTCAGAGCTGGTAACTCAGCACGTAAAAATCAACTACCAATCATTAGTGGACCGGAGTTCTGCTGTGGCGACCCCTAACCGGGAAAAGCCGAAAGACACAACAACAACAACATTAGTTTGATGAAAAAAAGATCATGTTCCAGGGACTGATGGCCTAGGATATGCTTTGTATAAACTCATGAGAAACAGAGAAAAGGCAGTTTTCATATATATTGAATAAACAACATGAGGCTGGATTAGTTTCTAAAACAGTATATGTTGGAATGATAAAACATATCTGGAAAAAGGGGGATAAAAAGGCTTAACAAACTGGAGACCTATTACACTGTGCAATGATGACTATAAAATGTTGATGGCTATATACCAATATAAAGTTGAAAAAAGTACTACAAAAAGATATATCTGATATTAAAGAAAAAAAAAATTAAGAAATGTTAGTTTTGATGAAAGAAGTAGTTGAAAGTATCAGGCTGAGAAGACAATGGAAAATTAGTTGTTTGCAACACTGAAAAACCTTATATTAATATTAGTCACAACCATTTATCTTATACCCCCCCCCCCCGCCGAAAATACAATAGTCTTGAATGATACTCTTGGGTTCATGCTTTGATTAATTGCTGGCTTGGATGCAGTATTAAGCTAAACAAAGAGGTCAAACAAGGATGCCCATTGAGTCATATTTTGTTTAGTCATGAATAAGGTAAAACAGATCTTACTTACATCATCTTTGTTGCACCACTACACTTTCCAAATGAGGTTATTTTTTTTTAATTATGTCGATGATTTCGTTAATTATGTTAAGAATGAGTTAGTTGTGACTTGTACACCAAGATTTAATAACAAATGTTGCAAAAGATTTGACTAACTTTTAAGTACAGAAAAATAATTTGAAATTGTGGGAGGAGATATTATTGAGGTACAGTGGAAAACTATAATATACAACAGAAAAATTATAATGCATGGATGAATGCTTTATACTTTACATTAACAAAGTACACTTGATCCATTCTGTCATGCAAGGACAACTAGAATAAAGTAGGTGTGCTTATGTTTTCCAAACATTTAGAAAAAGTTATGTTAGAATTCATTTTGAGAATTATTTGGAGTTCAAAACTAAAGCCTATCAGAATGGGATTTTTTACAATAAACAGAGTGAAGGTGGCTTAAGTTTAATTAATCCAATTGTTTATCTTCTATCATTATTTGCACACTGGATCTTATAACATCTCCTGTCTAATACATGCCATACCCTACCAAATTACATATCAGATATAGTAGGCCAAGAAAATGACAAAAGTAATCATTGAAATTACTATACATATCTATTATAGTGTCTTGCAGAGAGACACAATAAGTCTTAAAAATACCAGAAATTACAAGCAGAAATTAGAACATTGTGGAAGAAAGATATCCAGACAGTTGTAGTAGCAGCAGGAGCAGAAGAATTAGTAAAACAAATTTTACGATTGTACTCAAATATGCTACCAGTACAAGTAACCCCATATGAACTGCAGAAGGAGGCAATTCTGGACACATTCCAGTCACTGAGATCACTCTTGGCTAACATTAAAGACTAGAACAATACCGATTTTATGAACTTTAATTATGCCCTGACTTAGGAGTGTGGTCTATTCACATCAAGTTATATAAAAAATACGCATTTGAAGAAATTAAACCATGAAAAATCCTTTACTTCTATTACAATTATTATATATGAATTACTTTACAAAAAAGAAAACAAATCTTAGACAATGATTGAGATTTACTTGAATATCATAAAAATGAAACTCTGGGACTTACAAGTAAAGTTCAGAAGAGGTAACTGTATGATAACTGACATCAGGGACTGTTTTTTTTTTTTTTTACATATACCATTGGAATGAGCTTTTGGATCAGATATTAAAAGACATTCCAATGCAGATAGAAGGCACCCTTTTAAAAATATATAGGAATATCATGACTTCTTATAGAGGGTCATGTTAAATAAGTCATCTGTCTGTAACATATAATAGGCTAATGAAGGAATGAGTCATTTATGATCAGTTTGCCTTATTTTTTGATTGCCCTACATCCATACCTCTCAACTTCTTAGAGCAACAAGCCTGAACAAAGCCATGAATAAAAGTTGGACAAAAGCTGAAAAATAGGGACAATTTTTAAATATTGCTCTTACAAACTTATAAAGTTGCTAGAATAACAGGTTTTGCATTAGCATGAATTTTATGAAGGATATGAAGTCTGAAACTCAAATGTCTGTCATTATTATCTAACTTTAGTCTTTAATGATTCACCACTCATTTGCAAGAAAACTACAATTTTAGGAATAATGTACCAAAGAAATGATGCAAAAATCTGGACATTCTGTGAAAATCTGTACAGTTGAGAGGTATGCCTACGTCTGAAATAATTCCAGATTCACATTACTTAGTTATGGAAATGTCTGACAATTCCATATAATAACTATAAATATGATTGTGTACATCAATAGCCATGTATTAATGCATCTTTTCTTGTAAAATCACTTTTGCTGGTTGTTGGTTTATTTTGAAAGCTAGAAATGGAATTTATTATTTAATAAAACATGGAATTTGGCAGATATTAAAAAGAACCTAAAATTTTGTTTATGCATAAAAAGATGTGAAAGATGTGTGTGTATGGGGGTAAAATTAGATATATATATATACTTTTTTAGAATATAGCATTTGTGTAAATTCTACATATTTCTTTTGCACATATGTAAATATGAAACGTGTTATTTTATTTTGTAATTTTTGTATGAAAATAAAGACTACTTATTGCTTTCTAGAAATGCCATGGGATCTTTCACATCCATTTGAGCTACCAATGACTGATAAATGAGGTCTAGGTTAAACATCTTATCTAATGGATGGCACACTCAGAAATACAACTTGTGAACTTGTGCCTTCTGATATTCCAGCATTAAAGATGAGAGCACTACCTGCTAAGCCACTGACATATAAAAGCACAGACCATGTATAACACTCCGGCTTACATATAACACCACATGCACTATCTAGTCCTGCAGTACACACACAGCAGCACAGACACCATTCAGTTATATAATGCCATAGATGCTCTACATTCTTACAATGCACATATAACACCACAGGCCCTATATATTCTTATTTGACATGCACAGACATAGCTCCATAAGCCCTGTGTAGTCTTATACATGTAACACCACACATCCACTGCAATCTTACAATGCAAACATAACATCAAATGCCCTATACCTTCTGACGTATACACATAACACCATGTACTCTGTACAGTCCTATACTACACCCAGAGCTTGCAGATGTGCATCCCTATGGCCCACCCTGTACAGTACTAGTATACACAGACACTGTACCATCTTACAGAACACATATAACACCACAGTGACTGTGAATTCCTACAGTACATTCATAAATATACAGAGCATGTACTGTCTATAGTTCATTCATTATATCATAAACTCTATGCAGTCTTGCAATAGTCACACAACCTCACAGATGCTACAAACCTCTATACTACACAAAGACACCAGAGTCTCAAGACAGTGTTTCATTATGCATATAACACAACAAATCTAGTACAGTCCTACAATATGCACATAATACTATTGACCCTGTACAGACAATCAGTAGACATATAACACTGTCCCTTTACAGACCTATAGTACAGACAAAACACAATAGACCCTGTAAAGCACTACAGTTCAAAAAATAGCGTAAAAGAACATGCACAGTACTACAGTACCCCCTAACACCACTGTCCCTGTACAGCCCTACAGTGTGCATAACCTTACAAATCCTTTACATGTCCTGTAATACATACCTGTAGTACATATACGGATGGTGCAGTGGTGCAGCAGTAGCGTTGTTACCTCCCAGCAAGAGGTTCTCTGGTTCGATGCTGGGGTGCCTTCTGTGTGGTCTACATGTATGTTTGATTTTGATTTGATTGATTTGGAGCATGTCCTCCCTGTGTTCATGTGGGTTTCCTCTGGGTGCTCCGGTTTTCTCCCACGTTACAAAGACATACATCTGGAGCGTTATTCCCCGGGCCTCTGCTGAAAATGTACTTTGATCCAAATCAGACTTTCTCGGTAAACAAATGTAAAATAAAATAAATAAAAGAATATATAACTCTGCAGACCTCATACATATATAACCCTGCAGACCTCATACGGTTTTATATGCACATGCACCTTTTACAAATAACCATCAAAACTAAGGTAGCCATAAATTACAACATATTAACCTAAGATGCATCTACAACAAACTCCCTGAACTTCCTCAGTGGATAAAATTGCATTCTCCTGACATTCTAATATCTACAGAAACTTGACTAAGACCTGAAATAAAGGACACAGAGATACTATCCTCTGCCTATTATATATTATGATTAGATTGGCCAACAGTGGAGTGGAAGTCCTCTAGTGTTGAAGTAATCCAAAGCCATTTAAATTTACCAGATTTCCACAATGCAGATGTACTTGTTCCAAAAACTCATTCTTTGCAAATCAGTAATAATAATAGGTATATATATTTAACCAGGCAACAATATTACAATAATGTAAAAAATTAATAAGCATAGTAATCTGTCTAGTTCCAACCTTACCTCCACAAGTGCTGAGGAAAAAATTAATTAAATAAAAACAGAAAGAAAATATTTAAAAAATAAAAAATATATTAAAAAAATAAAAATAAATAATAAATACATAAATAAACATTACAATAATGGAGGATATCATATCCCGCACCACCCAACTCATAAAACAGGAAACAAGCATTATGGGGGTGTAAACACTGATTTCATTTCAATCAGTTCAATTACCCCACCCACTAACACAGTCCAACTCTGTGGTTTCACTCAGTTTATTGATACACCAACCAGATATAATGGAACATCAAATAAAGCAACCATATTAGGCTGTGTCCTTACTTCACTACCATAAAAACTGTAGCCTACGGGACACTACTTGATTCACTTAGTAATCAGTTCTCTACATCTATAATAAGACAGCAAATACACAGCCCCCCACATGTATCACCACAATAATGTTAGGAACCTCTGTCAGTTCAACCCAGAAATCTTTATAAATACTCTAAGACTATGCAACTGGAATATTCTCAAAACATTACCACTAGATTCTACTATACCCAAATTCAATAACATATTCCTAAATATCTTGAATGATCTAGCCCCCTTAGAACTAAAAGAGTAAAGCTCTGTCCAGCACCACAGCTAAGAAAGCAATTGAAATCATACAGCTAAGAGACAAAGCATGGAAACCACAGACCTATAATAAAACCTCTCCAAATTTACATCACTACAGATACCTAAGAAATCAAGCTAAATACCTGACCAAACAAAACAATAAAACGTATTACATTAAATTTCAGGATTCCTACAAGTCCAACTCAAAACTAGTCTAGAACTCAGTAAATAAGCTACTTTATCCTGGCAGGAATATACAACGCTCCCCATCAATCTCTCTCCAGGAAAAGGAAATATACTCACTCAATTCAACAACCATTTTATTCAATCAGTAGCATTGCTGTCAAACATGTTGAGCATACCCCACTTACCATTCCATGTCTTCATAACAACAATCTCACTACATTCTCTTTCAAACCAATGCCTACTTCCAGTACCACACAAAATAAAAACTTGTACCTTGGCTCCAAACCAACTCCCATCAGAATACTTTAGGACTACTGCAGATGCTATCACTTCCCCAGTCTCCATCCTTATAAACCAGTCTATCAAGGAAAATGATGTACCTGAACTATGGAAAAAGCCCAGTATAATGCCTCTCCACAAGGGAAGTCCATCTTCTGAACTCACTAACTATGAGCCCATTGCCATAGTGTTCCCTCAAGCAGAAATACTAGAAAACTGGAGCACAACTGCTAAAATTCATTATCGACAATAATCGCTTCTCCCCACCTAGCATGGTTTCTGGCTTTGTCATAGTACCACTTCAGCCCTATTGAACTTCTTCAATCTAATAAACCTAGAGAGAAATGATGGTAATCTGGTCTCAACTATTTACTCAACCTAGGAAAAGGTTTTGATACAATATGTCACTAAAAACATCTAAATTAAATGTTAATCTCTGGGCTTAACTCAGTCTGTACTCCACTGGTTCTATAATTATCTATCACAGAAACAGCAGTCTGCCAAATGGCTACATGGCCTCTCCTCCTTCTCACCCATTTCTGTGGGTGTCCCTCATGACTCCATATTTGTCCCACTACTATTTAATATATTTATCAGTGACCTATATACTGCATGAAATCTCATCTCTATTGTACATTACTTTGTTGACATCACCTTGGTCTGCTCAGTAAAAGACATTTCATCACCCTAAGATATAACCCAACATGCTTTATCAGCTACTGAAAGCTAGCTTGATAACTCACAACTCCTTCTAACCTCCCAAAAAGCTAAACTAATGCTGTTTTAGAATAACAAACTGTCATTGATAAAAAATCTTCAAAATTACTTAAAAGGACAAGACTCAGATTGAACTGTTCTCCTGTACCAATCTGTTAGGTGTTATAGATAAACACCTATAAAATCATCACCACATTCTACAGGAATCTAAAAAAACTCACCAGAAATTAGGATCTCTCTAAATGATAAAAATATACCTCACTGACATCACAAGAATAAAAATTGCAACAACATACCAGTTACCACTCCTTCTCTATGCCTCTCCTATTTTTGACAATTTCACCTTTACTTAAGCCTCTAGACTTAAGCAATGCTACAAAACGGTGGGCAAATTCACAGCAAATTAACCATATTGAGCTTGCCACTGCATTGCACTTAGGCAATTAAAATGGCTTGGGGTTCCCTATAGCCTTAGTCCCACACAAATAACACCAACTTATAGAATGATCTACCACACAGAAGAATGCCTGAGTTTCCATAACACAATCCAACCATACTTCCTTGGCCTGAGTTTCCATAGCATAATCCAAGCATACTTCCTTGACAGAACACTGGAGTCTGCTGACATTCCCTGCTCATCATATCCAAACCCAGCAACAAATCCAGTGACTCCGTTTACTCCCACTACATCTCCAAAAAGTGGAATAGCATCCCATGCCCACTGAGGCAAATGAATAACCAAAGCATCTTTGAATCTGAACTCAAAACTCACTTCATAAACACATGACTTTGCACATGTATATCCCCTTGTTAAGCTCTGTACATCTGCACAGCTTTCAAACAAAATGATATATCCTGCATTCATGCTACTTTCCATCCTAGCATCCATACGCATGCCTCTCTGGCTCTGACCTCTACTAACTCTTTTCCTATTTTATTAGTTTTAGTTACTCTATGGCATTTCTGAACTTTCATGTCTCTCATCACACCTACACACAACCACCTTCTTTCCTTATTCGCTCGCCTACTACTTCCCCATTTTTTTCCCCAACTTAAGCTTAACTACAGTATACCACATGGCTCCTATTTTATAGTACATATACTTCTGCTAGTAAAGCATATGCCGTTTAACAAAAAATGCACAAACAATCTTATTTTCTACTCTGCCTCATGATATGCATCTTTGTAAATTGCAATTGACATTGCATTTTAGTATTATAATTTCACAGTTTAGAATTTTTGTTATGTAAAGTTTTCTGCATAACATCTTACCATTTAACTTTCATTTTTTATTTGAAAATTGACTCCTTTTTGTGCATAGAAACATAATTTCTTTTTGTCAGCACTGGAATTTTGTGGAGCTTTTCTCCCCAGGCCTCCACTAAACAGGAAATATTTTTAATGTGAAGATGAACTTTCCCTGTAAACATATGCAAACAAAATAAAATAAATAAATAAGTAAATAAATAAATAAAATTAATAATAAAAAGCAGGCATAACCCACAGACTCTGCACAGTCATAAAGTATACACATAATCTCATAGACATTGTACAGTCCTTCAATTCACACATAAAATTAAAGGCATTGTACAGTCCTACAAAGCATGCATAAAAACAACACATGACTATACTGTCTCTCAGTACACATTAAGCATTACAGACCTACAGTTCACACATCAAAGCACAATATGTATACAGTCCTAAAGTATACACAATGCACAAAATCTGTTGACTCACAAGAGTACACACATGACACAACAGGCCCTGTGCAGTCCAGCTGTCCACACATAACACATCAGGTCCAGTGCAGTCCTGCTGTACACACATATAACACAACAAACCATATACATTTTATATACATTACACCACAGATCTTTTACATTCATGCAATGCACAGATAACATGACAGACCCTATACATTCCCAATGTACACACAACACACACACACACACACACACACACACACACACACACACACACACACACACACACACACACACACACACACTACCACGGATCCTGTACAGTCCTCCACATACAACACCACATATCTGGCAGTGGAAGGCTGCAGTGCCTTTCACACATTTAGACCAACAGCAGAACAGATAGGGGCTAAACACAGATGTGTCTAGATCTACATTAGCAGATTGGTTAAACTGGATGATGCCCTGGAGTTCATCCATGTCTAAATCTCCACAGACAAGTTTCCTTACCATGTCCTGGCCAGCTATAGGTTGCCCTCTATGACCAGCGACTTACAAGAGGCACTCACCTTCCAACAAAATACCCTATTCATGGTAAACTTTAATTACCACTCTATAGACTGAGAAATGTACACTGCCTTTAACTCATAGGCACAATGTTTCCTGGAGTTTATCAACACAAACACCCTGGACCAGATAGTGCAATCTCCAACCAGAGGATCAAACATATTGAAAGTAGTACTCACTAACATGGGACGGCACTGAACACCCCCTTCCAGTCATGTCCTCATTGGTAAAGTCAAATTCCAAAGCTGTCTCCCTTAAAATAAAAACAACATGGAAAACCCAACTAAACCCAAAACAGTTATGAACTATTCTAAAGCAAACATTATATTAAGTGACAGTTTATCAAAATCCACGGCTTCCCCAAACCCAAGAACACAGCAACCTATGCAGAACAGAATTATTTACAGAAACCCTGTGCAAACATATCAATGTCTGCATTGAGGCTGCCATACCTACTAGAAGTAAGCCCAGATCTATCACCAAAAACAAACCACACTGGTGAAATCTTTACTTGAACAGGCTATAAAATGAAAGAAAAAAAGAAAAAGGCCAAAATAAGAAAGAGCTACTCTCGGAGATAACAGCTCCCTGATTTAGCTAAACAAGAATCTAAGAAGTCTAATAAAATCCAACAATTTGAAATATAAGGTCAGGATAGCAACCCAGGCTAAGAACAATCACAAGGCCTTCTTCAGCTGTGTCAGGAAACTTAAAGGTAATACTCAGCTGTGGGCAGAACTGGAAGCAAATGGCACAACCTTCACTGACTAGAGTGACATTGCAAATTTACTGACTGATAAATTTATCTCTAACTTTACTCCCACTCCTCCCATCCCCTGTAAAATCCCTTTTTGCATACCACCCAACTATCAACAAGGAACAGGTCCTGGAGACACTCACTAAGGCCAAAATCATTGCTTCAGTGGGCCCCGACAATATTCCCAGTTGTCTCCTAAATAACCTAAAACACAAACTAGCAGATCCACTTGAGGAGCTATTCAACTACAGCATCAAAACAGGTTACATGCCAGGTGAATGGAGGACTGCAACAGTTATCCCTCTTCATAAAGGTGGATCATCAACTGATCCTGGGAACTAGAGATACATCAATCTGACATGTCTAATATGCAAAGCCATTAAACAAATTGTTATGGAAATTATCAACAAGGACATTGGCTACCTAGATACAATGAGTCCATCCCAATTTGGCTTTTTTAAGGGAAGGTCTTTGTACAGTGCAATGCTAAGGACAGTGTAGTGGTGCAGTGGTAGCATTGTTGCCTCACAGCAAGAGGTTCTCTGGTTTGATTCTCAGCTGGTGTGCCTTCTGTGAGGAGTCTGCATGTCCTCCCTGTGTTTGTGTGAGTTTCCTCCTGGTACTCCGGTTTCCTTCCACGTAAAAAAGACATGCGGCCGGAGCATTTCTCCCTGGGCCTCCTCTGAAAATTGGCTTCATTCCAAGTCGGAATTTCCCGGTAAACAAATGTTAAATACATTAAATAAACTTAACTGCATAGACTTCTTTGAGAAGATCACCATGGCTAAGGATGAAGGGGAAATGATGCATACCACCTACCTTGACCTGGCCAAGGCATTTGATACAATACCCCACTCAGATAGTGTGGACAAACTTTCAGAACTAGGCATAAATCCTTACAGAACTTGCTAGATTGCAAGCTGGTTCACAAGTAGGAACCAAAAAGTCATGTTTGGTGAGACCCTCTCCACCAAGAGATTGGTTACCAGCAGAGTACCACAGGGCTCCATGTTGGCTCTGCTCCTGTTTAACATCTATTTCTGAGAAGTCAAGACTAATGTCAAAAGCCTCTGGCTCACCAAGTTTGCAGATAATTGCAAAATGGAACTATCATAGACTCCCCCCATAACACCAACATCCTACAAGAAGGTCTAACACAAACACATGGCTGATGTGAAGGCCACTGACTCAAACTCGGTGCAAAGAACTACATTACAGTGCCCTTTGGAAAATCATCCACCCAAGCTAATTACTTCATTGATAAAACATCTTTAAGAGTTGACCCTATAGTTAGGGATATGGGAACATATCTAGACAGTAATCTGGCATTTAACCAATATTTAGCCAAGATAGTAAGAAAGTCATTGTATGTCACCCAACTCATAAGCAAGTGTATGGCATCCAGGTCCAAGGAAGTAGTAGTACCACTCAATGCAGCCATTATCAGACCCATCATTGAATACAATACCCACTTTGACATGTACCTAACCAGGAACTTAAACCGTTGGAATGCCCTCAAAGATTCCTCACCAGAAGAATCCAGGGCATGAAAGCCCTGTTTAATAGAAATTGCCTTAAGGTCCTATCTCTGAATTCAGTCTTCTACATATTACTTAGAGGTGATCTTTGCCCATTATATAAGGCATCCTCTGATCCGGCTTTGATGGATCTCTTACACATCCACAAGACAAAAAGCAGCAGAAACACTAGATCCAGGGACCTGAACTTTGTCTGCAACATAAATAGAACCTGCTGAAAAGACTGCTATGTGTCACAAAGGATCCCTGTGGTTTGGAATAGGCTCCCCATCTATGTGACGCACAGTTCATCCATGACCCTGTTCAAAAGACACCATGATCATTGAATGGGAAATCGCAAATTCGCTCTTAGTCTGGCCCCAGTGTCTCTGATGGACAGAGGTCGACAGTAAGTAAATTAATTCCCAGCTAACACACCCCCCACCACAAAACTTTTAGCCACCTCTTTACTAACATACTCAACCATATAGGCTAAAGACCTTGGTGTTCACTAGCCTAGCATAAACCTATGAACCTATGAATCCACTGCATTCTTTTAGTGCACATATAACACCACAGGCACTATGCATTCCAAATGTACATACCCTATACAATCCTACACTAGACACATACCTTCCATATGTGCAGCCATAATGTAATCAGAGAACTTTAGAGAGATATTCTATATAATGTAAAGTCTTATAGAATACACATAACACCACAGGTGGTATGCAGTGCATTTATAGACATATAACAATGCAGAACTTACACTGTCTGTAGTGTACTCATATTACAGACTCTATAGAGTCTTACAGTACTCACAAAACCTTATGGATCTTTCAAAGTCCTACAGCACACATATAACACAATAGGCTCAGGCTACTGCTTCAGTATACACGTAACACTACAGACCTAATACAGTCTTAGTATGCACATAATATCAGTGATGCTCTACAGACAATAGTACACACATAACACTTTATCTCACACACACACACACACACACACACACACACACACACACACACACACACACACAGAGCACCACAGAAACTGGACCTATGTTGTTTTATTGACATTCCAGAATGTCGAACCTCAAATGGTTAAATCCATAAGATCAATGTTACAGAACGTCAACAATGACAAAAATCCACAAAACTGTGTGACCACAGCACTACAGACTCTGTATAGTCCTACAGTATAGATGTAATGCCACAGACCCTGTACAGTACTAGACCTATAACACTATAGACCCTGTACAGTTCAACAGTACACCAAAAACAGCAGAAACCTCATACAGTCTGACAGCACACATATAACATCACAGTCCCTGTACAGCAATACAGTTTACAAATAACAACAGAAGTGCTGTGCAGTCCTACAGTATACACATAAGACCCCAGATTTTGGATTTTGTAAATGCCAATACACTTGACCAAATTGTTCTTCTGCTTAATAGAGGAGCCAGCCTTCTAGCTCTTGCCCTCACAAGTGTTTCCTCCAATTGTACAACCCTTGTTGTTATCTCCTGTCTAGCCAGAGTTGAACATCTTAAAGTTACTTCCTTGAAAATTTTGTGCCCCCAAATATTTCTTTTACATTCAGGCTTTACTCCCAAACCAATTTGTTGTTATTGTTTGACCTTATATATTTAGTAAGTAAAGGTACGGTTCCCCACAAACCTTGTGTTTCAGGTTACTACTCCCTGGGTTTTGCTTTCTGTTGCATTGAGGCATCTGTACTCATTCACTGTAAGCATAAGAGCAAGTTTAAAATGAAACCCATGAGATAGAATTCCCACATCAACAAACTTTATACAAAACAGAAAAATCTCTCTCTCTCTTGGGCATCAATAAAATATGTCCACATCATCGTTTTAAAAGAGGTTTAAAACTTACCAAGTCCCTCAGACTTACCCTTTAGGAATGCAAGGCTGACTATGAACTTAGGTATTGTAACTAGTTTAAAAGACAGCCATAAGGCATTCTTTTTCAGTAATATTATAAAACTTAGAAACAATCACCAATTCTGTACCGAGTATTATCTCTAATATTACTTCCTTCTTTGACTCCAACACCATGGCTATTATTCTTGCAGACAAATTGTCGTTCAACTTCACCCAGTATTGTCCCTTCCCCATTCTTCCTCCCATCTCCACTCCCAAAATCAGTCTGGATAACGTTCTTTTGACACTTTCTAAAATTAAAAAGACCATTTCCATGGTTTCCAACAATGTCACTTCTTGTCTGCTGAGAAGCATCAAGTCTCACCTAGTCAGCCACCATTAGCTTGTCTGGTAGACTAAAAGCCCTATCAGTCTACATGTGGTGATTTCTGCTTGGCTTTCTGTGTTGTTAATGACTCAACACTATTTGATTGCTAAAACAAGCACCTGTTCTAGAGATCTAAATATTGCCACATCAACAGCAACAGATTGCACGAGAGCTGCCTCTCCCTACATATACCACATTTCTGCAATAGGCTGCTCTTAGATATCAAGCAAAGTACTTTGCTGGCCATTTTTAAACCCAGTCTAAATGACTAAATGGCTGATTGCAGATTTCACCTGGAATATGTTGGAAAAATCTACTTATCTTATTAACACCCAGCCTCAGTGGGATTTCATATTTTCTGACACTTCCATTCCTGGCTGGACAGCTTTTACCCATACTAAAATACTGAAAGTAATTTTGTAACCTAGTAAATTAAAAACCAGGAACCTCGACTAGATCACGAACTCCTTTAATAAAAACAAAAAATGAACTCCTTTGTACATTTAACAGACATAAATTT
The DNA here is from genome assembly GCF_019279795.1 of Protopterus annectens. Taxonomy (NCBI): domain Eukaryota; kingdom Metazoa; phylum Chordata; order Ceratodontiformes; family Protopteridae; genus Protopterus; species Protopterus annectens. The sequence continues at coordinate 1,898,336,554 of NC_056737.1, forward strand.
CAACTTAGCGCTTTCACCCAGTGTGCTTCGTGGGTTTCTTCAGAGTAATATTTTTAGTGCAGCAGCTACTTTATAAATGGTTACCTAAACATCAATTACCCAATCAAATTCAGTAGAGATAAATTTTGTTAATTAATCTCAATATATAAATGAAAAATTATATAAGACAGATAAAAATAACTAATATTACACAATACTAATAAATGTGTGTAGACATAAAAACATCAATGTTAAAACATTTTTTAAAAAACACTTTGTAGTTAATTTATAAGAGTATATAAATAAAATAATTTACTCATAAAATATTCTAATATTAATAATAATAAAAAAAATTATAAATATATATAACTTACTTTAAATACAATGTGATTTTAATTTTAAATAAGAAGCAATGGATATATACTCATTAATCCCTGGCAAGTTACATGCATCTAATCTTAACTGCCATAGGCATTCTTTCAATTCTAATAAGGCATTTACATCACCTTCACTACTACTGCCCTGTGGTATCCTGTCAATCACAAAGAACAACAATCTTTTGAAATTTGTACATTTCTTGCTGTGCATATATAGTGCACTTGTGCTTTTCTTGTTTTTAATGTCCCTGTCATGTTCTGCAATTCTGTCTTTCAATTTTCTTATAGTCTTACCTATGTAAAAGGCTGGACATGACAAACAAGTTGCTAAATAGACAACTAATTTTGTATTGCAGTTTACATGACCAGGGCATTTAATAGTATGGTTGTGATGTTTAATACTAACATATGGTCCATCATTTATAAACCTACATCCCCCACAGAAACCACATTTCTTCATTTGTGAATGTTTAAGGCTAGTTTCACTTTCAAAATATTCTTTTAAATTTCTTCCTCTAGTATACACAATAGTTGGAGCATTACCTATATGTTGTGTTATATCTAATTGATTGCTAAATACTGTTTTCCATACTTCATTAACACCATCAACATTGTATTGATGTTATTTGTAAATGGCAACTGTAACAAACTTACTTTTAAAAAATTATCTTTTCTCCCATCATTCTTTCCATTAGAAATTCCATGTTTAATAATTGGCCTAAAAATAGAATTTCTCTTAGAATATATTTCATTTTTAATTTGGTCCAACAATGCAGTTGGATATCCCCTGTCTCTCAATAATTGCATCAAAAACTCAATTTGTAAACCAAATTCCTCATCTTCACTTATGATCCTCGATAGCCTTACCATCTGTCCTTTAACCAGATTTCGTTTTTGAAAATACGGGTGACAGCTATCAAAGTGAAGATAGGAATTTGAAAAAGTTTTTTTCCTATATATGGTTGATTCAATTCCCTCTCCTGTTTTGTATTATTTTATATCCAAAAATTCACATTCTTTTTCATTAAAACTATTTGTAAATTTCAAGAAGGACGTAGTACTTTCTAGGTAATCCACAAATTCCTTCAATTCTTCCTTTGTTCCTTTCCAAAATATAAGTATGTTATCTAAGAATCTCAAGTATATACTATTCTTAGGCCAAAAAGTACTTTTAAAAACATACCAACTTTCCCACATGGCTAGTACAAGGTTTGCAAAAACAGGGGCACACCTTGCCCCCATTGCTACACCTGCACTTTGTTTGTAATATTCTCCACAAAATTGAAAAAAATTATTTTCAAGTACCATCTCCATTAATTCAACTAATAATCTACGCTTAACAGTGTGAAAGTTACTATAAGCTTTCAAACTTGCCTAAAAATATTCCAGTCCTTCTTCAAGAGGTATCACTGAAAATAAATTAATAATATCTAGTGTAACCATGTTGGTATTTACAAGTTGTTCTTTATCCATGTCTTTAAGTGTGTTCAAACAGTGCCATGAATCTTTTAATATGTGTTTAATGCCTTTAATCACCTCACCACATTGAACATTAATATAGTGTGCCAAAGCTTCTGTTTTTGATTGTTTGGCTGAGACTATTGGTCTAAAGGGAGGGTTTGAAATACTTTTGTGTACCTTCGGTATTCCAAATATAGATGGTGTGATAGGATATTCCATTGTTAAATAATCATGCTCTTGTTTAGTTATTATACCTTCAATAAATAGATCATATAATTGCCAGTCTATTTTTGTATATGCTTTTGTCATATCATATTTAGAGACCCTAGTATATGTCGTCTCGTCATTAAGCATTTCTGTCATCTTATATTGATAGTCCATTGTATTCATAATCACCACCCCTCCCCCTTTGTCTGGTTTCATAATTCTTTGTGTATTCGAAGTACTCAGTTCCCTCAGACAAAACCTTTCTGCCTCTGTTACGTTGTCCCTAGTACTTTGCATATTCTTATAGATTTTCCTTAAGTGTGTTTCACAAAAGTTTTCAAAAAGGTGAATAATGGGGTGATTTGGTGGAATAAATGTACTTGATCTCTTTAACATCAAATTGTTTTTTATTAGATTAGAACTAGTGTCTGTAGATTTCTTAAAAAACATCTTTAAATTTAACTGCCGAGCATACATTCTTATATTTAGTAGGACCTTCCCTATATCTAGACTAAAAGTTGGAATAAATTTAAAACCTTTTCTAAATAAAGATAAAAAATTGGAGTCAAACCTTCTTTCACTATAATTGTACACAGAAAAACCTCCATCAGTGACAATTTCATAATGCAATCCATCGTGTTCTTCTGTATCCATGCAATCATCTAGAAAAACAGTATTGTTTTTTATATTAACCTCACTACTGTGTTGTCCATTTGGTTTTGCTACATCATTGTGTATTTGTTCAGATAATAAAACTGTTTCAAAATTTAGTGAAAAAACTTCTGTTGCTTCATTTAAAGTGCAATGTGCTGTATTATTCAATGTGCTTTCTATCTGTATCTGCCCCTGTTGCTGTGTGCATAATATTGAGTTTGACCCCTGTTCTGCTCCCTCAGACGTTCTGATCTCCAAGGGACTGGCTCGTCTAAAAAAGCATCATCAGCCTCAATAAATGTATCATGGTACCTTTGGGTGTCTGTCTCCCTGTTCTCTACACTATCATAATGTGTTGTATGTCTATTTTGAGGGTCAGTAGTCATGCTTGCGAAAAACCTTTTGAAATCCTTAAAATGAGCATATGCTTTGTTACTATTGTAATCCAATGTGTCCCTTTGCAACTTCTTATTTTTATTTTCTAAACCATTACTGACAAAGTTTTTTATCTCAACCAAAACTGTATTAAACTTTCCCTTTTTATGTTCAAACAACAAATCTTTTTTTATGTTATTATCTAAACATGTAAGCTTCTCATAAGTTTGTTCAGTCTTATATTGTTGTTTTTAATAATCAACTTAATTAAGTCTTTGCCAGCGTTGTCAAAATTTTTTTCAAGTTCTCTTAGCAGATTCACATCGTTGTCAAAACCAAAAGGTACCTTAAACACCCTCAGTCCCTTCGGTATCTGATTCAATTCGAGAGACCTTTCAAGATAGACATTGTCCATTTGAAGAGTTTTAAACTTGCGCAAAGTTCTCTCAAACTCTTCTATTTGTTTATTTAATGTTCCTGCATCTCTACCCGATTGGTAGTGGTCGAAACGTGGAATCGACAATATCTGTTCAATGCTCAAAAAAGACGTAGAGCCATTAAATCCACTGCCATTACTGCTACCCCCGTCCCGAGCGTTACTTTCGGAATTCGGCTCCGGAACAACACGTACATCATTTCCTTCTCCTACCCGTGTAGTTCTGTTGCCAATTAAATCCCTTAAACCATTGCTGGCTATGGGGTTACCATTATGTGAGGTGCCTGGTGTTGAATGCAAGGTGTAGATTAATTCCTCAGTGTCCGATAACACCGGATTTGCCTGTTCTACATCCACATTGTCTTTTTTGTTAGGGCTTTTTTCTTTAAATGCAATTAAAAGTTGTTGGGTAATTGCGAGCTGCTGCTTTAGTAACTGCTCATTTGTAGCCATAGTACAATGTTCGTTGTAAATAGATAAAGTAGTCCAAATACTGTTGTTCTTTGTACTCAAAAAAGTTCGTTAAGCGTACTTTCCTTTAGTAACACATAAATTAAACCGGTAGCTCGTGAACCCAGACTCAGACTCCAGGTCGCCAAATAGAACCAAAATAACCAAATGGCAAGACAAACTAGTAAATTAAAAACCAGGAACCTCGACTGTATCACGAACTCCTTTAATAAAAACAAAAAACGAACTCCTTTGTACATTTAACAGACATAAATTTCAACTTAGCGCTTTCACTTTCTTTTATATACTCTTATAAATTAACTACAAAGTGTTTTTTAAAAAATGTTTTAACATTGATGTTTTTATGTCTACACACATTTATTAGTATTGTGTAATATTAGTTATTTTTATCTGTCTTACATAATTTTTCATTTATATATTGAGATTAATTAACAAAATTTATCTCTACTGAATTTGATTGGGTAATTGATGTTTAGGTAACCATTTATAAAGTAGCTGCTGCACTAAAAATATTACTCTGAAGAAACCCACGAAGCACACTGGGTGAAAGCGCTAAGTTGAAATTTATGTCTATTAAATGTACAAAAGAGTTCGTTTTTTGTTTTTATTAAAGGAGTTCGTGATCCAGTTGAGGTTCCTGGTTTTTAATTTACTAGTTTGTCTTGCCGTTTGGTTATTTTGGTTAATTTTGTAACCTGCCTGCAACCAAATGTGGGTACCTTTAGAAATGAAAAATATATAAAAAAAGTTAATATAAAAGTTGATCAGTATATACTCCTCTTCACAGTGGTGATATTAATATGTCAGATATAATGATAATTTCATACTGAACAAGTAATCACATAATTCATGCATTTTATTATTGTAATCATACCAACCATTAACATCTCTCTGTCAATAGTAGAAAGAACTCGGCATCAGTGTGACCTATATTCATGCTGCTGTGGTCTTCAGTGTGTCACAAAACAGTTTTGTGTCACTACATTTTAAACAAATTTGTGTTCGTATGCATGCCTTTATATTAACAGACAAAAAATATAAATATCTACAAATCAGTGATAGTATGATACCAACAGAAACAGAGAAGAGGAACAAACCATTCACAAACTAACAAGAACAGTATCGTTGGAAGGGACACAAGCAACACAGCAGAGTAAATACACAGAAAACAGAGTTTAATAAGCGCTTTTGTCTCAACCAATATAAGACTTCTTCAGATAAATCCAAAAGGCACAAACAGTATTATTTAAAATAACTCAGCCACATGATAATTTTCTGCCAAGAAATTTAAAGTGACAGCTCCCAAACTAGATAACAAAATATTATTATTAAGAGGTAAAGTTAACATATAAAAATATATACATATAACAACCTTGAGACAACCATAAAAAAAAAAAAAAATATATATATATATATATATATATATATATATATATATATATATATATATATGGATTCACTTTATAATCCCAAAATCGTGAAATATAGAATTTCAGAATATCGAGATCATAAAGCTGAAAGCTTAAAATCGACACCCAGAAGCGTGAATTTCAAAATTGCGACTCCTACACTAACCATACACCACACACATACACATACACACACCTTCCCCCCACACAGAAACACACAAACCTACACTACATACAAGCAGGGAGGCAACTGCACATCCCATGTGGGGCCTGCACACCCCACACACCCCCTACTTAAATATACTAACTCCAAGGTCACACTATTCAGACAAACACAAGTAAACATCACCATACAAGTTACATTCCCCTCACACACACACACACGCACACACACACACACACACACACACACACACACACACACACACATCACAGTAACAAAACACATTGACACACACTAAAGCCCCTAACCAAAACCCTTAAACATAAATACTTACCTGAACATCCAGCTATCCATTCACACAGCACAATATCAGAAGCGCTACTTCAACATCTCCATACTTCGAGATTTTGAAATGCGCGCTTCTGGGGTTTCGGAATTTTGAGCTTTTGGTTTTATAATCTCGGGATTCTGAAATTTGATATTTCAGAATTTCAGGATTATAAAGTGTTCCCGTATAGATATATATGTATAAATGGGAGCGCTACAGAATCCTGAAAGCCCAAAATCCTGAAGACCAAAATCTCTAAAGTTCAAAATACTGAAAATTCAAAATACTGAAAACTCAAAATACTGAAAACACACAGGATACCAACACTTACTATATTCCAGCACAAGTACATACAGAAACAAATAAATGACTAACCATATTACTGTTCTCCAATTATAAGCAGGTGGAGGGCAAGCCAACCTGCACCCCACACACCCCCTGCTACTTAAATATATTGACTTCAAGATTGCACTTAGTGTAAGGAAGTGCAATCTTGGAGTTGATATATTTAAGTAGCAGGGGGTGTGGGTAGCACAGTCCCCCACATGGGGGTGCAGGGGGATTTGCCCCCCTGCATATAGTTGAAGGCTAATATGCTTATTTATGTACTTGTGTTGAAATATAGTAAGTGTTGGTATCCTTTGTGTTTTCAGTATTTTGAGTTTTCAGCATTTTGAACTTTCGAGATTTTGGTCTCAGGATTTTTGGTTTTCAGGATTCTATAGTGCTCCCATATAAACATATATATAAACAGAGATAAACAATAAATAAATGCATGAATAAATCTCACCTATAATATGCTCTTAATTTCAATAAGGAAGAATAGGAAACTGTCCCATTAATGTCAGGCAAACACCCTGTATTCATTCAAAATTGCCAGGTAAGCTCTCTTTGTTCTAATTTCAAACTCCAAGGTCCAGCTCTGAAACTTTTTGTCACTTGGTCAACCAGAAAAAACTTAAAAAATGTGATGGAAAAACCTTAACATGCTTAGCAACAGCATTAACATTACTACCATTCTGAATATCACATAAGTATTCATAGATTTTCACTTTAATCTGTCTCTCAGCCTTTCCCATATAAAAACATTCGCATGACTGACAGACTGCTATGTACAAAACACCCGTGGATGAAGAGTTAAACTTGCCCTATATTCTAATCGTAATTCTGTTAACCAGAAAAGTCTTTCCTACCAACTTGTTCACAGTACCCACAACCTACACATCTAAACATCCCCTTGGTATCAGCACTAGAAAAATTATCATTGTTAGATGCAAAAAATTATTTTAAACTTAAGCCTTTTCTGTAGACAACAATAGGGCAGTTTCCTAATTTTTCAAAGCTTTCAGGACTTTCCATTATAACACTCCATTTCTTATGCAAAATAGACTTAATGGAATTGCTTTCATAGGAATAGGTGGTAATAAAACTTGTACTAAAATTTGATTTTTTTCAAATCTGTCATAACTGTAGACAAAACAACTGAATAATTATCCATGGGGGAATCTCCACTAAGAATAGGGGAAAAAATATTTCCCTTTTTCGTATAACTTCATCCATGATGTTAACTAAAAAATCCTCTGTATAACCTCTACACAAAAATATCATTTTGATCTTATTACATACTTCAACAAAATCATTAAAACCACTCATTATCCTTGTTGCTTGAACAAATTGGCTTTTAACAACATTTTTCTTATATGACAAATGATGTGTACTAGCATAATGCAAATAGCCATTTGAATGGGTGGCCATCCTAAAAATACTTGAAATATAAATTTTCTTAACATAATCCTTTATTAGCAAAACATCAAGGTATGAAATCTGATCCTTCCCAATTTCATATGAGAAAGACAAGAAATCTGTAGCAACATTAAGATAATTAATGAAGGGTGAAATCCCCTGAGGTACATCTTTCCACTCAATAAAGATGTCATCAACGTATCTGATATAAAGATACCAGCAGTCTTTGAAAGCACTACCAAAAAACATACCACTTCTCCCATTCAATCATTACTATATTAGCATATAAAGTTCCACAAGCTGAGACCATTGCAATTCCCTTCACTTGGTGAAAAAACTGGTGGTCAAAGGTAATATAGTTATAATTCAAAACAATAGACAACAAATACATTGATTCTATTCTGCATCAAGGTTGTTTCAGAATGAAGTAAATTTGAGAATCAATCCAACCCAGTCACATGTGGAATACAGGTATACAAATCTTTAACATCAATTGTCAAAAAATGCATCTATCATTAAAAGGTAAGTCATTACACTTCTTAAGAAAGTCCCAAAATTTCCTGCTAAGAAGTATGAACTTATCAAGTTCCTTCTTCAGGTAAAAATCAAAGAATTTTGTCAAAGGTGCTGTAATAAATGGCCTTGCATTGATAATCGGTCTCGGGTGGATCAAAAACGCACTTGTGTATTTTAGAGAGGCCAAATATTGTTGAAAAAGTAGGATTAGACAAGAACAAAAACTTAAATTCATGCAAAGAGAATTGTTCCGGCAAAAGCATATTGCATAATAACCTAATCCTATCATAGGCCAACTCCACAACTCTTTTGGACATCTGGGAATAAGAATCAACAAAGAGTAAACCGGACATTTTTGAAGCTAACAATGTTAATTTTTCTACTGCTGATACCAGGAGGATGTTTAGATGTGTAGGTTGTGGGTACTGTAAACACATTTTGGTGGAAGAGACTTTTCTGGTTAACGGAATTATGATTAGAATACAGGGCAAGTTTAACTGTTCATCCACGGGTGTTGTGTACATAGCAGTCTGTCAGTCATGTGAATGTCTTCATGCAGGAAAAAACTGAGAGACAGCTTAAGGTGAGAATCTATAACACTTGCATGCCATTAAGAATGGTAGTAATGTTAATGCTCTTGCTAAGCTTGTTAAGTTTTTCTATCACATTTTTTAACTTTTTTGTTATTGACCAAGTGATAAAAAGTTTCAAAGCTAGCCCTTGTGGTTTGAAATTAGAAAAAAGTGAGCTGGCCTGGCAACTCTGAGTGAATGCAGGGTGGGACAGTTTCCATTTCTTCCTTATTGAAATTAAGGGCATATTATAGGTGAGATTTATTCATTCATTTATTTATTGTTTGCCTGTGTTTATATATATATGCTTTTTTATACATATTTTTTATGTTATGGTTTTCTCAAGGTTGTTATATGTATATATTTTTATATGTTAACTTTGAGTGGATTTTACCTCTTAATAATAATATTTTTTGTATCGTTTTTGGGAGCTGTCACCTTAAATTTCTTGGCAGAAAATTATCATGAGACTGACTTATTTTAAATACTACTGCTTGTATCTTTTGAATTTATCTAAAGCAGTCTTATATTGGTTGAAACCAAAACACTTATTAAACTTTGTTTACTTTGTAAGCTTTAATTGGAAGATATGCAGTACAACATAAATTCTTTGTAGAGCAAACTAGTAATAAAGATAGGAATATCACAAAGATTTATAATTTTGAATAAATATAAACCACAGTAACTCACTCACTAGTCACCTAACTTTTGTCTTGAGATATTACTTTGAGCATATAATTGAATTAATCTCCAGCTATCATACCCCCCACCTAACCCTTAGCTACCTCCTTACTAACATACCTCACTGCATAGGCATCCAAGGTACTTAGGGACAAAATTGTGTTGGGTTGTATGGCTAGGTTTATAAAGACACTGGTAGTCTTTGCCTAAGATAAACCTATGAACCTACTCCTGAAATTTTGTGCTGACTGGAATTATGACATGCTGTTCCCCAATATTTCCAAGTGGACACTGGCTAAGATATAAAAATATTAATATGGTATATATTTAAAATTTTGAATGAATATGGATCACAGTATATCACTTACTGCTTATCAAAATTATGTCAAGAGGCATTACTAATCTGTATGCTGACTGAGCCAGTGAAATGCTCTCCTACATCGCTTCCAAGTGAGTACTGTTTAAAATATTCATATAAATATGACAGCTATGCATATGGTATTGCTAAACAATTTCGACATCAGCTGTCAATGGCAGGTATTAAAAAGAGTGTATGCTTTAATTTTTATACTATAATGTTCCACATGAAATCCTTCCCGTTTAATTTATGAAAAGGAAATGTTAGAAATGTTAATATGGTCAACTGTTATGCTTGAAAAACATGAAAAACAAATCATTATATCTCTCTTACTGAGCACCCATAGTCTTTCCAAGTTTGTGTGCTAACAGTCCATGAAATTGTGTTGTCCAATGTTTCTGAGTGTACATTGGCAAAAAAATGGAGAACTTACTTTGCAACCCGATAACTTTATACATCTAAAGACTTCTACATGCTCTCTGGTAAATCTGCCAAAAAGGGCCCTCAGCAATAGCTAATGATATCTTGTTGTCTAAATATGTTACATGCAGACTGTAGTGTCAGAGACAAAGTGAGCATATAAGTATACACAACAATAAAAAGTCACAATACTTGTATGACTGCAGTACAACACAGCATTTTATACTGGTAGCTAATAGCAAAACAAAAGCATCCAGCATAAGAAAAAAAAAAACTCCTCTAGAATGCCATCTGCTCCTTCATGCATACAACTGTGGTACTCGTGAAGCCAGTAATAAGATAAAACCAAAAACACATCTACTCCATTGCATATTTCAGTTTGCTACTGTCAAATGTAAAGGATACAACTCACTGCAACTTCCCAAACATACTAGTGTGCCCATTGTTTATAGCCAATTTGAAATAACAGCCACAGTACTATATATTTTATATTGTTACTATCAGACATGTACAGTGTAACACATTACACCCCTCACAAGCACAACAATGTACATGCTTATAATAACCAGTTTATTGAATACGTACATCACAGACACAAGGTTGTGGCCAGATATGAATAAATATAAAAGCACTAGCCACAGCAATGTATTTCAGTTTGTTACTTTAGGCGCATGCAGTTAACCCAGTGCAACTCCTCCAAACCCGTAGATGTGCCCATCAGTTACAGCTGATTTATTAGCTATGTACACCTCAGATCTGAATGTGGACCAAGTGAATAAATAAATGCATACAAACAGTCACAGCAACATATTTCACCTCATTATTGTCAGCTGCATAAAGTGTAGCACATTAAAACCTGTGCAAAGTAATGTATAGCTGCTTGAGTCTGTATATATTGTGACTGTGTATTACAGATACTGTCACTTCAAGTCTATTGTATAGTATTAGTATTTTAAGAAAGTATGCATTCCATATTACACTAAGTCTAGTGCCAGTGTATTTCTAATGACTGAACTGTATTGTTTCTACTGTGCTGTTATGTTAGACAGAATAAAAGTTACCAAGTTTATTAAAATGCTGGTGTATCCTGACATTATTGACACTACATTGACATTACTAGGTAACCAGAGGTACGTATTATAATATATTTACCCCCCCCCACACACACACACACACACACAAATACACAGATCCACCTACAAATTAAAACCAATTTATTTTGTGTGTTTAAATCAGATGTCTGATTTTACTCAAATCAATGAATAAATGCATAAATAACCTGTAATGTGGATATCCCACCACTGCCAATCAATATGTGAAGACCTACCCCTGGGCCAGTAATCAGTCCTCACCACTGACACCACTGGAGGATGTTCACTGGGAAGATAACATGTGCACACACAATATCGCCAGCACAATCAAGCACAATCTTCCTTAACAGCATACAGGGAACACAGTCAGTCTGTGGCTATTTCTTCTCTCTTTCTTCAGATCCTCAATAAGACTCCACACAGGCATAGCTATAGAGCTGAGTCCTTATCGAAGGTTCTAAGCTAAGTCCTTCAAAACTGTCTCTATCCAACCAGTGCTTCATGTCCCTGCCCAAGCAGCTGACATGTACACTCTTTAAGATTTGATTTGCACAGACATACACACACACACACACACACACACACACACACACACACACACACACACATGAAAAAGGCTGACACAGATTTACTAGCTGCACCCACTTATTTTCCAGACTAGAAGGTAGTTATCATTGCCACCAGAACCCCTCATGAGCTTCTTTAAAGCTCTTACAAGGGTACACAATATACTGAGTGGAATTAATATTAATACAAATGGTAGTTTGACCAAGAGCAAGGCTATTAGGAGTGGCCCACACAGTGTCACCAAATAAATATACAAGTACTCTCAAAACTTATATATCTATACAAAGATCAGCCACAATAAAAGGTTTAAATATATTTAATAATAAATAATAAAAGAACAAGACAATACTAAGTATATATTCACAGTTACATCAGAGTTCAAATCACAGAAAATATTTAAAATAACATTGAAGGACAGGCTCAGACAAATAAAGAAGACAATATCTAAACTAAACTCCACTATATGTCTGACTGCATTTAAGAGAGTTAAATTCTCAAATAACTTACTTAATAGAGCAAGGCAGATGAAGTGGTGAATGTCTCTTCTTGTTTTCAGGCCCAAGACAGAATACAAAATGCTCTGTTTCACTAAGAGACTTCCCAAAATAATATCTAAACTATTACTTCTGAGATAGCTTGCAGAATGACATCACATCTGGTCATCTTACGTCTAGTTCTTATGCAAAACCCTGATTGCTGGAAGCTGGCATGACGTAGCACATACCTGTAAAAAAACACACAGAAGATCAGAAGATCTTTTGCTCAGATCTTTGGCAGGTACTGGAAGTCATAAAACAATTGCATACCTCCATACTTCCACAGCAGCAATTAGTTCATTCCAAAGACAATACAGAAATCTTTGTAGTACAGTCTTTGTGTCTTTTGCTGCATTGAAGCACTTTACAAATAACTTTTAAACATGAACGTCTGTACAAATCAGTTTCATATACACATGACATACAGTTCTAATAAATTTACAACACCAGCATCTTGTATGACATACATTTCTAATACTTTTGTAACACCAGCATATTGTATAAATCAGTTAGATATTCACAAATGACATAATTATTTACAAAATTCCAGCTAGCTGTGCTGGGAGTACCTCCTTTCATCACTTAACCTTAGACATATATTCCAGTTTATTGCTGCCAGGTACATATACTGGTAACCCATTTTAACCCCTACAAAAATACAGCTGTAGGGACCTACTTTATTGATTATGTACATCTCAGATATCTGCTTTTAATGAAATGAATGATTAAACATATTAGTAATAGCCACAGAAAAATCTCAGTTCACTATTGCTTGATGCATACAATGCAGTACATTGCAATTAATCCAGCTTATACACAGAGATGCAGACACACGCACACACACACACACACACACACACACACACACACACACACACACACACACACACACACACACACATGCTCACATACATACACACACACACACACACACACACACACACACACACACACACACACACACACACACACACACACACACACACATACACACAAACACCTACATACTCAGATGGATCTTGCAATTAGAGCAGCTTTACTGAAAGTATAAATCTCAAATGTCTGTGATAAAATAAAACAAACTCCTAATAGATCCCCTGTGATAAAATGTTTGGACACCTAATAATAGAACCATAGGATCATAAGATCATATGATCATAGGAGGTTACAGGTTTATTGGCCCTGAGGCCCTCATAAGCCTAGCCAAGAGTTTAGCCCATGTTTAGACAAGTCAGCACCCAGAGCCCTGTCCAGCAGGGATACAAGTGAAATCCCAGGAGTGTATTTTCTGTTTCCCATCTGGTTATCCAGGTTGCGCTTAAAAAGAGATAAAGAGGTACTCTGCTTGACATGGATAGGGAGTCTATTCCACAGATGAGGGAGTCTCTGGGACACAAATCTGTCCAGCTAATGACTCCTATTGATATCACAGACTAGGTTGAGGTCACGAGTATTGGTTGCTCGAGTGAACCTTGACTTGTGATATGCAGCCTTCCCATTGAGGCGGGGTCTAAGATTGCTTTGTATTCCAGACAGAGGTCACCTCTGAGGAGTCTGTATGAATCTGAGTAGAGGGGCAGGGCTTTTAGCCTATCTGTGTAGGGTAGGTGTTTGAGTCCCTGGATTCTCCTGGTGAGGAACTCTGTGGTCTCTCCAGTTGCTGCATGTGCTTTGTGAGGTACATGCTAAAGGGGGCATTGTACTCAATAATTGGCCTTATAAGGGAATAATACAGGGATGTTATGACCTCTTTGTCCCTGGATGAGATACCCTTATTTCTGAGGTGGGCCATGTAGAAAGCTTTCTGTACAATGGAAGCGACATGGTGGTCAAAAGTCAGGTTGCTGTCAACCTGGGTGCCCAAATCCCTCACTACTGATTGTGTACTAATGATGTTGTTATTAATGTGATAATGTGTGGGGACATCACTCTCTCCAAAGGAGATGATGATGCATTTTTTTGGCATTCATCTTGAGGCCATGATTCTGGCACCAGCATTTGTTTGGGTGAGACCCTCTTGGTGGACATCTACATCACTTGGGGAATTGATGACTGCACCCAGCTTGCAGTCATATGCAAACCTGGTGAGTCATAGCCCACTGGTTTTGGCCTGCACTTCAGAGAAGTATATCCCAAATAACAGAGGCCCCAAGACTGATCCCTGGGGTATGCCATTTGTTACGGGTCTACAGCTTGAGGTGGCTTTCCCTATTTTGATTAGGTGGGTTCTATCAGTGAGCCAGTTTGCTACCCATCTGGTAACATATGGCTTGATGCCTAGTTGAAAGAGTTTATCTACTATGCCCGAGTGGGGAATAGTGTTGAAGGCTTTGGCCAGGTCAAGGTAGGTGGCGTGCACCACCTTTCCCTTGTCCATAGCTTTGGTGACTGTCTTAAAGAAGTCAACCAGATTTAACAGACATGACCTCATCTTGACAAACGTTACACACAACAAATTCCCTGCACGAGAGCTGATGCACAGCTCCAAAAAGTAAGATACGATAACACACAAGAAAAAAGAGCCAGCAAACAATGACCAGATACGATAAGTGTTGTATTCAAAAATACATGACAGCAAACAGCAAACAGACCGGTTTCGGCTGGAAACAAATTACACAGCCTTCTTCAGTGTATAAAAGACCATCAAATCAAAGCTGTTTAAATAGCATGAAGTCAGAACCCATTGGTGGATACTCATAAATATTCATTTAATCCAGGGGAAACAAGCCCCAAGTTTAATAATCCATTTTTTTTCTTTCCCATTCAGTACTGTGTGCCACCCTGTTTTATTAGAATGATTACCATGTACCATATCAATAATGGTAAACATGAACTTAGCTGTGGGGTGTGCCATATGGTGTTTATATAAAGCATTGTTCATTCTTTTTTGTTTAATATTGCTAATGTGTTCTGAGATGCGTATTCTCATGGGACGTGATGTTTGCCCCACATAGAATGCTCCACAATTGCAAGTAGCCACATAGACAATCCAATCACTGCTGCAATTAGCAAAAAAGCGAAGATCAAAAACTTGGGGGCAATTCCTACTGGAAAATTCCTTGGATTTGTTAATATGTTGACAATTAGTGCAATGACCACAAGGGAAACATCCACATAAGATGTCTCCTGATAAAGTTGTCTGGACATAGTGTATCTGGTGTCACTATGTTTGTAATCTTTTTTTCTTGTGTCTCATCTTGACAAAGCCAAACTGTGTGGAGTTGAATGTTTGGAGATTGCAAATTTCCATGTTAATGAGGTCCATGATAATCTGTTGCATGGCCTTGCAGATCAAGCTAGTTAGGCTGATGGATCTATAATTTCCTGGATCGGTGGCTGCTCCAACTTTGTGTAAAGGGATGACAGTGGCTGTCCTCCACCCAACTGGGACAAAGCCAGTACTCAGGCTTTGGTTGAATAGGGTGCCTAATGGTGTTGCAAGTTCATGCCTGAATTCATGTAGGATGCATCCTGGGATGTTATCATGTCCCATGGAGGCTGTATTTTTTGCTTTTAATAGGGCAGAGATGACCTGTTCCCTAGGGATAAGGGGTGGGGCAGGTACTGGAGATGTCCTGATTTACTGATGGGGGTACAGAGGGGAGAAGTTTTCAATGAATCTGTCAGCCAGAAGATTTGTTATATCTACAGCATTTGTATACGTGGTGTCCTTGACCACCAGTTCTGAACAGATCTGTGTGCTTCATTTTGGATATGGTTTATCTCATTGCTGTCAGAGACATACAGAGCAATCCATTACAACAACCAAAAATGCAGAAATACACACACACACATACACACACACACACACACACACACACACACACACACACACACACACACACACACAGACACACAGAGTGAAACCCATGACAACCATTTACTTACACACAAACACACTTGCACACACAGAGTGCATTCCACTGCAACCCTCCCCCACATGTTTGATTGTGATACTTCCTAATGTCTGCTTGGAAGTCCAATACTCTGTTTACTACTTGCAACCTCACCTCTGGCTCTGCCTTTTACCTTGAATTCCAGTCCTTATACTTTTCATATTAGGGTCTAATGTACTGTTCCCATACCCACTTTTCACTCTACCATGGTAACGTGTCATCCTCATTTGTACCCTTTTAATCAAAGTTTATTTTTCTCTGAATGTCCTGCACAATATATTTGAGTATTCCAGCTGGGGTCGTATCAATCTGTTAATAATTTCAAACCTTTCACAGCCTGTGTGCCATAACTTATTTATTTTAAAATACTAAAGCAAGTGCAAAGATCACCTATCTGACTCTTTAGTTAATCATCAATTGCTATTTATAGAATATTTTTTAATGTCTGGAATAATTTGCAAACCTGTTGTATACCTCATAAGCACAGTTTTCATTATTTTGTCAGTCTTAAACTCCAGTTTGTTTAACAGCAATAGTAATGCTTACAGTACTAGATGCTGCAAATGTTTTCTAATATTTTCCCAACATGTTCATGGAGGTAAACACTCTTTTGTATGGCCCTGAGGATTTTAAATAATTTGTTTTAAATAAACTTCTTTTAAACTCCTATCAAAATGGGAATAGTTAATAAGATGATAAAAACAACTGCAAATCAGTTATATAATTTTCAGTTTTGCAAACTTGTTAAATTAACAGTTTGGTTAAAAAGAGTAATTACTTTTGAGCAGAGCTGCTACTTCAACAGGTTGGATGTTACCTGAGTAGCAATTATTTTCTGATAAGACTCAAGGCCTGCAAAAACTGCAAGGACTGTTGGTGACTTCCTGCTGGGTGAGGAAAGTAAATCTATTTTTGTCTGTGCATTGCTTTCTGTTCCAGCTGCCCTATTTTGTTTTCTGTTTTAAGAAATCTGCTTGGCCTAGTATTTTTGTTCTGTGTGGCAGATAGACAAATTACCGAGGCTGACTATTTCACATTTTTTTTCCATTAGTTAATTTGTTTCTTGAGTGATAATTAAATGCACAGATAATATCTGTGTCATTTTCTTTTCTGATATGACTCAATGTTTGCACAAATTACAAGCACTGCTGGTGACTTCCTTCTGTGTGAACAAAGTAAATCTATTTTTTTGTCTGAGAGTTGCATTTTGTTTCACCTGCTCCATTTTGTTTTCGGTTTTAAGAAATCTGCTTGGCCTGGTGTTTTTATTCTGTGCAAAAGACAGACACTTAAATTACCTAGGCTGGCCATTTGACATTTTTTTTTAATTGGGTAATTTGTTCCTTGAGTGATAATTAAATATACAGAGAATATATGTAGCTTTGTCTTTTCTGATAAGCCTCAATGTCTGTCAAAATTACAAGCACTGTTGGTGACTCCCTGCTGGTTATTTTTCCCGCCCAGCTTACAATTCTTTGAGTTTCTTTTTAAACTTGGGGATTTTAAACTGCACACCCTTACAGCTATTTATATCTTGAATTATTTATTTGACTTTCCTTGAGATTATTTTAAAAAAGTACATTTTGCTGATTATTGTCTGTTCTACTGATTTGCTTGCTCTGAATTCATTATCTAGCTAGTGGTTGGATAACGTGGTGTATTTGTAAACTCTAGCAAGCTCTTTTTCTGTGTTTTTCCATCAAGAGGACAGAAAGTTTTCCATCTAGTAGCAGTGGGTGGTAGCCTGATCTGTATAGGTTGGAGAAACATAATAAACATTCCTGCATGTAGATATTGTATTGGCTGGAGGGCTTATTAATCAGCTTGCCTTCTTTTACTGCCTTTATAAATTCTGCACAATTAAGTTTCAACAAAGCAAAGTATTTTTATTGAATAATCACACCTTTATGAGCTTTTTAAAGTATACTGCTGTTATCTTGATTTACTTATTGCCTTTCCCTAAGTTTAAATTTTTCTGGACATTTTTTACGTGCTTTTACATGAGAAGGACTGGGATTATTCATCTAGTGGTAGTAGGTGTTTACCTGATATCTCTCAGTTGGGAAGCACAAAACAGGGCTCTAGGTCTGGTTGTTTTATTGGCCATTGAGCTCAGTAGTCAGTTTTCTATATTTCCAATACTTACGGGTGGGAGGGTGGCCTAATGGTTAAGGTGTTTGCCTTACAAACACAAGGTACAGGGTTTGAATCACACAGGGAATAACTGCATAGGCTTAAAATGGCTCACAAGGGCAGTTAGCCTAGTACTAACCTATGAGCCTAGTATAAATTTGACACATTTGCATGGAAGTGCTCACTGTGCTAGTACCCTGTACAGACACAAACGTCTAGACACTTTGCTTATTTTCATTATAAGGTGAAAGTTTACTGTGCTATTTATTATTTATTCATTTATTTTGTACTTCTTTCAAGTTTAAAGTTACATTTTCAAGCTGCTGTAAGGGCTACTGTTCTGTACTAAAATACATTATATCGATTGTTTCTTAGTATTAGGCATCTGTTTGAGGTTCCTTAACACTTAGGCTCCAAACCAGTCATTTTACCTTAAGAGGGTCAAAGTTTGCACTCTTGTAGCAGGAGAGGACTGATTTCACCTATCTGAGCTGTGTATTGCTGGTGGAAAACTCAGTGTGTGCTTACCTGATTGCCTTACAGCATAGTTAGTGTAAAACTGGCTTTTTTCTGATCGTATATAAGACTCAGATTTGCGAGAAGCACTTCTTCATGCAGCAGAGGTTACTGATGCATTGTATACATGCAATGAGTAGAAGTTGAAATTTCTGTATAAAAACACCTCTGAACTTTACCTCAGTCCTACATTACTCATGGGGCAATTAGTTTGTTTTGTGAGCAGCATGTACACATTTAGTTGGGAATATTTAGGCCTACCTTACCTTATTATAGCACCCAGGACTATTGTTGCTCAAAGTCATCTGGTTTGGGTGCCGGGAATAATTGCTAGTTATGTTAGTTGCAGATTACACCAAGTAAATACCCATCCCTCATTCAGTCATGAACACCCTCCACTCCTATACCTTGTAAATACACATTAGGACCTACAACCATGGATGGGCACTTTCATGCTATCTCTGCATCCATCTTGGTGGACATGGGCATCCTGAGGCAATGTAACAATGTACATTGATAATCACTTAATTTTTGGATAGACAAATACAGTATGTGAAAGATGTAGTTACACATTGACACTGGAGACTAGACTCTCACATACAGACATAAAAAGTAACACAGGTTGTCAGTGACTCATACACATCACTCTCCACACTCAAAGAAGACTGCACACATATACCCATTTATGTGGAGGTGCTCACATGTAACTTATCCAAACCTTATAGGCCTCTCAGGCACAGTCCTCAGACACTCAGTGTGCATACAAACAAGAAAATTCCCATCAAAATACACAAAGCCACATCTCACTGTATCTCAACTACCAAGCCCATAAGGCAAAACACTCCAAAACCCAATATTCTGGTCATAGGAGACTCCATTGTGAAACACACAGATGTCCCACTTACTAGGCTGGATAAGGGAGAGGTTGTGATTAGTTACCTGTCAGGGGTCATTATTTGCCAGATCATGCAAGCACTCAGATCACTTACCCCTAAGTACCAGAATGTATCAGTCATAATCCATGTGGATATGAATGACCTGAGATGTACCTCCTTGGACTATATGAAGACAGACATGATTGAGCTCTCAGAATATGTATCACAGGCAGGTATGAGCCTAACATTGAGTAGCATCCTACCATCTCCAAGGATGATGGCACAATACCAGCAGAAAATGATCAACATTAACAATTGTCTTAGCTACTGGTGTCATTCCACAAAAGGCCAATACTTGTCTGGCTGGGAGACCATGGTTGACAAGCCATGCTGCTTTGCCAGGCATGGCCTTCACCTGTCACCTCTAGGCTTTCAGATATTGTGCAAAACATTATCCACCCCATAGTGACTTTTTAAGCATTATCAAACAGACAAAACTTCCAACATAACAAAAGTTACTCAGTAACAAGCTAAATGTGTTACTGCTCAATGTTAGAAGTCTCAATAAGAAACTGCGCTCCCTGGAAGATCTCCTTACCCTGGAGAATGCTGACATCTGTACAGTTACTGAAACATGGTACAAAGCAACAGAAGGCAATCCAGCAGTACATGGCTATAACACCTTTCATATGTTTCAACCACCTACTGAACAGGAAAGAGCAAAAAGTAGAGGTGTATCTATCTACATAAATCATAAGCACACCACAAAGCTGGTCAAACAATATGACATGCTTGAGCTACTCCATGTCCAACTAAACATGGAAAATATCATTACCTTATTCTTGCTAGCTACAAGTCCCCCACCATGAACCAGGAAAACCAGACATCAGACCTAAAGTTACTAGAGTCACTCACCATCCAGCCCAATGCCATACTCCTGAGTGATTTTAACTACCCCTCCATTAACTGGGAGGCATACATGACACTAATATGCAGGGCCAAAGAGTTCTTGACTTTGAAAATTCAAATGCCATGGAGCAGCTAGCCTGCACTCACACTAAGGGAACAAATGTCCTAGACCTCATAAATATAGGAGAGTGCTGCACCCCCCCCCTTCACACTGGTAAGATCAGATCTCAATGTGGCCTTCCTTGAAATAAAGGTTAAACTAGTCCTCCACCAACCCTCATAAATTTTAAGAAATGTTTTAAGGTAATTAATCCCTACTAAGGGATGGCATAGCCAGTTTCCAAGCTTCCCCAAATCCAGGAAACACAGAAACCTATGTAAAAATATACACAAAAGCCCTGTATGGCCATATAAACAACTGCATAGAAATGGCAGTACCATACTAAAAAAAACAAGGTCAAACCACAAAAACATGCCACCCTGGTGGACTCCTAATGTTAATAGGTTGTCAACAAAAGAAAGAAAATCCTGTTGAGAAGTAAGAGGGAATGTGCATAACAGAACAAAACGCCTGTCATTAGTCTAAACAATTGAGTCAAGGAACTAGTCAAGTCCCTGAAAGCTGACTTTGAGGTAAACATAGACTCCAAAACTAAGGATAACCATAATCCTTTTTCAGTTATGTCTGCAGTCTTAAGGGCACTGCTCAGCAATATGGAAAATTTGGTGTAGATGGCATCACCTTTACTCAGCCAGAAGTTATTGCAAATCTGCTAGCTGACAAATTCAGTTCGAATTTCACCTGCCCATCACCTACAGTTTCCCCCCAGGAAATACCATCCAACACTCCACTACCAACTATCGTCAAAGATCAGGTTGACACTGCGCTCTCTACAGATAAAAACATGGCTTCAATGGGGCCTGACAGTATACCGAGTTGACTCTTAAACAGCTTATATCAGGACTTATCAGGCCCATTAGGCTCTCTGTTTAACCACAGCCTCTGGACTGGTTTTGTCCTGAGAGAGTGGAGGACAGCAACAGTTATCCCTCTGCATAAAGGGAGAAAATTTACTGACCCAGGAAATTACAGATCCAGAAGTTTGACTAGTCTTATATGTAAGGCCATGGAAAGAATAATCATGGTCCTGATAAATAATGACATAGGAAACCTCCAAACACTGGACCCATCCCAAATTCAGCTTTCAAACAAACTAGTAAAAACAAAAACTAATGAAACTTAAAAGCTTCAGTGATATTTAAGAGATGAAAAGTACGGTCAAATCCGATAACTGTAGAATACTTTATTAACAAAAATAAAAATAAATATAAATAACATCAAGCGTTTTCATCTCCTTAATTGGAGACTTTATCAAGATAAAGCATGCCCCAAAATCCATTTCCTTTGTATACATAAAGGTTAACAAGTGTTGTATCCATGCACCAATCACATTAATTGCCCGTCATAATTAATAAGACATGAGGTGCAGTTGTTTAAAGATATATATAAAAAACTTTTTAACCATAACAAAAGAATCCTATTGGCTTACAATATATAAGATGTAAGACATTTATGTTGTACTGCCATACATTCACAAAACTTGCATGCTCCTCCAAGCTGTAACCTAATTTAAATTGTCAAAGCATTAAAAATAATAAAAAAATAGAGAACATTATTTTTCATTTCTACAGAACCAGATTAAAACCATTATGTCTGTATACATACAATAATAAATGCAAGGTATAAGTATATGAACAATTAATATAAAATGTATAAACATAAATATATATATATTAATGTTAATATATAATTATAACTATAAATGTAAATAAATATAAATAGATAAATATGTGTGTAAAATATATAGAGGAGAGTCATAAGATATAAAAAAGTATGTGTAAATGTTAAAATATAACATAGTATGTTTCAGCTAAAAACTTGTGTATAAGTAATATGCTGTGAAATAAAAGTGTAAGTAAAAATATAGCTATAATAGATGTTCTTATGAGAGATTTCACACACCATTTAGGCACTGTTTATACATGATATATAATATACACATTATATGTTACCTATTCAACTACTATAAACATAAATTTCACCTTTCCAAGGCTTTCAATTTCAGAAAACAAGTAACTGAAATAGACTCATTCAGACCAAGACATTGAGTGGCATTCATTCTCAATTGCCATAATGCCTCATTCCTTTCTAAATACAATGGCCATGGTCCACCTCTTGGATTGTGCTCAATTGGTTCTATCACAGTAAATTTAAAATTGTGACGAGGCCGTTCTTTACAATGTTTTGCCAGAGCATTAGTATCTTTTTTTAATTTTTTATACATCAAGTGCTCATAAATGTGATTTTTCAACTTTCTTTCCGTCTAAATATTTATGTTTACACATTTTATATTAATTGTTCATATACTTATACCTTGCATTTATTATTATATGTATACAGACATAATGGTTTTAATCTGGTTCTGTAGAAATGAAAAAAAAATGTTCTCTCTTTGTTCATTATTTTTAATGCTTTGACAATTTAAATTAGGTTACAGCTTGGAGGAGCACACAAGTTTTGTGAATGTATGTCAGTACAATATAAATGTCTTACATGTTATATATTGTAAGCCAAAAAGGATTTTTTTGTTATGGTTAAAAAGTTTTTTATATATATCTTTAAACAACTGCACCTCATGTTTTATTAATTATGAGGGGCAATTAATGTGATTGGTGCATGGATACAGCACTTGTTAACCTTTATGTATATAAAGGGAATGGATTTTGGGGCATGCTTTATCTTGATAAAGTCTCTTATTAAGGAGACGAAAGTGCTTGATGTCATTTATATTTATTTTTATTTTTGTTAATAAAGTATTCTACAATTATTGGATTTGACTGTACTTTTCATCTCTTAAATATCACCAAAGCCTTTTAGTTTCATTAGTTTTTGTTTTTAGTAGTTTGTTTGACATTTGTATTATGGCATCGGAGATACAAGAGATGGAAGCCTCACAGCCGTTATTTACACAGCCACTGAATGAATCCACTGATGAAATATTACAACAGCTTGAAAGAATAACGCAGAGACTCGACTGCATTGAGCATTCCCAGGTGATGTTGTCTCTGAATGGAAGACCTAACCAGGAAGCCATGGCAGCAACAGGTAGCTGTGGCTTTGAGGAAAGCTCTTTTTCTACATTTTTAAACTCTGGTAATGCTGAAATAGCACCAGGGGGTGAAAACATATTTAATAATCCTTGCAATAATGCTGAAGTGCAGAATAACAGAAGAAGCGGGCCGAACACATTACATTCTATGAGTGGAAATCAGCGTTTTTTAAATGGTGTCACTTCATCTAGAGAAAATGACCATGAAGGGGTTCGTTCTAATTCAAGGTCTCCCATTAATATGAATGACTGGTTGGGAGAGGAAGCAGCCTTTACAACAAGTGAACCTGTAAGTACTCCTTCCTATGATAATAACTTGCAGAAGCTTGATCATATCCGTTTAAAAATTAAGAAAATTCAATTAGACAATGCTTACTTTAAGAAATGTCTAAAACTTAAGTTAGTGCCAAAGGGTTTGCACATGTGGTGCTTTCCAACAGGGTTAATGGCTGGTTCTTGTTTTCATAAAGAACTGCTAGTCATGTTCAACAAGCACGGATTTGAATACATGGAGCTTATGATTAGGTATAATGAACTGCATTTGACTTACTTGATTAAGGAAGCTACAGAGTTGGACACGAGGATTGTACAGGATGTTTTCCATACAAATAACATATTTGATTACAATAGAATATTTAAAAGCATTGAACAGGAAATAATTTCTATTAAAAATAGGAAAATTAAAAAAATAGAGAGGGATAGGATACAATATAACACTAATACTGCCTATCCCCAGCCCCCTCGGTCACAAGTTTGGAACAATGACACTCAAGATGATACAAGGGGTGAACGTATCCAGGAGTCTTTTTTTGGACCAGGAGAACTTTCCTCCATTGAGGAGGCCGGAGAGACTGAGGGACAGGTAGAACCAGAACCAGGGTTTGTAGGGGCAAGTGGTCTTTACTGCAAACAGAGGTCGGGGGGGCAATCATTTTATCAGAGGAGGGCAGGGAGAGGTGGGCGTCGGGGATGGAATTGATTCAGCAAGAAAATACTGTGGTTAATTATTCGATTTTAAAGAATTCAAAGAGTGATTTTAATGTATATAATTTTTCTTCTTTTCAAATTAATGTGAATGACTGTGATTTATTGTCTAAAAGTTTAGTGCACGGACATTGATAGATCTTAGATATTTTATTAGGAAACTGAATTTAAATGTAATTTTTAAATCTGTTGAGTATGTTTGTAACCAATTGCACATTTCCAGTACATACAATCCACCTTTACATCCTTCTTTGGCAATGTTTGATAAAATTTGTGACGTTGATATTAGGAATTTAGATAATAATATAAAACTTTCCAATTTGAGTAAAGGTGAAAATGAGGGTTTGAACAAGTTAGTACTTAACAAGGAGGTAAGAATTATAAAACCTAGAAATCCAAAAAAAAACCTTCCAGGCAAAGGAGTTCACAAAACACAGGCAGATATTTATTAAGCGCTTTTCGTCATTTACAGTGGAACAACTTCCTCAGATAAAACCCAATCACATGTCCATATTATTTATACAAAAAATCTTGCTGAATCAATCAGCCTAATTGGTTGATTATGTTAAATACCACTACTAAAATAATATAATATGTGCTTCACGTATAGTCCATACAGCTCAACTAAGAAGGTTAACTGAATCATATAAAATATCCACATAAAATACTTAGTGTGTATAAACATATAAACATATATGTATACATTTAAAATATATGTGTATACATTAAAAAAAAGGTTTCATAAAGTATTACATAAAAAATTGCATAAAAAATTACATAAAAAAACTCTATTTAGAATCAGATGACAGCAAAAATAAAGTACATAAACCAAAACCAATAAAAGGTCAATTTTTCTTTGTCTATCTATTTAGGCTTCTAAGTTTTAGGAGGCATGTAATATTACAATGCTCATTAAGCCCTGGTTCAAAAAAGACATTAGTCCTAATTTGCCACGAAAGTTCGCAATCTTCTAGTAGCAAATTAAAGGGTCCTCTCCTATTATCTAGTTGGACTTGGTCTAACCCTATAAATTTAAACTGGTGATTTGGGAAGAGTACAATATGTTTTGCTAAAGCATTTTCAGTTTTCGACTTAGAAATTGCATTAACATGTTCGTAAATTCTATCTCGGAGACGTCTTTCCATCTTCTCGATATAGAAACATGTACAGTTCAAGCATAATGCTGCATACACCATGAATTTAGAATTACAATTCAATCTATAATTAAGTTTGTATATTTTGTTGTTGATTATATGCTTACTGCCTGTTTTTATATGCTTGCAGGTATTACAACTTCCACAACCATAAGTTCCTTTATTTTTACCTTTATCACTTATTGATCTAGTTTCCAATAGTGACTTAAGGTTTTTCCCTTTCCTGAAAGTTATTTTAGGAATTTCACAAAATTTGGTTGTACACTTTTTATCTTGCAATATTATAGACCAATTTTTATACAAGATCTTTCTTATAATATGGCTTTCAAGATTAAAGGTCATAATATACCTGCTGCAAGAGTTGTTTCTAAGTGTTTGTTGACTGTGGGTGCCTATACAGTCACTGTTAAAGTCACACCTAACGGGGTCAAGTAAGCTAGTATCTAAACTAGTATCTAAATTACTGTGGAGTTCGGTTATTACCGACTCGTTGGAACCAAATATGCACGTTCTCTCTCTCTCAAGATAGGCAAGATGACTCCATTTTCTCTCTTCCTGTTGACTTCATCGAATATATTGTTTAAAAACCTCTTAGGGTATCCTCTATGCATAAACATATCTTCTAATAATTTGCATTCGCTAATGAAGTCACTTTCTCGAGTGACCATACGGGCTGCTCTAATTGCCTGGCCTTTAACTATGGCCTTTTTTTGTGATTGGGGTGTAAACTCATGTAATGCAAGTATGAGTTACAGAACGTGCTCTTCCTATGTATTTTAGCAAAGAATTGTTTACTTTCCAAATCTTTAACTAAAGTAATAGCTAAATAATTAATACTAAAGTACTGAAAATCAAAAGTGAATTTAAGGAAGTTAGTAGTTTTGTTCAGGTAATCAATCAATTTGGTCGCTGTATCTGTATTACCATAAATCAAAATAAATATATCATCCAAAAAACGTGTGTAGTATTTTATATTGGATGTATATTCTTCCTTATTCAGTGTCCCTCCCAGTAAGCCATGACTATATTCGCAAAGCTAGCCCCTAGTGGAGAACCCATAGCTACTCCGCATTTCTGCAAATACAGTTCATTATTAAACAGAAAGTAATTGTTAGTTAAAATTATATCCAATAGTGATGTAACTAAATATACCTCATTACTGGGGGCTCCTTTTTTGACTAAAAAGATATTAACCCATTCAAGTCCTTCATCGTGGGGGATTGAGGTATATAAATCCACCACATCGATTGTAAGGAAGTTGTAGTCATCAGTGTATTCAAGTTCATTGATTTTACTAAGGCCCATGAGTCCTTACAAACTTGTAGTTCTGTTGTCAAATATTTTTTTAAGATATTATCCACGAGTTTTGCACTTGCATAAGTGATGGAATTCCGCCCATCAATGAGCGGTCTAAATGGTGGATTTAATACATTTTTATGTACTTTTGGTGTTGCAAATAAAACAGGTATTTTGGGCCACTCGATTTTTATATAGTTGTACATATCAATATCAATATAGCCTTCAATAAATAGATCGCTAAAATAGCTTTTAATATGGCTATATGCTACGTTAACTTCATTAACAGAAACTTTTGAATAAGTCTCATTATCTAACAAGGCTGAAACCCTGTCGATATAGTCATGTTGGTCGAAAAAAGTGAGCCCCCCCACCTTTATCAGGCTTTATAGCTTTCACATTCAATGATTTGAACAATTTTAGAGAAGCACTTTTGTCAGAGGTTATATTACATGAACTGATATTTTTATAAAACAAGTTGTTATCAGAATTAGCTAAAGTCCTTAAATCCAGTTCCATTATGATTTCAAAAAGTTGTAAAACAGTGTGCAGTGGGGGATTGTAGTCACTAGGAATTTTGTAAAAGGAAGTAGGTTGTTCTGAATTACCTAAAAGTAAATTCAAATTAAGCTTCCTTACAAACAATTTCAGATCTTTAATGTTCTGGACCAAGTCCATATGTCGATTAGGTATACAAGTATTCCCTTTTGAAAGTAATTCAACAAGAAAAGGGTCCACTTCAAGGCAAGAGTAATTGTAGATATGAAAGTCTCCAGCTTTATTAGTAATAATCTCTGGTAACTCAATTCTATTTACTACCTCCTCGGTCTGTTGGGAAAACGCTTGTTGTTTTTTTGATTCTGCTGGTTGTAGTTGTTGGTATTGTTTTTAGGAATAGCCCCTTGTCGGGCATAGTCCATACTGTCAGTGGGATTGCCGTTATTATGGCTATCATTGAATCTCTCCCTATTTCCCCTTAGTCGGTTAGCCCATGTATTTCTGTTTGGATCTTGATGAACTACATGGTCCTGGTTAGTATAAGGGCATTCGTTGGTTAAAGTAACCTCCTCATTGTCAATCTCGACCATAGGCTCATTATCTATGGTCGTAATAAGATGGCTAGTCTGTGACAATGGTGGTTTAGGATAGGCAGTTCCGTTTTCATATGCTAGTCGGTCCCTGGTCATTTTCTTACTTTTATTTAGCCTGAGTCTCTCTAATAGTTGATCAATCGTAACAAAAGATCTATCGTACTCATATTTATAACGGGAAAAGTCTGGGTGGCCAAGTACTTCCATATTGAGTTCCGTAACTTCTTTTGAAAGGTCGGTGACTTGGATGCTATAATGCTTAACCATCAGTTGTAATAGAGCAATTCCTTGCATATCAAAGAAATCTAAAAGTTCGTTATAAAACAAGGAGTTTGCTACTAGTCCTGTAGGGTAAACATGGTAACGAAGTCCTTTAGGGATAAGTTTCTCTTTGATGCATTCATTGAAATAATTAATCTCGAGTTGCAGTTTCTTAATTTTTACCATTTTAGCATCTAAGAGTTTCAATTTGTTAGTCAAAGAAAGCGAACTGACCTGTACCTCATTTGCATCTTCGGCTGAAGATCCCATGATATTCAATCGATTAACTTTGAGTTTGCTGGTATCCAAAATCCATTTCTCGAACTGTGGGACTCCAATAAGCCCTCCGACGCCTTTCCGGTTAGACGTTGTAGAGGTTCCGCCCCCAGGACAGTTGCAATCCAGTAAGGAATTGGGACTGTTTCTCGTTTCATTAGTAGCCTGATTATCGCAGTTTAAGCTTTCGCTCATTGTAGAAGTTACAGGAGAACATTGACCTGGTGTAATACCAGAAGTAGAAGTATTGTTACCTTCTCAGTGAGCTGAAACAGTAATGTTATGCGAATCAAACCTGGCAGCTAGGGTATCAACACGTTGTGAAAGAGCAATGATGAGAGCTGTGAGATTCACATCGTTGTTCGAATTTTGGGAGTGGTCCAGTAACAACGGACTGCTGTTAAAGTTCATAGTCTCAGTACTATTAGAGTTCTCCAGTGCCATGAAAGTACACAAACGAACACAATGAACACAATCAACTGATGAAGGTAAACCCAGAAATCCCAAAAATACTTTCCAGGCAAAGGAGTTCACAAAACACAGGCAGATATTTATTAAGCGCTTTTCGTCATTCACAGTGGAACAACTTCCTCAGATAAAACCCAATGACATGTTCATATTATTTATACAAAAAATCTTGCTGAATCAATCAGCCTAATTGGTTGATTATGTTAAATACCACTACTAAAATAATATAATATGTGCTTCATATATAGTCCATACAGCTCAACTAAGAAGGTTAACTGAATCATATAAAATATCCACATAAAATACTTAGTGTGTATAAACGTATAAACATATATGTATACATTTAAAATATATGTGTATACATTAAAAAAAAGGTTTTATAAAGTATTACATAAAAAATTGCATAAAAAATTACATAAAAAACCTCTATTTAGAATCAGATGACAGCAAAAATAAAGTACATAAACCAAAACCAATAAAAGGTCAGTTTTTCTTTGTCTATCTATTTAGGCTTCTAAGAATTATAAAACCTGACAAAGGTGGTGGCATTGTTATCATGAACACGTGATTATAATAAAAGGATGAATACTATTTTATCAGGTAATGCTTATAGAAAAATCACATTAAATTAATTAAATGGTATGTATAATAAGATTAGGAATTAATTGAATAATTTGTTCATTGGAGGTTCCTTGTCAATTGATGAATTTAATTTTTTTATCTGTTCAACACCCTATTATCCCATGTATTTTTGGTTTACCCAAACTACATAAAAATATGTCTGACCCACCTATGTGTCCTATTGTTAATGGACGAGGATCTATCACATATTCAATAGCCAGATACTTGGATATTAACCTAAAAAATTATGTGGTGGAAGAATTAAGTATTTGTAAAGACTCTTGGAATTTCTTACAGAGAATCAATAAGTTAGAATTTTGTGAGAAAGTTTTTTTTCTAACCATTGATGTAATGGACATGTACACTTCAATACCTCATGACATTGGGGTTGAATGGGTATGTGATTATTTACTTAAAAAAAGAATACCCCAACACAAGATCAACATATATGAACAATTATTTGATCTGGTTTTAAAAAATAATTGTATATTTTTTAATAATGATTTTTGTATCCAGGAAGTGGGTGTTGCAATCGATTCCCCATGTGGTGGCCTTTATGCTAACATGGATATGCTGCAGTGGAAAAAGAAAACTGTTTTTGAATCAAAATTTTATAGCTATTGTAAAATGTATGTAAGATTTTTAGATGACATTTTTATTTTTTGGGATAGACCAAGAGAGCTTATTAATGATTTTATAACTTACATTAACAATTCAGCACCCTTTTTAAAGTTTACTTTTACTATTGGTACAAATGAAATTTCGTATTTAGATGTAAAATTGTTGAGAGATGGAGTTTTAAGAAAATTTGTATCACAAATTTATCGAAAAGAAACTTATTCCAATAGTTTCTTACATTTCGATAGCACACACCCCTACAAACAAAAAAGAGCTATAGTAAAGGGCCAATTTGTCAGAGCAGCCCGGATGGTCTCTTGTGTAGACTCTTTCCTAAAAGAATGTGAAGTATTATAAATATGTTTTTAAAAAGAGAGTACCTAATAGATTTGGTTCACAACCTGATGTTAGAAGTAATAAATAAAAGAGAAAGGGGCTTTTTTCAAGCTATTTTAAGAGCAGATTTTTGCACAATATGTTTATGATTTAAATGGTGATATTAGACAGCAGACTAATAATAATATGTTAAATGATAACATTATGGCACTTAAATTGGTAACAACAGATGTTAATTATTGTTCTGCTTTTATTACCACCTATAATTTAGCAAGCAAGGACATTTTAAGAAACTTGGAAAAGAACTGGATAATTTTATCATCATGCAATGATGTCAGGCAATGTATAGGTGGTAGGCCTATTGTAGTATAAAGAAAAGGTCAGTCCCTTAAAAATTTACTTGAAAATAATAATCATTCTTTAACTGTGGGTTGTTTGAAAAAGTGCCGAGCCTGTAATTATTGCCAACACATAGTGGAAGGAGAAAAATGTAATGTTAATGGTATTAGAGTACTGTTAAAGAAAAAGTGTTTTTGCCATACTGAAAAAGTTGTTTATTGTGCTTTCTGTTGTGAATGTCCCTGCTTTTATATTGGGAAGATGGAAAGAAAGTTGAAAAATTGCATTTATGAGCACTTGAGGGATATAAAATTAAAAAAAAAAATACTAATGCTCTGGCAAAACATTGTAAAGAATGGCCTGGTCACAATTTTAAATTTACTGTGATAGAACCAATTGAGCACAATCCAAGAGGTGGACCATGGCCATTGTATTTAGAAAGGAATGAGGCATTATGGCAATTAAGAACGAATACCACTCAATGGCCGGATCTGAATGAGACTATTTCAATTACTTGTTTTCTGAAATTGAAAGCCTTGGAAAGGTGAAATTTATGTTTATAATAGTTGAATAGGTAACATATAATATGTATGTTATATATTATGTATAAACAGTGCCTAAATGGTGTGTGAAACCTCTCATAAGAACATCTATTATAGTTGTATTTTTACTTACACATTTATTTCACAGCATATTACTTATCCACAAGTTTTTAGCTGAAACATACTATATTATATTTTAATATTTACACATACTTTTTTATATCTTGTGATCCTCCTCTATATATTTTGCACACATATTTATCTATTTATATTTATTTATATTTATAGTTATAATTATATATTAACATTAATATATATATTTATGTTTACACATTTTATATTAATTGTTCATATACTTATACCTTGCATTTATTATTATATGTATACAGACATAATGGTTTTAATCTGGTTCTGTAGAAATGAAAAATTATTTTTCTCTATTTCTTCATTATTTTTAATGCTTTGACAATTTAAATTAGGTTACAGCTTGGAGGAGCACGCAAGTTTTGTGAATGTATGGCATTACAATGCAAATGTCTTACATCTTATATATTGTAAGCCAAAATGATTTTTTTGTTATGGTTAAAAAGTTTTTTATATATATCTTTAAACAACTGCACCCCATATTTTATTAATTATGAGGGGCAATTAATGTGATTGGTGCATGGATACAGCACTTGTTAACCTTTATGTATATAAAGGGAATGGATTTTGGGGCATGCTTTATCTTGATAAAGTCTCCTATTAAGGAGACGAAAACACTTGATGTTATTTATATTTATTGTTATTTTTGTTAATAAAGTATTCTACAGTTATCGGATTTGACCGTACTTTTCATCTCTTAAATATCACCAAAGCCAAATTAAGCTTTGACAAGGGCAGGTCATGCCTACTGAATCTGGTGGCTTTCTTTGAGAAAGTCACTGAAGCCATGGATAAGGGTAAAATAGTGCATACCACCTGCCTTGACCTCGCCAAGGAATTTGACACAGTTCCTCACTCAGGTATTTTAAATAAACTCTCAAAACTGGGCATAAATTCTTATATTGCAAGATGGATAGCCAATTGGCTCATGGACACAACTCGTTTGGTTAAAGTGGATGAATCCAGATCCAGCAAGAAACAGTTGCTAGTGATGTACCACAGGGCTCAGGGATGGGACCACTCCTATTCATAATATACTTCTCTGAAGTCAAGGCTAATGTGGAAGGCCTCTGGATGACAAAGGTTTCTAATGACTGCAAGCAGGGAGCA
Source organism: Protopterus annectens (assembly GCF_019279795.1). NCBI lineage: Eukaryota > Metazoa > Chordata > Ceratodontiformes > Protopteridae > Protopterus > Protopterus annectens. The sequence continues at coordinate 1,898,369,637 of NC_056737.1, forward strand.
ATCACAGAATTCCTTCAGTGAGTCTAAATCAGATAAGTGATTGGTGTCAAAACCAAGGCCTAAAATTAAATGTGAAAAAAATGCATTATCATATGCCCTGGGAAGCCAGATATCCCTGTGAATTACAACATCAATAGCACACCCCTAAGAATAGACTCAGAGATGAAAGATCTTGGTGCACAGATAGATAGTAGCCTGAAATTTCACCACCATATGTCCACAGTAGTGAGGAAGTCCTTCTATGTGGCACAACTTATAAGTAATGGTATGGCATCCAGATTCAAGGAAATTATAGTCTTGCTATACTTGGCCCTCATTAGACTAATAATTGAGTACAGTGCACCTCAGTGAGTGACCTCAGAGGTTTCGTACAAAGAAATTACAGGGTGTAAACAACATGTACTATGCTGATAGACTAAAAGCCCTATCCCTTTACTCTTTCTTCTACTGACTATAAAGGTATGACCTATGCCTGACCTACAAGGCACTCACAAATCCAGCCCTGGTGGAGTTGCTACACATCCATAAGTTAAACAGCATGAGGCTCACTTGATCTAAGGATATAATCTTAGTCAGCGACTCAAATAAAACATGCTGGAGAGACAGATATGTGTCTCAGAGATTGTCCTTTCTTTGGAACAGTCTTTTTATTCACATTAAGCAGACCACTTCCCTGGCCATCTTCAAACACAGTTGAGATCAATGGATGGAGAATCACAAATTCACTCATGGGATAGTGACTATTTCCGTTATGGATAGGGACAATCTGTAAGGTACAAAAGGCATAGGAGCAAAATTATGCCATTTTCTAGCCCCTAAGGGCCATATATTGGGTAAAATTTGGTTATATTGGCTAGGCTTGTAAGGGCTCTTAAGCTGTTAGCCTAGTAATCTCCCATGAACCTATTAGTAATTAATTGGTGCTTTTACACTTAATGCAATAACACCCTGCTTCCATATGATAATACACCACAAAATGAAGAGGGTTATGTTTTTATAGTTCTTACACATGGTGGAAGTTTAAAAGGTATGTTTAACAGTACTAATTATTAACAAACAAGTTTGCCATAACAGAGTGTTTGCATGCACAAAAATGCACTTGCTCATAAATATCCATTTCCTTCTTGCCAGCAATCCTATCCTCATGGTATACAGCCTTTCTTCATCTGCCAGTTTAGTGTAATATTTACTTATACCCCTAGTCTCTACCTGATGTCTCATACAGATGATTCACATATAATTTGTGGCAATGACATGCAATTGGTAATCTTTCTGAATGTCAGCACCATCAGGTGTTCACTTCCTCCACTTTTCATAAAACATAAAACAACTGATGTAACCTCATTTCTAACATTTTCTGCTTTCAACATCAAAGGAATTCTCTCTTCACAAAAAGTATTGCATTTTCCAAGTGTCTTCATCAGTTGGGCCCCAATCTGTAAAAAAATTACATCTGGTGTCTACTGCAAAGAGATCATGTGGTCTAGTGAGACCACCTTGTCAGAAAGAAGAAAATAACCTAAGACTAACAAAAAATGTGCACCATTTATAGCTCTGCAGATTGCAGTCATACCTGCACTGAATTAATTGTACAACAGCCCTGCACAATTTACCTACAGCATGCTTTTGAGATATTGGGAGAGAACTAGAGCATGCAGAAGCATACATGAGCACATGGAAGCATGCATATGACATTCAGAAAGCACCTGATCTGAGAAATGAGATGAGGAATCTAATGCTCAGATGAGAATTGAGATGAGGAGTCTAATGCTCAGATGAGAATCGAGATGAGGAGTATAATGTTCAGATGAGAATTGAGATGAGGAATCTAATGTTCAGATGAGAATTGAGATGAGGAGTCTAATGTTCAGATGAGAATTGAGATAAGGAATCTAATGCTCAGATAAGAATTGAGATGAGGAATCTAATGCTCAGATGAGAATTGAGATGAGGAATCTAATGCTCAGATAAGAATTGAAATGAGGAATCTAATGCTCAGATGAGAATTGAGATGAGGAGTCTAATGTTCAGATAAGAATTGAGATGAGGAGTCTAATGTTCAGATGAGAATTGAGATAAGGAATCTAATGCTCAGATGAGAACTGAGATAAGGAATCTAATGCTCAAATGAGAATTGAGATGAGGAGTCTAATGTTCAGATGAGAATTGAGATAAGGAATCTAATGTTCAGATGAGAATTGAGATAATGAATCTAATGCTCAGATGAGAATTGAGATGAGGAATCTAATGCTCAGATGATAATTGAGATGAGGAGTCTAATGTTCAGATAAGAATTGAGATGAGGAGTCTAATGCTCAAATGAGAATTGAGATGAGGAGTCTAATGTTCAGATGAGAATTGAGATGAGGAGTCTAATGTTCAGATGAGGATTGAGATGAGGAATCTAATGTTCAGATGAGAACTGAGATGAGGAATCTAATGCTCAGATGAGAACTGAGATGAGGAATCTAATGTTCAGATGAGAATTGAGATAAGGAATCTAATGTTCAGATGAGGATTGAGATGAGGAATCTAATGCTCAGATGAGAACTGAGATGAGGAGTCTAATGTTCAGATGAGAATTGAGATGAGGAGTCTAATGTTCAGATGAGGATTGAGATGAGGAATCTAATGCTCAAATGAGAACTCAGATAAGGAATCTAATGCTCAGATGAGAATTGACATGAGGAATCTAATGTTCAGATGAGAATTTGCCATGGCAGAGTAAATGCATATGGTACAGAATACTCTGGGAACAGAAACAGTGGGGGCAAAAGCCTTGGGGAAAAAAACATTAGAAAAGAGATTAATTATATTTGACTAATACGAATATGGGCATCACAATGTCACAGTCAGTATTATTGTTGCCCCAATGCACAATCGTTGGTTCATTTCTCATCTGGGGTGTCTACTATGTGAAGTTTGTATGCCCTCCCTGTATCTGCACAGGACTTTCCAACCAAAGACATGGAGTAGTTGAACTAGTATTTTCAAAACTGCCTGGAATATTTTGAGAGGGGGGTATCATGCAGTAGGCTGTGTGATGTCTTTAATGTGCTTCAGTGCTTTCACCCATTGCCTGCCTGGCTAGGTTTTTGGCTTCCCAGAGATGATGCAAAGAATACATCAGGTTATTAGAAAGTGAGTATTCTTCTAATAGACTGTGTCCTATCCCTTTATCACTTTGCCATTTATATAAACAATACCAATACATTTATATACATAAATATATAAGTGTGTGTTTGTGAGTTTGTATGTGCACGTGTTGTGCATATAAATATTTCTTAAAATGGTAAACCTAATTGAAGTTGAAGTTATTTGTACTGAATAGGAGCCAACTAGTCAAGGCACAGGGAACATTCTTTTGCTGTTTTTTGAAAAGTCACCTAGTATACATTATATCTCAGTACCTGTCCCACACCTTTAGGGCTTTCTGTTCTCCCTCCTGTTCTCTGCTCACTGCCTGTTTGGAGCTTGCATGTTCTCCTTAGGTCTGCATAGACTTTGCCTGGGTACTATTTCTTCTCACCTTACAAAAACTTTCTGGTTGTGTGAGTACTGTAATGGCTGACAAGGGGTAGAAATGACAATTTGACCTATTATTTTCTAATTAACCAGTTTATCCAGTTCAGGGTCTTAGGGGAAATGGAATTTAGTTATGTACTCAGCATGAGGAAGATAATCTAGTCTCAGAAAGAATTTCTAGTCTTTCTCAGAATCTGCACACTCGGCACATGTTGTGCACACCTCCAAGTAATTTAAAGGATCACCAATTTGCCTACTTGTCTTTGGGATGTGGGAAAAATTCATATCTTACACATACACTGGGGGATCATGCGTAGTCCACACAGAAAGCATTCCAGCTAAGAACTAAACTGATATAAGCCTGCAATGCTAATTGCTGTGCCACTCTGTCACCCTCCCGCCAGAAATAATTTAAATATATACACACACACACACACACACATATATATATATATATATATATATATATATATATATATATATAGATCACTATACAATCTCGAAATACTGAAATGTCGAATTTCAGTATTTCAAGACTGAATAGTCGAAAAACCACATACACGAAAACCCACAATAATGACCACTACAATCGTGACCTTTCACACACACACACACACACGAACCAGGACATAATCACACACACATACACCTACCTAACTAAACAAACATAACATCACACACAAACACACTTAACCTATCTATAAGCAGGGGGGAAGCCCCCCTGCACCCCCACACCCCCCCTACTTATATATTCTAACTCAGAGGTTGCACTAAACACACAAACACACAACAAACACCACTGAACACACTCACACACACTAAAATCCCTACCCATTATCCTCAAACACACAACACTTACCTGACACCCCAGATAATTCCACAAACCGTACCACACGTCATGAATGCGACACCATGATAGCGGCAGATTTGACATTTGCGGATTCGGCATAGTGTAGTTTCAGTTAACTGCAATTTCCATTATTCGGTCTCGGCGTACTGAATTTCGACATTTCAGTACTTCGAGATTGCCTAGTGTATCTTTCTCTCTCTCTCTCTCTCTCTATATATATATATATATATATATATATATATATATATTTATATGTGTATGTATAAATATATGTATATCTAGATAGATATAGATAGATGTAGATACTTATTTAATGAGTAGATTAAATTATCTAGGGTCACAAAACCATGTGCAAATGCAATGCATGTGCACACCTTACAGTAGTCATCAAATTCTGCATGATTTTGGGAGGTGAGAGCAAACTAGATTATATGGAAAAATTCCATAAAAATACTAAAGGATAAGCAAACTCCATGCTGATTATAACTGGAGTCAGAAACTAATCACAAGTACCTCTTGTGCAGACACAAGGGACCTCAATTTAAGGCCTTATGTAAAAGACAGGCAGCTGATCCCATCCTCCTCCTTAGATCTTTCCAAGAGAAGTCCCAGAAAGGCAAGCCTTAACAAGACCGACCTTGTGAAGGCCTGACGAGAAGATTCAATGAATGCACTTAATTAGCTTGCGTATTAGTTAATCATTTACCTTACTAAGCACAGCTGCCGGTTTTCAGGGATGACCCAGGAGGAGCAGTGTCTGGTTGATTAGCTAGTACATTGGTTTACTGTAGTTACAAAATGCCTTCAACCAGCCTTCTGGTGCAGAGGCATTGTAACTGTTAGTATAACTTGCACCCCCATATTAAGATTACAGTAGGGCCAACTAAAGACGAAGGGGGAATATTCTCTGGCAGTTCTTTCTTAGCAGAGGAATATTGCATCAGTATGTCTGGCACCTATTTTCATTTGTTTATTTTTATATTGACTAAGTAAGATTCACTAAGCACAAATACTTTCCTCTAGAGGTGACACGTGAGCATTGATCTGGTCAAAAGCTTCCCTGGAGTGAAGCTATATGCAAGCAAAAGTCATGAGAATCAAACCCGGGTCAAGGAAATGATTTTCACTGAGATTTTGCCTTAATATCGATGCTGCTAATCAATGGCCTGGTTATCTCCCCACCTTGGAATATGTGGTGTGCTATGTGTGTGTGCATATGTGTATACATGCGCGTGCGTGTGTGTGCGTGTGTGTGTGTCTGTGTGTGTGTGTGTGTGCGCGCATGTGTATGTGTGACTGCAAGCATTTTCCTGATAATCTTACCACCTTGGAAGAGTATCCAGTGTAGTGTGTGTATGTGTGCGCATGTATGTGGGTGCTGACGTGTGTGTTTGTGGACTTGATATAGCCAAGCAAATGCTGGAATTATAAGTTAATTTGATTTATTTACTTGTTATTAGGGTCAATCAACCTCAATTTCTAGGACCCTTTTCAGCCATCACCCTTGTCAACAAGGACAAGGGTTAATCCATCATTTATAAGTGCAGCCTGTAAAGTGGTGCTTCTTTGGGAAGTGGAAGAAAACACAAAATAGACTACCTAGAGAAAACAGAGTACATGCAGAAAACCTATGAAGAGATGCAACATGCCAGACTGCTACAATGAAATGGCTGTAAAACCTTATTTAGTAGGGTACATAAAAGGCCATATGTCAATCTGCTTTAGGTAGATGTCCTTCTATTCACTTGCTGCAGTATTCTTAACCTGAGGTGATCTCCTACTAGAAGGTGACCCAATATCAGCCAGTATACAAAAGTCTTATACTACTGTAGGGTAAGTGATACATTGCACATAGGCTGCAGTCAGACATAGGCCATAAAAGCAACGTACGCATGTACCATCCCCAGAACTTTTCTGCCGCCAATCACAATGCTATTGCAACTGTCAGTCTGGTCATTTCAATGATTGTGAGTTCAGCCTTTTTCAGATAAGTGCCCTGTTCGGGAAAATTTTCTCTTTAGCACTGTTTTGGTTATGTCATCTAAGAAGGGCAAGTGCCAGTGTGGAAGACAAATTCCACATAAGGACAGCCATCTACAGTGTCTGTTTTGCTTCGGGCCTTGCCAGGAGGCCTAACCAGGACCATAAGTCCTGTAGCATTTACCAGTCCTTTGTACCCAAGACCCTTAGAAAGAGACTCTTCTCTTGCTATCTGTTTAGAGAACCAATGGCTTAAGTTGTTAGGTAAGCACATTGAAGGCACCTTGGGGTCCGACGCCAAGCCAGTGAAGCTTAAGGCCAAGAAAACTCGGCCTGAGGCTTCTGCTGCACCTCCATAGTCCAAAGTATCTTGTGAGATGTTAGTTAACCCAGAGGTCTGTCTGACTTTAGTTATGCATTCACAGGCTGAGCCCAGGTCCTAGGCCACCTTGACTTTGCCTGCGAGCATGTCTTTGGAGGTAGAACAGATATCCACTCAGGATGTCACAGCGGAACCTAGACTCGATATTTTGAAGGGCCCTGTGGGTACCATGAACTCTACTGAAAGAAGAAATTGAGTGAGATACTTTTGAATGCAGGCATTTGTCCAGTCCTCTACCTCTCACCTGTACACATTTTAGCAGAATGCCCAGATTTTTGCCTCATATTTTTGGCCTGTATCTCATAGAATTGTGGTTTTCTGGTAAACATTGGCAAAATATTGAGGGTTAAAGTCAGAAAAATAAAGACAGACATTTGTGTTTTAGACTTCATACCCTTCAGAAAAGTCATGCTAATGCATAACCTGTTATTCTATCAACTTTTTAAGCTTGTAAGAGTAATATTTGAAGTGTCCTTATTTTTGAGCCTTTGTCACCCCATTATTTATGGCTTTATCCAGGTTTCTTGCTCTAAGAAGTTGACAGGTTTGTCTTCAACATTGCATAACATTACTTCTCTTTCCTGCCAAGAAAACACAAAAAACCCCCCCAAGGATTTGTCTCCTGCTACAGAGGCACCTACAGATTGGCAGGCCTTTCCCCATAGCTTGTTTCAGGCCTTCATGGCACTCAAGCTGTCTTCTTCTCAGCCTGCTCCTGCTCCCCTTCATTCCCAGAAAAATGACTCCTCTGATGATTTTTTCATCAGATGAAGAGGAATCCCTGTATAATTCAACACAAATTCACTCTACTCAAGAATATGTATCCCCTGAAGGGGAGTCTGTCAGTGCTGATTCCCCTATGAAATAAATTTTATTTGGCAAAATTCTTCTGAAAATGGGAGAACACTTTAAGTGATACACCTCTCAAATTTCTGATGTCCAAAAAAGACACTAGCAACTTCTACAAGTTGATTTCCCTAGCCCTACTGCAGTTCCACCAGGGCATCCTGCATTTCTTTTTATAATACTTTCCAAACCACAGACAGTCAGGTCCCTGCTCCCAAGAAGCGGATAATTTTCGCAAGGTCCCTGAGGATTGTAAACTCCTCTTCAGGTTTCCTAAATTCCTGCTGCAGACCCAGCAATCATTTCTTTAACTGCAGATAAACCATCTAGGATGCTCCCTTGTACCACCCTCCTCCCATTAGACAAAGAGTGCAGAACCCATGAGAGACACTAAACAGCCTAAAATTACAAAGGGGTCTATAATATAACATCAAAATCTACAAAGATCGAATGCTATAATACAGAACCCTAAACATCGAAATCCACAAACATCGAACAGTCAGAATAGCGATTTTTTTTTCCCCAGGGAAAAAAATCACTATTCCGAGAAACATACACACAACACAAACACACACAAAAAAACAGCAATCTACTCACATACACTTAAAATCCTACACCTAAACCTAAACTAAACTTTACATGCACTATTAGCTATCCACTTACCTTAACCCGACCCTAACCCTAAGGTCCATCACTATCGCACACTCACCTCACTCACGCTCTAACCCTAACTCACCTAACCCGCCCCCTAACCCTAACTTATACACAATCGCACACTTACCTGAACCCGACCCATAACGCTCCCACATATTGAACGCTGAAAACAGCGAAGCCACAGCAACGGCCCACCAAATTCTTTCCCTAGGAAAGAATTCGGTGTCCTGCACCTTCGCTGTTTTCAGCATTCAACAAAACTGGTTCGATATTATAACATTCGAACTTTATAAAATTTGATGTTATAATATAGACCTATTAGTACCTTGCAAAGGTAAGGGAAAACAGCTTTTGTACTTTACAAAAAAAGCACCTAAACAGGCATGTCCAAGGGTCAGCTTCCGGTGATTTCTCCTGTCTGCCTGGTGAATCTGAGCATAATGGGGCAATGCAGCAACTGCTTCATGCACACAGACAACCCTGTCCTCTGCACCTGTTGCCCCTGGGATTCAGGTTACTGGCTAAAGCTCTTGCCACCCCTATAGTGCCTTTTTTAGGCAAGGTTTAAAGGACAAAACCACCACCGTAACAGATACAAGCATGCAAAATCTGAAGGTAATGCTGCTCAATGCCAGAAGTCTAAACCTCAAAATGCACTCTCTCGAGGCACTCCTAAAAATGGAGAACATCGATATCTGTGCAGTAACTGAGACCTGGTTCAAGGCTCCAAAGAGCACCCCTGCAATACCAGGCTACAACTATTACCACACTTTTCGGCCACCAAACCAAGACTGACACACTAAAGGTGGAGGAGTGTCCATATTCACCAAGGATATCCACACCTCCAGGCTAGTTGCCCAACACAATGCATCTGAAATTCTCCAGGTGCAACTAAGACTAGTTAAGACTACAATCCAAATTGTAACTTGCTACAGATCCCCCATCATGCACCAAGATTCTCACTACACCTTTCTAAACATACTGGAAAATATTAAGATACAACCAAACACCCTAATACTGGGTGATTTCAACTACCCTGCCATTAACTGGCAAAACTACTTGGGTACCAACACCTTTTCCCAACAGTTCTTGGAATTCATAAATTCCAGCACCCTGGATCAACTAATCCATTGTCCCACCAGGGGCTCCAATTTCCTAGACCTGGTCATTACCAACATGGGAGATAGATGCTCCACACAAGTGGTCACCTCCTCATTGGTCAGGTATGACCATAAGCTAATCACCCTTGACATCCACATCCCACCCCCACCCCCCAGTAAGGAAACCTCCGTAAAAAACTTCTCCAAAGCCAACTTCATGCTACTCAAGTCAGAAGTCACAAATGTCATGACACTCATGCAGACTGGAACTGAAGTTTGACTGCTGAATCCTACACTAAGGCACTGTATGAGCACATCCACATGTGCATGAATCGTGCCATCCCAAATAGAACCAAGATGCTCTCCTCCAAAAATAGGAAGCCAATCTGGGGGTCCCCTGCCATAAACAAACTATACAACAGAAGGAAGAAACTGCTGCAGAAAAGAGGAAAATCCCAGGATGCAAAAGACTCCCTTATCAGCCTCAGTAGGAAGCTGAGATCCCTCATAAAATCTGCCAAAGCTAGTTACGAAAATAAAATTGCTAAAGATTCCAAAGACAACCACAAGGCATTCTATAGTTATGTCAAGAATCTAAATGGTAATGCTCAGATCTGCTCTGAGCCACAACAGAATGGCATTAAATATACTGATCCCAAGGATATTGCCAATATCCTGGCAGATCGATTTAGTGCCAACTTTACTCCTCTGTCATCCCTTAAAGGGCCCATCTCAATACCAAAAGATTGCCAAATTGCGGTCATCACGGCCACACAGGTAGAAACCGCACTCTCCAAACCTAAGAATACAGCATCCATGGGACCAGATGACATCCCGGGCTGTGTACTACAGGAACTACAAAATGAACTGGCACCTCACCTAAGTGTCATGTTTAATCATAGCCTCACCTCAGGCTTCATGCCCACTGAATGGCCCACAGCTATAGTTATCCCACTCCACAAGGGGAGATCCACCTTGGATCTCGGGAACTACTGTCCCATCAGTCTGACGAGCCTGATCTGCAAGGGCATGGAACGCATTATCATGGAACTTATAAACAAAGACATTGGCAACCTACAAACACTGGACCCCACCCAGTTTCGGTTTGTGAAGGATTGATCTTGTCCCTGAACCTGACTGACTTCTTCGAATCAGTCTCCAGAGCTGTGGACGAGGATAAGGCAGTCCACACAGCCTATCTGGACCTCACCAAGGCCTTCAACACCATCCCCCACTCTGGAATCATAGATAAACTTAATAAGCTGGGCATAAATCCCTACATCACTCGATGGATTGCCAACTGGCTTACTGACAAAACCCAGACTGTAAAAGTAGCCGACTCCAAATCCAGCTCCAGACAGGTGACAAGTGGAGTACCTCAGGGTTCAGTCCTGGGACCGCTCTTGTTTAGCATCTACTTCTCTGAAGTACAGGCCAACACTAAGGGACTCTGGCTAACAAAGTTCGCAGATGACTGCAAACTTGGAGCCATTATTGAATCCCCAAATGATGTGGATAGTCTACAAAATGGCCTTACAGAAACAGATGCTTAGTGCCAGAGCCATGGGCTCAAGCTTAATGCCAAGAAATGTATAGTCATCCCCTTTGTGAAAAACCATGTACCCATAAATTACCACATAGGTGGCAGTACACTAAACACCAAAAGTGTGATAAGAGACTTAGGGCACAGGTGGACAGTGGTCTCACCTTCGATAACCACATTGCCACAACAGTCAGGAAATCCTTCTATGTGGCACACCTCATCACTAAGGGCTTTTCATCCAGAAAAAAGGAGGTCATTGTCCCACTGTACTCATCCCTCATTAGACCCATTATAGAGTACAACGCCTCATTTGGTATGTATCTCACAAGACATCTGCAACAGATGGAAAGGCCACAGAAATACCTCACTAAAAGAATCACAGGCCTAAAGTAGATGCCCTATGCTTACCGTCTAAAAAAACCTCCAGCTATACTTTGTGGCATATCGTCTACTCAGAGGTGATCTCTGCTTAACATACAATGCCATGTCAAACCCTGAGGTGCTGGACATGCTCAACTTAAAGAAATCCCAATCCCTCAGAGCCACACACTCCAGGGATCTAACCCTTGTCATCACAATGAACAAAACATGCTGGAGGGATAGGTTCCTGACCCAGAGACTCCCCAGACTCTGGAATAGACTGCTCATACATGTCAAATAGAGCGCCTCCTTGGCCCTCTTCAAAAGGAACCTTGATTGGATGGGAGATAGGAAATTCACCTCGAGGATCACGTCAGTTGCCCTGCTAGACAGGGGTCCAGGGAAATAAATATTGTGGAAAGAATTATTCAGGGAATTATTATGGCTAGGATTGTATAGGCCCTAGGGCCAATAGCCTAGTACCAACCTATGAACCTATGAACCTAAAAAGACCTATACTTCAGCTTTCAGGGACATTAATTATCAGACACATATGCCCAAGTACTCTTTAGAGCTTTTGTCTCAGGCATCAAGTGCCATTTTAGACTTTCCAGATTCTGAAGGAAAATCCTTGGCTCTGTCTATTTTGGGAGTTTCCTCCCAAGTGGCAAAGCACTCCATTAAATGCAGCTATTATGCTTCAGAGGCTTGTGCAGGACAACTGTTGCTGGTTCTGTTCTCAGAAGAGTTTTCTGGTTTAGATTGCAGTCCCTCCAGGATGACTTCAAATCAAAATTAGATAATTCAGCCTTATTTAGTCCAGCAGCAGTTTCTCTCTTTAAGTCACTACAGGAAAAAACTAAGGAACTCAAAGAGTTGAAACATACCTTGGCTTTTCCTGTGCCCAGGATTAATAAGAATTTCCCATCTAAACCTTTCTTTGTCTACAGCCATACTCAGCACTCCTCCAGTAAGACTTCTAGAGGAGGCAAGAAACGACAGAAGCCTAGGGTTCATTGGCATCCTCACAACAAAGACAGTCCTTTCCTAACAGAGAAGGAAGTCTGTGACTACCCTGCAGAGGTCTCTCTTTCCCCTCTTTCCCTTTATCTTTCAAATGCTCATAGGGTCTAGGAAACATCACACAAGATAACTTCATGTTTCCATATTTCCATAATCAGAAAAGGATACTTCATGGTTTGGCACTCCACCTGACACTTCATGGTCATCCCTCAACCTCCCCCCCCCAGTAGCAAATGCCCCACTTCAAGCTTTGGCAACAGGGCCCCATTCAAATGGTCCCTCAAACCTCAAGAGGGAAAGGTTTTTATTCAAGAATATTCTAAGTGCCCAGAAAGTATTGTCCCTGGAGACCAATCCTGAATGTATCCCATGTCAACACTTTCTTAAAGGCTCCTTCCTTCAGGACATGCTTACGTTTTCTGTGGGTTCCTGATATTTTCAGTTCTCTGCCTTGCCCTTTGGTCTTTTCACAGCTGCAAAGGTGTTTACAAAATTCCTGGCTCTACATATTGCAGGCTTTTGCCTATCAAGATTTTTCCATACCGGGACGGTCGGCTATTACAGGCTCCAACTCCCCACACGCTACTCCAAAATCTGGACAAGATTTCCGTTTTCAGAAAACTGGGATTCACCATCAACTTCAGGAAGTCAGTTTTAACTCCTTCACAGGACCACATTTTACAGTGTTGTCAAATTCAGACAAGCATAATGAGAGTGTCACTTCTACCTCATAAAGGTGCAGGACCTTCGGTCGTTCTTTCACTCCTTTCTCCCCTTGACTCACATCACAGCCAGGGACTTTCTCAGGGTGCTGGGATTCATGGATTCAGCCATTCCCATAGTGCCAACAACAAGGCTCCACATGAGAAAATTCCAGTGGTTCCTCAGATCTGTGTGGACACAGCATTCTCATCGACTAGAGTACAAAGTCCCCCTCATTCCTTGTCTAAAGAGGGAGCTGCTTTGGTCGATCCAACAGGTAGACCTAAATCCAAGGCTACCTCCCCATCCCCTCACTCCAGTCCTGGAACTCTACACAGACACATGAGATGTGGGCTTTGAGGTGGCCTTGGGCAAATTACAGTTAAGGGACTTTGGTCTCCTTCCCAGAAAACAGAAAACATCAACATCAGGGAAATGTGAGCATTCCTCCTAGCTCTACAACCATTTTACTCTCTTCTTTGCCCAAGCCATCTCAAACTGTTCACAGACAACATGACAATCCTTTGGTATGTGAACAAGCAAGGGGGTGTCAAGTCCTATCTCCTTTGTAGGTTGGGTCTTCTGGTATGGGAATTTCTTGCCCAATACCACATGTTTCTTCTGGCAGAATATATTCCCTCCAACCAGAATCTTGCCGCAGACTACCTTAGCAGGTCCTTGACTTGTCATATGAATAGATGCATTACAGGGATGTGTTCTGGGACATAGTCCACCAATGGGGTATTCCTCCAATAGATTTATTTGCCTTACTCCTTAACAGATAACTTCCAAAATTTTGTTCCAGAGTCCCAAGTCCTCAGGTTTGGAAGGTAGACGCCCTTTCCTTTTCTTGTAAAGGGGATGTTTCTGTACACATTCCCTTCCCTTCCTCTAATCACAAAGGTCACATTCAAGATTCAACAGGACTAACCAAAAATCTTGCTGGTGACTCCCTTTTGGCCAAGCAGTACTGATTCCCCCTTCTTCTACACTTAACCAAGGGCCATCACCACATGTTACCCTACAGAGTGGACCTTCTCACACAAAACAAAGGATCCTTGATACATCTATATCTGTCAACACTACAGCTGACACTGTGGGTGATAGGATTCTAATCCCCTTCAGACACCTATTCTCAGAGGACATGTTCAGAGTTTTGTAGGAGGCCAGAAAACTCAATACTAGAAAGTCTTATGTTTCCTAATGGAAAAAAAAATTCACTCTGGTGTCTCTCTAAGATCCAAGACCCACCAATAGTGGGAATCCCAGTGGTTCTGTCTTATTTGTGTGAATTACTCTCCGATGGCTTGGCTTATTCTTCTGTCAAAGCACATATGTCAGCTATTTCTGCTTGTTTGCCTTTATCTCCCCCTCTAGCATCCAGATTTGAGGTGAAATAATTCCTTAAGGGTGTCCTTCACATTAGGCCTCCCAGGAAACCTATTCCTCCTACTTGGGACCATAATTTTCTTTTAGAAAAATTGACCCTGGGCCCTTTTGAGCTTGCATCTTTGGCCTCCCTTAAACATTGCTCTTGGAAAACTGTTTTATTAGTGGCCTTAACTTCGGCTAGAAGGGTGTCAGAGCTGCAAGCTCTTATGGCTTCTCCCCCCCTTCTTGGTCTTTCATAAGACAGGGTATCTTTGAGAAGTAACCCTTATTTTATGCCAAAAGTGGTTAATGTACTGTCCCTTAACCAGTTCATTCAATTACCCACCTTCTTCACTTCTCCACAAAACCACAGTGAGAAGGTATTGCACACCTTAGATGTACATAGACAACTCAGGTTTTACCTGCACAAGACTAAAGCTAAGAGGAAATCTGATCAGTTATTTGTGAACTTTCATCCCAGGGCTCTGGGTTAACCCCTTTCCAAGCAGGCTATTTCTTCTTGGATTTTTAAGACTATTTCCTTTTGTTATCTGCTCCATGGAAATAGCCTCTCTTCATCTGCAAAGGCCCATTCTACCAGAACTATGGCTTCTTCTAATGCATTCTTCATGGGCTTAGATAACAGCAACATCCTTGAAGCTACCACCTGGTATTCTGTTCATACATTTGCCTAACATTACAAACTGGATGGCATTTCCAGATCCAGAGCCAGATTTGCTAAAGCCATTTTACATGGCTTCATTGAGAGCTCCTTTATTCCTTCCTCCTCCCTTCCTTCTTGAGCTTTGGCACTCTCCCTCAGGGTAATAATACTGCAGTAAGTGAATAGAAGGACAAAGAATAGTTGTGTAAAATCTTGCCATATCCATAGATGTCCTTCTCTTCACTTCTGCAGTATTCTATCCCTCCCTCCTTCTCCATTGGTCTGTTTTGCTTGGATGTACTGACCATACTAATCCTTAATCTGGCATTCGGTTCTGAGGATGGTACATGCATATGTTGCTTTTATGGCCTATGTCTGACTGCAGCCTACATGCAATGCACCGCATACCCCAGAGTAGTATAAGGCTTTTATCTATTGGCTGATGTCAGGTCACCTTCTGGAGTAAGATCCCCTCAGGTTAAGAATACTGCAGCAGTGAAGAGAAAGACATCTATGGTTATGGTAACATTTTACACAACTATTCTTTCTCTGTAACACTTTCAGGAAATTATGCTGGATAACTAGGAACAAATTACATATTACAATATATTCCAATGGTGGATTGTAGCTGGAGTATAGTTTTACAAGTCTTAGCATGAAATAAAGAAAGAGGAAGCACATGCAAAACTGCATATGGGCAGTGATTGGAGGTCATTCTTAACTTGACATGAAGAAGAAGGGAAGGACATGCAAAACTGCACAGGAAGTGATTGTATGCCATGGTTGAATCCATGATCTTAGAACACTGAAGCAAAGATGTTACCAGCAAGCCATCATGTGGTCCCCACAAGGAATGGCTATGTTTTGGGCCCCCAGATGGGAATGGCTGTTTTATGTTTCAGATTATAAAGGAATGTCAGTGGTTCACTTGTTATGTTGACTGGGCTAAACATTCACTGTAACATGTTAACTTAGACTGTCATCTAGGTTTCACAAAGTATTATCCATCAGTTTTTCTCCAGTACTAGAATATTCCATCCTTTTTGTAGTTCACTGAACTGCAGCTCCCATAAAAGAAAAAAATCCATCAAGTTCTGATACATTGCCTGCAACTGCTAGACTCCCCAAAAGGACACGTTAGTGCCCTTTTTTTTAATGTTGTGATGTTAGGATATAATCAAGGTCATTCTCCAAGCAGGCATGCAAGACCCAACAAAAGTTAAATTACTAAAATGGAAAATGTCTGAGGCTCATGGATGGGTTAGTCCCGTAAAAGCACAAGTCAGTGTGTCTTCTTACATTATGTTGTAGAAACACTTGCAGGACAGGGAGCATAGTTTTCCAAATATTAAAGAAATGTGTCTAAGTAAAGATTTTTCCAGGTAAAGGTAAGCTAGAAAATGTGCATGTGCATAAGTAAAGATATAATTTGCAGGCTATTAACCTCTTTCAGTCAATAAAGCTACATATTAGTGCATATCTGCATATGGTACAGGGCAAACACGTATGTGGCCGTGATAGGCATTGATGTCCCTTCTTGATGCTTCTCTGTATTGTACTGTGAGGTGAAGACACAACTATCACTCCAGATGGCAGCAACAGCACGTATCTGGTGTTACTTCCTCAGTGGAAAAGGTTGTTGAATCCTTACTGTGCATGAGTTTCAACATGGTTCACAATATTACTTCCCTCTTTCAATGCAGCACAGAGGCATGGACTGTATCAATAAAAATATCAAGCATAATTCACAGGTTGTATTTTCTTTATCACCAGAGAGAGTCATAAATAAAACAGGATGTGCTTTTGTAAACTCTGCTGAGTACACATTTCAACCCTCATTTATGCATGTTAAGTTATACAAGTGATAGGTGTGGCTAGTAAAATAAACAGACATGGCATCTGCTTAGTTCAACATGAATTTTAGAATTGAATTTTGCAGAAATGTTAAGATATGTCTGAACTAAAAACACTTTCTTTTTGGAAAATAAGGAAACAATTCCTATGTCCTAGTTTCAGATTATAAAGGGATATCAGTGGTTCACTCTATAGTTTGTTCTGATACAAGTCTGGAATGCTCTGTAAAAATGTTTTCTTTCTAGATCTCTATTGTCAAAAGGAAAATGCTATTCCTTTGTGATCATTTTGTAGATGGCTGTACCAGCTACTGACCCTGTGCGCATCCATTTGCCTGAAAGCCAGTTAAGAAGGGGAGGGGGCTGGCATAATGGTTAAGGTGTTCACCTTACCGACAGAAGGTGGAGGGTTCGATTCTCACATAGAGTAATTTGCTAGGCTTAAAAAAATGGCCCACAGGGGCAGTTAACCTAGTACTAATCTATGAACCTATAAGATTAAGGATATGAGCTGTTAGTGCACAACTTTCTGTTGACATGGATTTAAGTTTCTTAGCCTATACTGGCTTACTGTGTAAATGTGTCTGGACCATTTCTCCCCAGGTCTCCACTGAAAATAGGCTCTGTCCTACTCAGATTTTCCTGGTCAACAAATGTTAAATAAATAAATTTATTAAATAAATACATTCATTCAGATAGCACACATGGCCTAAATCAAGAAGAAAGTCCATGTGAATCATAACTTTACCCAGTTAACAACTAAATAAATAAATACATATCAGGTTTGGGTGTGACTGGTGTTTTTGTAGGCCTGGTTGGAATTAGTAGGAGTTCACTAAGCTACAATAAAAATAGCTTCCCATCAGGGAATAAGGACCCACAATTTAGGAAACATGGCATGAGCGGTGGGAGATGAATGAGGTAAAAAATGTTTCCTTCCTTTCTGTACAAGCATTACTGTGTAGTCACATATGGATGCCATGCAATATCAAAATATATATCATTTTTCCAGTACATAGCACAAAGAGCTAGACAGCCCTATGAGTCCCCTGAAGCAGTAGTTACATGCACCCCCTATGCACAAGGCCACACTGGCCTGAGAAATTTATATTTTATTTTGTCAAAATGCTGGGAAATAAGCAAGGATATGAAGATTATATCCTCTATGATCTTTAACTTACTTCAGATAAACATGAAGTTAAATCTAGTTATCAAATTAATACTGCAGACTAGAAAAGCAGCAAATCATTGTAGACAAAAAATGTGACGTACTGGTAAATAGTAACAGCAATCCAGACACTGCTGAACAGAAGTAATTGAATATTTTGCTATTTATAATGACAAGTTTTAAACTATGGATTGCTTTGGGCTATTTTTAGTCCTTGTATATAAAGTGCTTTGTCTTCAACATTGCCTGTCATATTTTTAAGAAGTTCTTAGAAAATGATATTTAAATAATTACATAAGAAATGCCCTGCATTAAAAACCAGAGAAGCCATTGCATCATTCATTTTAATAATAATAAAAAAGTCATTTTAAGCTACAATATTTGAAAGCAATCACTTTTATGCATAAATATATTTAATTACATATGAAATCACAATTATATTTATACATTAAAATTTCTATATTTGTGTTTCTGAATAGTAATGATAACTGCACTTAATATTTTGCAAATGTTGCCATCTGTCAGTTTCTAATCGCAATACTGACACTAATTTGTCATTTCTTACTAAAGCTAAACTTTTACAGTTTGTAAATTGGATAAGTGGAGTGTTTCCTGGACCTGTTTCACAAGTGATATAGCCAACAAAAGCAACGATAAATGCAGCATATTTGTATCTATCTATCTGTCTATGTATCTATCTATCTGTCTATCTATCTATCTATCTATCTATTCCTATTTAGTTTAACCAGTTATGCAGTATGTTTTGGGAGGGAGGAAGAAACTGCATCTGGAATAAACCCACTGAGACAGAAGAAGAATATCCACACTCCCTAAAGATAGTGAGCAGAACAGCAGAAGTCAGCAGTGAAAGCTTGACTTTAGAGATGACAGGCAGGGAGATCTTACCACTGACCAATTGTGCCATTATATTGGCATCTGTACACTGCTTTGAAATGTTACTGTAATATTTTTTAGAACAAGACATCTGGATACTGAAGAGGTGCATATCACACTGCACAGGTTAACAGCACTAAAGACAAGGTAACAATGTTTACTTCCCTCTACATATATTTATAAAGACTGTTTTTGACATAAGATATAAAGTTCCAGAAAATATCACTTTTTCTGACAAATAGTATTTTCTAATTGTGATGTCTCATGAACAGTAATGAGTTTATGCTTCTTACGCTGATTTACCAACTGTAACACATCACATGCATATATTCAGTGTCAACCAAAAGACATAAAACAAAGTATACTAATGAGTGAATTGGCCTATTTTGTTCAATATAGCAGTATAACACAACCTCTCTGAAGCAGTTTCTAATTGACTAATACTTTTCTAAGAAAATATGGTGGAAATCCTGCAAGAAGGTTTGGCTCAAATAAATAAATGGTGTCAAAATCATGGTCTGAAACTAAATGCCAAAAAATGCATTATTGTATCCTTTGGGAAGTCATCTACAGCAAGGGAGCTACCACATTGACTATACAACCCTAAGAGCTGAGCCAGTTATTTGGGATTTGGGAAATTGTGTGGACAGTCACCTAATTTTTGACCAATTTTCATCTATTGTTGTAAGAAAGTCCTTTTCTATGTTGCATAGCTTACAAACAAAGGAATTGCGTCTTGATCTAGGAGTGTCATTGTTCCTTCTTTCTCAGCCCTCATTAGGCCAGTCATTGAATATAGTGCTCCCATTGGCATGTATCTCTCCAGATATGGGCAGCAACTGGAATGGCCACAGAGATACCTTACTAAAAGGATGCAAGGCCTAAACAAAATGTCCTAAATGGACTGACTCAAAGCCCTGTCTCTATACTTGGTTTCCCACAGACTGTTAAGAGGAGACCTGTGACTGACATGCAGGGCATTCCCCAAACCATCACTGATGGATTTACTGCACATTAGCAATTCAAATGGCATCAGAAATACTCGGTCGAAGGATCTAAACCTCTTCTACAACATTAATAGAATGGTTTGGAGTGCAGACTTCACAGAGGATACCACTGCTATGGAACAGACTTCCCATCCACATAAAACAAAGCTCATCCATGTCCATTTTCAAGTGGAACTTAGATCTATGGATGGGAAACAGAACATGTACCCCTGGATTAGCCACTGTACTACTAATGGACAGATGCAACTCCTAAATGCTTTTTCCCATGCATGGGTCCCCTCAAATTATATATGGTATGATCCTGCTTATTCTCATTAGTGGTAATATGTGCGATGCAGTGGTGCAGCAGTTAATGCTGTCGCCTCACAGCAAGAGGTTCTCCGGTTCGATTCTCGGCTGGGGTGCCTTCTGTGTGGAGTTTGCATGTTCTCCCTGTGTTTGCGTGGGTTTCCTCCCACATTCTAAAGACATGCTTCTGGAGCATTTCTCCCTGGGCCTCTGCTGAAAACAGGATCTGTGGAACCTAGTCGGACTTTCCCGGTCAACAAATGTTAAATAAAGTTAAATAAATAATATATAAGTATTAGCCATGGGATGGGAAAGGCCAGTCTATAACCAAATAGGATAGGTTACTAGGTTTAAAATGAACTGCAAGGGCAATTAGCCTAATACTTACCTATGAATCTATGAGCCTAAATATGAAAGAAAACTAGTCGGGACTCAAACCCAAGAGCTCCAGCATTCTTTTCTAGTGTCACTCCCAATGGGCTAACAACAGCTTCCAAATAAAGGGGTATTATATTTTGCATAAAAGGCCCTTTTCTTTCAGCAATGAACCCCCTAGCATGATAATTAAGATAAAATTACATACACACACATACACATGCATGCTCACTCACATACATACGTGCACACACACACACACACACACACACACACACACACACACACACACACACACACACACACACACACACACACAGTGAAGCTTTCTGCCTTTCTGCGTAGGCATCATTAGAGCTCTTACATGGGACTCAGACCAAGACTTCCAGCACTCTATGCTGGTGTCACTGCCAATGAACAGACAGACAGTGAGTTTTGCCATTAAAATCTCCATTTCACAGCAGTAAGGTTAATCCTTTCAGTTCAACCCCTAGCATGGTAATTAAGGTCAAAGTGCATACACATACACATAGATACAGCGAAGCCTCTGTTAGAATCACTGAAATGTGAAAGGGACGTGTTAGCACATATTTAGGACTCAAACCAAAACCTCCAACATTCCATACCAGCATCACTGCTGCTGAACTAAAATCAGCCTCATGACAAAAAGGCCTTGAGTGTTTCATTTAACATTATAATAGCACCTCTGCTACAAAATGTACTTTGTTGGTGATTTTGGTTGTACAGATGTAACAACCTTATCTTCATATGATATGCACTACTGCACACAATTCTACATCTGAGGAAAGTGGAAAGTACAGTAGTGCAAGTAAACTTACCATAACAATAGATGTTTCAGTGATCACTGCTGCAGTAGCCTTATCTGTATGGGCTATATCCTGTGAAGGATATAACAGCCAGCCAGCTTCCAAAGCTTCAGGATACCTTCCACATGTCCAAACCATCATTCAGCTTGAGATGAGCTGACTAAAATGTCAGGTTTGTGTGCCAAGCCCTTCAGAGCTTTCATGCCAACCGAGAGAGGGAGAGAGGGTGAGACTGGCAGAGCCCTGAAAGGACAATGCTGGAAACAACCAAAAATAACTATCCATACCCTGGAATAAACAATATACTGAAAAACAAGGGGGGTGGAGGGAGGGAGAGGCTACTGCAGCAATGATCATTCAAATATCTACTGTTATGACAAGTTTACTTGTACAACTACACTATGTTGATCACATTGGTCACTGCTGCAGTAACCTTAGCTATATGGATAGACTACATTTGGGAATTGGATGGAGAATGATCCAGGAGTCCCTGGAAAATGGTCATAGAAAAGCCTGATCTGGATCTAGAGATGGAATTAAGCTTTTAATGCCTTGTGCATGTGATGACATGAGCAAGTGCCAGCATAGCCAGCTGGAGTTTTGTAAAGAATGATATATCCTCTGAATATCAAACTGATTTATACAAGATGCTTGTGTTACAAATATATTAGAACTGTATGTCATTTGTATATCAAACTGCTTTGTACAGATGCTTGCGATGAAAATTTATTTGTGAGGTTTACCTATGTTAAAATGTATCAACAGTATACCCTGATGAAATGAAAAGAAATGTACGTATATTATTGCAACTGAATTAAATGTATATGTTTTAATAGAAGACACTGGGATAGCAAAGGTTAACTTTAAGAAAAATAATGGAAATGGAAATAAGCTATTAAATGATTTAAACAGTACCCCACAAAGCTGAATAGGGCCAGAGTTGTTGACTAGGTCTGGGAAATTGCCTTTGTTTAATAGCTCAGTGAAAAGAGGGGAGGCCCCAGGCACTGCCATAAACATTTAGATGTGTATTCTGGCCATCTGTGCTAAATTCCTCCCTCAGCTTCCAAGAGGAATACTGTGAAAACCTAGAGTCAGGTGGCCAGATGAGATCATTTTGCCAACCCTCTTGAAAATTATATTTTAGATATTAAAAATAGAAATCTCAGAGTATTGAGTATTTATTCTGCTTCGGAAGCCTGACTAGAAAGACCCTGACTCACAGCATTTCGCCATGCGGTAGTAAGTAGCTTAACTAGGGAACAGTAATTCTTTTAGATTCAGTTAGGAATATAATGAACCTTCGTTTAGATATTGTTTTTCTTTATTTGTCTGAGTCTGTCCATCAGTGTTCTTTTCAATATTCCCTGTGATCTGAACTCTGTGGTTTACTGTAAATATATATTCAAGATTTTGATGTTCTTTTATTATTTATTTAATATATTTAAAACGTTTATTGCGGCCAGTCCTTGTAGAAAGTATCTAACCTTTGAGGGTACATATATTTATTTGGTGACACTGTGTTGACTACTCAAGAAAGCCTAGCTGTCTTGGTGAACTACTACTATTTGTATTAGTATTAATATTACACAGTGTAATTGGACACCGTTTGTTAAGGGCATTAGAGTAGCTGATTGTAGAGTGTCTGGTGGCAATGATAACTACCTTATAGTCTGGTCAGAAGAAGACATAGCTAGTAAACTTGTGTCAGCCTTTCCCGTGTGTGTGTGTGTGTGTGTGTGTGTGTGTGTGTGTGTGTGTGTGTGTATGCAAATCAGATGTCTCAGCGGGTGTGTGTGTCAGCTACTTGGGGTAGGGACACGAAGCACTGAGTTTACAGAGAAGGTGCTGGAGGTCTTGGACTGGACACTTGACTGAGGAACTAACCCTATAGCTGTACCAGAGGGGAGTCTTATTGGGGACTTGGAGAGAGACAGACATAGAAACATTTAGACCCTGGGATGAGTATGTTTTCTGCATGCTCTTAAGGGAAATTTTACTTGATGCAGAAAGATCTGTATCTGGAAATACTGAGTGTATCCATTTGTATTCTAAGTGCATGTCCCTCTACAGTGTCAGTGGTGAGGATTCAGGCTCCTTGATTACTGGCCCAGCATGGAGATGACACATACTGGTGGCCATCATATATTTGTAGCAGTGGTGGGCATCACACACACACACACACACACATGCACATATATATATATATATATATATATATATATATATATATATATATATATATGTATGTATATGTATCTACAGAAGACCAAGTTGCTGTTTCTAGAATATTTTTAGAATCCAACCAGTTCCAAAAAGCCATACATAGAACTAAGGCCCTGGTAGAGTGGCCCTTGACCCTGCGTGAAATAGTTTTGTTTTGAGTATAACAAAAGATAACAGCCTTAGACATCCATTTGAAAATAGTCTGTTTTGACACAGGTTATACCTTCTTCTTACCTTCACAATAAATGAACTACAATTTATCCAAAGATCTGAAGGATTTTGTTTGTCAAGATAGTACCTGAGTTGTCTGTGGACATCCAAGGTATGGAGTATCCTTTCTCCCTCAGTTTTAAGTTCAGGAAACAAAACAGGGAGATGGATAGTCTGTCTTAAAGTAAATTTGGATACCACTTTAGGCATAAATGAAGGATTAGTTCTCAAGTAAACCCTGTCCCAATTGAAAATGAGGTAGGGTAGACTCACCACAAGAGCTTGCAACTACAATATCCAACTTACAGAGGCCAGAGCAATCTGTAAAGCTATTTTACATGTTAAGAACCTCAAGTCAGCCGAGTTAGCTAGTTCAAATGGAGCAAGTGTTAAATACTCAACACAAAAGTAAGATTCCAAGAAGGAGCTACCAGTTTTTTGGAGGCCTTTTATGCAAGACTGCTTTCAAAAATATTTTAACATGAGAATGCATTAAAAGACTATAACCAGAGAACAACTTGTCCTGAATGAGTGATGGTTGGTTGGCACCAACTAGAAAAACTTTTCCATTTGCTAATATATGATTTTCTAGTATCAGTCTTTCTTGCTTCCTTAGTACATGTGCACATTCTTAGTAAACAGGTGCCTAAAGGGAATTAAGACCCGATCATCCAGGTAGTCAATTGAAGTCGAATGGAATAGGGGTGTACCAAATGCTCCTAATCTTTTGTGAATAGGTACATTCTATGAGGAAGCTTGTAGTAATTGCCCCTGGTCATTTCCAAAGAATAGATTACCACTGTTGCCTAAGCCAGAAGGGTAACACCACAATGATCTTGGGGAATTCATTCTGAATTTGAAGAAGTATCCCAGATATAAGTGAAAATTCATACAGGAACATCCGGTCCAAGGAAAAGAAAAGGCATCTGTCTTCCTGGCCTTTTTGTGTGGAACTGTGGTGCAGAAGCCTGCCAAGTAATTGTTCAGAGAGGAGGCAAATAGGTCTTCTTGAAAAACTCCCCACAGATGGATCAAATCTTTGAAGACCACCTGGTCTAAATTTCATTCATGAGTGATTGATTTTATCTTTCTCACACAGTTCCCCCCTTGCTTGATGATGTACCACATAACTACAGTATTGTTTCTAACAATATTAAGAGGTCCTGGGGACCAAAGATAATTCAGAGAGTTGAGTGTCTTTACCAGGGCAAGAATGTCTTTTATATTTATATTTATATGCTTGCATCTGTCCTTGTTGCCTCCTGTACCTTGCATTTTTATCCCTTCTGAAACTACTCATCAAGCAGAGTCTGAGGTATCTGTGGTCACAGACTGTTTTGGAAAATGGAAAAAGGGGAGACTTGGATTTAAGCATATTTGCTGTCCCCACCAAGTGATTTCTCTTCTGACAAATCCCAGCACTGGAATTTGAAAGGACAAAGTATGTTTGTGCTAGAACCAAACAGACTTCAAATGCCATTGCATATTTCTCATGTGGAGTCCTGCTAGAAATATCATGAGAATCATAGATGCAATGAGACCTACAATCCTGTGGTATTCCCCTCATAGTGACCAAAGTCTAAGTGATAAACCTTAGAAATAGATCTAGATATAGATCTATTTTTTCCTATGGAAGACAAGCTCTTTGAGCTTTGGTGTCTGACATGCTATGAAAACAATCCTTTGAGAAAGAATATAAAAAAACTTTTAAATGTTCTTTTACAATCCCTGCTTGTGAAGGAGAGCTTTCACCCAAGTCAGAGATTCCTGATACTTTGAAAACTAATCTGCAAAGATAAACAAATCATCTAAATATAAACACTGTGGATACCCTGCAGCCTGCAATAAGCTATAACTGGACAGTCACTTTGTGAATACTCTTCATGCAGTGGATAGTGCAAAGGATAGGGCAGAGAACTGATATTGTGATCCAGACACACAAAACCTTAAGAAACACCTGAAGTCTGGATAAATAGGGGTGTGATGATAAGCATCTTTTAAATGAAGTGTTACCAGGAAACTTGAATGTGAAAGAAGAGATAACAGGTCATGAAGTGATGTAATTTTAAACTTGGGCACTATCACAAGCAAGTTTGGGAAAGAAAGATTCAGTACTGGTATCTAAATATTTTCTTTCTTTGGCACTTTAAACATCCTTGAATAAAAACATTTCTTGACCAGGGAAGGAGGAACTGATTCTATGACTGCCTGGGGCAGCATGTGTTAAAGTACGAGAGAAATAAAATAGTCTGGTCTGGTGGATGAGGAATTACCCTTAAAAAGAAGAGATTCCCCCCACTGCTATCTGTATCCTTAATGAGTAATCTTCTGAACCCATCTGTCTGAAAACTATCTGTTGTTAATGGGAAAAATGGAGATTCATACTTTCTGAAAGGGAAAAGGTAACAAGGTTTCTTAAATAGTCATTCTGACTTGGACTGTTCTTGGTTTTGGGAGGTTTCTGAATTCTTTTTGGACCTCCTCTGTTGCCATTTCTTCTTAAACATTTGTTTGCTATTATTTTGTTGAGACTGTTTATTTTGTTTTTTGCCCAAACTGGTTGTGGGGGTTAAAGATTTTCATAGAGAATTAGGGAAATGATAGCTGAAAAATCTTAGAGATTCCACATATCAGCTTATCCCTTTCATCGTACTTATTGAGCTCATTTTCCACATCATCTGGAAGGTTCTGAGAACACAGCTAGACAAACCTCACCAAAAGAGTACCAGTGGCCATAGCCCAGGAAGAAGTGTCAACTGAGTCATACACACATTGTATACAAAGAGTTGTGACTTGTACAGTGGAAGAAATAAAATTTAATGCAGATTTTTCATCACAAGAAGAAACTGCAGGCAAAACATTCCTTTCACAATTAGTCAGAGCAAACTTTAACATGTGAACCTGGCAATTCAAAATTCTGAACATCAAAGTTGCAGAATCGTATTCTTTTTTATCATTTTTATCAATAATCTCTCATCATTGTCAGAAAAAGTAGAACTGGAATTAATCAAATGTTTCACAGCGGTAAGATTAATTAAAGTCATAGTTGCTGGGTCAAGTTTGTGAAGAGTATATAAAAATTTCCAAGACAGAGGAACTTTACACATTCTATCTGCCTTTTTATGGGCAGCAGGTTGACTATCCGGAAAATTGCAGGCAGTTACACATCCTCTAAAGCTGATAGAAATGGGGACATACAAGAAGGTTCTGGAAATTCCTTCTGTAACAGCTTGTGGTATTTTTTAAGGACTGAGCAACCTCACTGTTCTACTACTGAAAACAGTGGCACATTCTGGAAATAGCCTTAAAGAAATAGAACTCCCTCACAGGGATAATCAGTAATTGAATTCTCTGAGTATGAATAAAAAAACTGAGGAGAAACCTTGTATCTCTCCTTTCATCTTCCTGTCCAGATTCAGAATCTTGAATCTCTTCAGGAAAAAAGGTGTTCCGCTTTGTTGTACCAGAAACCTTCTTTATAAGAAGGATCAATAGCCTGAATTAAACCCAGAGGTGGACCCAGTAAACTACTCCTAAGGAAATATGTGGAGGAGTATATACATGTTTAGCTTTCTTTTTGATAGGAAAATTTTGTGCCTTCCCCAGGCATGGGCACAGCATTCTGACTAAACAGGGAAATCTTCCCTGTTCCCAACCAGGACTGACAAAAGAGGCTCTACCTTGCACATGGATGAGACCCCAATAGCCACAGAGGACATAGTTAACCCCTGGTCCATAGTGGCCTATAGATGCTACATCAGAGGGATCCAGGGTAAATGATGAGTGGTATGAGGAACAAACTACGGCCTCAGCAAAGTCACCCATCTGTGACAGAAGCAAACTGCTGTGATGGTAAAGGCACTTTGCTTAAATTTTTCTTTTTGTAGCTGGAAAAAGGACCAGTATTTTTTTTAAATAGTCAAGATGAAAATAATGCTCTTTCTTGGGGAAAACAAGCAATAAAAGCTGATAAAAATGTAAAGTCTTTAAAAGTCCCTTTTTCTCACAAAACTCAGTAAAAAGCACTTTAAAACACTTTGCCCCCCCCCCAAAGTACATTCAGCACAGCTCCTTCACAGAAAATGATTTGCAATTACTTTAAACAACTTTTAAACTGATAGAAAAAAAGAGCACTCCAGTTAATGATACCTCACGCTCCATGCTGGGATCACTCCTATTTGGTATCTACTTCTTAGAAGTAAATGCTAATGCTAAGGGCCATGGGTTGGCCAAGTTTGTAGATGACTACAAATCTGGAGCTATCATCGACTCCAGCCAAGACACAAACATCTTACAAGAGGGTCTAACATAGACAAATGACTGGTGCCAAAGTCCCAGATTAAAACTCAATGCCAAGAAAGCAATATAGTGCCTTTTGGGAAAACAACCACCAGGGCTAATTACTCAAATGATAAGACACCCCTAAGAGTTGACCTTGTAGTCAGGGATCTGGGCACATATGTAGACAGTAATCTGGCCATTAACCAACATGTGGCCAAGGCAGTAAGAACATCATTCTATGCTCCCCAACTTATAATTAAGGGCATGGCATCCAGGTTCCAAGGAAGACATAGTGCCACTTTATTCATCCCTTATCAGACCCATCACTGAGTATAATACCCCCTTCAGCATGTACCTGACTAGGCATATGCAATAGTTAGAATGCCCACAAAGGTTTCTTACCAGGAGTATCCAGGTTATAAACACATTGTCTTATACGGAGCACCTTACAGCCCTATCTCTATATTTGACCTCCTACAGGTTTCTGAGAGGTGATCTATGCTTGGTTCTGATGGACCTTTTCCACATCAGCAAAATGAAGAGCATCAGAGTCATGAGATCCGATCTATGCCTAGCTCTGATGGACTTTTCCCACATCAAAAAATTAACAGCATCAGAAGGACTAAATCCAAAGATTTAAAATTTTGCTTGTGACATAAATAAGACATTTTGGTGATACAGATGTGTCTCAGAGGATCCCCATGCTTTGGAGCAGGTACCCCATCCATGTGAAGCAGAGTTCATCTCTAGCTCTATTTAAGTGTAACCTTGGCCAATGGATGAAAAATTCATCCTGGGTCTGATCCCCTTATCTCTGATAAACTGAAGCAGTCAGCAACTATGCCCAAAACTTTAGAAACTTCCTAAGTAACATACCCCCTCCTAATAAACAACCATGGCATATAGGGACACAATTGGATTGGGTTGCATGGCTCAGCTTATAAAGGCCCTGATGGTCATTAGCCGAATAATATATCTATGACCCTATGAATGATATGAATAGTGTGGGTTTTCTGATATTATGAGTTTTCTAGAACTAAACTGTTGCAGCTTTTTTAGTTGCTTCAGGCAGCATATTCAAAGGCTGTGAAGAGTATTGTATTAAATAATGAACAAAATTACTGAGATATAAAAATGGAACAATTATGTCCCTAGAGTGACTAAACATGTTTTTTTAAGGTTAGATAAGTTCCCTTTGGGAAAAAAATTACCTTATACAATGTTTTATTTTCTTGTACTTTTCTGTTTAGGAAAATTATGTTTTAATCTAGGAGTTTCCTAAACAGAAAAGTACAAGAAAATAAAAAATTGTATAAGGTAATTTTTTTCCCAAAGGGAACTTATCTAACCAGCAAAGGAACAGCACACACTGACCATTGACTGAGCCTCAAAAGCCTGTAAAGGAGCATACTCTTTGGCAGCAGGAAAGCTCTGAAGAGCTTTGTGTCCAGACCTGTTTTTAGTCAGCTCAGCTTGAGCTGACTAATGGTCTGGTCAGATAGGAAGTGCCCTAAAGCTTTGGAAGTTGGTAGGATATAACCCATATAGCTAAGTTACTGCAGCAGTGATCAATATAATAGACACCAAGCATAAAAAATATATATGATGTTTGTTTGCTTCTGATATAATGACAAATCCAAACAATTACTTTCTGGATGTGTATTGTTTTCATGACCTTGAAACAAAGTTATACACCTACCAAAATGAAAACAAGCATAATGTAACATACCTGACTGCCACAATGAAATAACTGTAAAACTGCATTTGTTACAACTCATAAAAGGTCATATATAAATCCCTGTAGAATATTCTTCATAACATTATCAGGAAATTATGTTGCATACCCAGGAACAGATAACACAATAAAGCATAGTCTGTGGCTGGGCTGTAGCTGTAGTATACATTCTCATACCTTGCTTTCGCATGGCCTGCGATCCCTAAGTGCCTTCTAGTATAAAGAGGGTTAATTCTAACCAGCAGCTAAAGCAGGATAATATGATAAAGGAAATTAAGGCATAACTGAGCTGTAATACGGAAGAATGACTTTTGGGAAGCAATTCTTACCTTCTGTCAAAAATGATTATCGTATTTTACCTTAGAATTGAATCACATTTATTTATGAGGATGCTTCTAAATGTAAGGCTGACTGCTGTTGTATCTCTGGAAGCACTAGTGACTCTGCTATATTCTTCTACTTATGAGCCTGAGAAGAGAAAAGTCTCTCTTTGTTGGTGAGTTAAAACATGCCTATTATTTGAACAGTTTATACTTAAACCTATTGTATATGGAGAAAAGTTTGCTAACTTCTGCCTTCTGTGTAAAAGACTGATCATTTGAAGATTATGTTTTCAACTGGCTTTGTTTCAGGAACCATATTCTTTTCTATTATGAATTAAAAGGACATAGAAGCAAATTCCATTCATGCAATTCTTTGGTTTATTAATCTCACTGTTTCTAAGTACACAAGTGAAGAAACTTTATTTGTTTTGGTTATTTTCCTTGTTATAAAAGTTTGTATTTCATTTAAAACATCAAACTGTTTTGGTCTCCAATCCTGGGTCAAGAGGCCTCAAGATGTCATAACATAATGTTGCAATTACATCACAAAGGTCAAAAATGCAGCTCGGAGCTAAATTTGACTAAATACTGCAGTGATGAGTACAGAAAGTTTAATAGTGGCATTGCTCCAATGACAAGTGAGTTCTCTCTACTGAAGAAATGGGTTCATAGGCTTACAAGTGCAGAAGGCAAGGTTATTGCCTACTGGACTTCTAGAAACTTGATTTCTGTAAGACCTTGATTATGTGTTTACCAAACATTTATCAATATTATTTTTAAGGAAATTAATGAATGGTATATTTTTGTTGGGAGAGAAAACTTTTATTGCATAATTTTGGAAAAGAAGTATAAGGAATATGTTATTTTTTTATATTACTGACATCTGTTTTAGTATTAGGTTCTCTTATGTTATATCTCCAAAGCAGTACATTCCAAGGACAATTTTCTATAATAATTAGATCAGAAATTACCTTATAGATCAAAGTGGGTATCCGTTGTAATTCTAAATTAGTGGTATTTGGAATGGTTGCTAGTTTGCTAGCAAATGTGGATAATATATATTAAGTCTGAGGATGCAGTATCCTAGAATACAACCCTTACTCCAAGTAGAAATTAGAGTAACAAATATACTTATCAAGGATATGGGGTACAACACCCCAGGGAAGTTTGTTCCTCCACAGTAATATTTGTATAATTTGTTGTTCTTTTGTTGAAAAATTCACCTTATTTTTTTCATTTTTTTTTTCATGTTCAAAACTGTAAGAATATGCTATTGCATTTGTAACAGAGAGCAACCAATTAAAGTCACCTATAATATAACAGTAAGACACAGAATATAATAAAGACACCGGTCACCATTATGATAATGATACCTCACGGCTCCATGCTGGGATCACTCCTATTTGGCATCTACTTCTTAGAAGTAAAGGCTAATGCTAAGGGCTATGGGCTGGCCAAGTTTGCAGATGACTACAAATCTGGAGCTATCATCGATTCCAGCCAAGACACAAACATCTTACAAGAGGGTCTAACATAGACAAATGACTGGTGCCAAAGTCCCAGATTAAAACTCAATGCCAAGAAAGCAATATAGTGCCTTTTGGGAAAACAACCACCAGGGCTAATTACTCAAATGATAAGACACCCCTAAGAGTTGACCTTGTAGTCAGGGATCTGGGCACATATGTAGACAGTAATCTGGCCATTAACCAACATGTGGCCAAGGCAGTAAGAACATCATTCTATGCTCCCCAACTTATAATTAAGGGCATGGCATCCAGGTTCCAAGGAAGACATAGTGCCACTTTATTCATCCCTTATCAGACCCATCACTGAGTATAATACCCCCTTCAGCATGTACCTGACTAGGCATATGCAATAGTTAGAATGCCCACAAAGGTTTCTTACCAGGAGTATCCAGGTTATAAACACATTGTCTTATACGGAGCACCTTACAGCCCTATCTCTATATTTGACCTCCTACAGGTTTCTGAGAGGTGATCTATGCTTGGTTCTGATGGACCTTTTCCACATCAGCAAAATGAAGAGCATTAGAGTCATGAGATCCAATCTATGCCTAGCTCTGATGGACTTTTCCCACATCAAAAAATTAACAGCATCAGAAGGACTAAATACAAAGATTTAAAATTTTGCTTGTGACATAAATAAGACATTTTGGTGATACAGATGTGTCTCAGCGGATCCCCATGCTTTGGAGCAGGTAGCCCATCCATGTGAAGCAGAGTTCATCTCTAGCTCTATTTAAGTGTATCCTTGGCCAATGGATGGAAAATTCATCCTGGGTCTGACCCCCTTATCTCTGATAAACTGAAGCAGTCAGCAACTATGCCCAAAACTTTAGAAACTTCCTAAGTAACATACCCCCTCCTAATAAATGACCATGGCATATAGGGACACAATTGGATTGGGTTGCACGGCTCAGCTTATAAAGGCCCTGATGGTCATTAGCCTAATAATATATCTATGACCCTATGAATGATATGAATAGTGTGGGTTTTCTGATATTATGAGTTTTCTAGAACTAAACTATTGCAGCTTTTTTAGTTGCTTCAGGCAGCATATTCAAAGGCTGTGAAGAGTATTGTATTAAATAATGAACAAAATTACTGAGATATAAAAATGGAACAATTATGTCCCTGGAGTGACTAAACATGTTTTTTTAAATAAGGTAAGTTGCAGTTTATGCTCTTTTTACTCTGGGAGAATCACACTGGTCAAAGTTGAATTATTGACTACCATCATTCCCAGATATTTATTGATGGTCTCGTTTTTAGTGATCAGACAATTTATTTTGTAATTACAATTAATGTCATTTTTCACAAGTCTCATTATGCTACATTTATTAACATTAAATGTAAGTACGAGCGTCAATAAAGTGACCGGTGACAAAGATTTCCCGCCAAAAAAGTATCATCCCATTTTAAGAGAATATTTCTTGAAGCAACAGCACATAGTCTACAAATTTAAGCACCAAATGGCAGCACGTTTGCAAGGGCCTGTGCTCAGTTTACAGGAGCTGCTCTAGGATTGGTGTGCTCTCTCTGATCTCTGTGGTGAATACAAATGAAATCCAAGGCATCCTTTGAAATCTACAGAAAAATAATCACCATTTATTCTTGACATTGAAAACGGAGATGCAGTCTGAAAAAAGTTCTATGTTGTCCACAGTTCCTTTATGTTTGGACAAATGTGACATATAGACCTCCTTTCAAGTTCTAGCTTTAGAAGGAAAGATATCTGGAAGGGGAATTTGAATGAGAGGCCCTAGGTTCAAAGTAAGCAAACTACTAGAGAAAAAGGTTTAGGATTCCTGTGTGAGCTTACTACCTAGGACATTTTTGTATCTAGGTCTGGCCTAATTAATGTTCTAATGAATGGAATGTTTGAGATTCTCTGTTTTTTCAACTGTTTGTACTTTGTGAGATCAGTAGACATTGTATTTTTCCAGTGGGTGTTTGGTTTGAATTAGACGGTGAAGGATGGTGTATGCTTTATGTAACTTGCTTGCCTCAATAATTACTGAATAACTGACTGTACCTTATCCCTACTAGGTGGTTAGTGCATGCACCCCATCAGGATAGCCAGTAGCCAAACCCTCCAAATATTGTCCCCCATTTACTCCTTATCTACTCACTACTACAACTGCCTTTCCCCCCTCCACTTCACCCTTCTATATCCCTGTGAATACACTCTCACACATTTCATTCTAATCCTCTCCTCTCCTCTCAGACTTATTAACCATCTCTCTTCCTACACATCCTTCTCACTCAACTCATACTCTGTCTCCCACCATGCAAACAAAATCTGCCTATGCTCTAATACCCTTATTTCTAAGCCTAATCCTCTTCTGCTTACTCTACCCTACTAGTCTCCCACAGTTTCAGCACTCCCCTCCCTTTCATATAACTGCAATTTACATTGAAAAAGACTTTCCCTTTACAATCCAAGCCTCCCCCACCTCTACAATCATAATTAATCTTTTCTATTTCAAAGGAAGCTTTTCCTTAGCCCTAGTAAACCACTTCCCATACCCACCAAACTCACTCATTAGGTTCCAATATCTACACCTATGACCCATTAGAAAATAGATACCTATCCATACTCTACTCAGAATTTATCACCCTCTTCCTCTGTTCTGAAGACATACACCTTAACCCAGGGCCTTCATGTAACTCCACCTCTAAACCACATTCACATAGCTCTTCCCTGCACCACAAATCTCTTCTCCTTGCCACACTTAATGCCAGGAGCCTTTGTAATAAAATACCTTCCTTTCACGCCTGGATCTCTCATAACAAACCTGATATTGTCTCTATCACAGAAACCTGGCTAAAACCACACATAAAAGATACTGAAATTATGCCCCCTAACTATAAACTTATAAGAAGTGACAGACCTCAAAAGAAAGGTGGAGGAGTAGCCTTACTCTTCTCCTCCTCCTTAACAGTAACACCCTATACTAAGCCCATACCCTCATTTGACACCGCCGAGCTAACCCTCGCCCTTCTCAAAGTAAATAACAATAAAACTTTATGCATTGCCTCCCTGTACATTCCTCCTGGTAACAATATCCCTATACTGGAAGTTATTCTTGCCTGGTTCACTTCCAACATAAATAGTGAGACTATAATCCTAGGCGATGTCAACATAAACTGGTCTTCTATTGACTCATCTACCCCTTCTCAAAGCATCAACCTATTTCAATTCAAACAGCTAATCAAAACCCCTACTAGACCAAATAAAGATTACACCACAGGTAGCATCCTTGACTGGATACTAGTCTCCCACCCAAACTGATTTTCTGATAGTGGTACTCTCGCAGACTCCCTTAGTGACCGTCGCCCTGCCTACATATGCCATTCCCCCTCCACCATCCTCTTTCAACACAGACACATTACCACCCACAACATGCAAAACTTCAACCCCCTAATTTTCTCTAATACCTTAAAACAGATAGACTGGAACCCTCTAAAGTCCCTCCATTTAGATGCCGCAGTCTCACATTTCAATAGAATCTTCACCGATATACTTAACCACTTCACCCCAAGTAGAACCAAAAGACTCAAGTCCAAAACAGTCCCCTGGCTAACTAAAGACACAAAACTACTTATGCATCACCGAGATAAAATCTGGAAATACTACCAAAAATGCAAAACTCCCAACTCTCTTGACAAATACAAGCAACTGCGAAATCAAGTAAAAAAAAATAGCCACTGACCGCAAATCCTACTACCTTAAACTTCAAGATAATCATAAAACCAACCTCAGAAAATTTTGGATTAGTATTTCATCAATATTATCCCCAGGCAAAAAAGAGAACCCTTTCCCTGACCCAGACACACCAGACCTCCACCTAGCTACCCAAATTTAACTCTTTTTTAATTGACTCCATAGGCAAACTCACCTCTTCTTTCCCTAACAACATCCCCCCAACTTAACTGATAACAAAAACTTAACATCCATGAACCCTAAGTCCTCCCCTTTTACTCTCAAATCCATTCCTACCCACACTATAAAAAAGCTCCTACAAAAGTTATAACCTATGTACCATACCTCTGGAAAAAAGCCTTCATCATCCCCCTCCATAAAGGAGGTACAAACTGTTCAATCTCCAACTTTTGCCCTATTGCTATCCTATCCCCTATCTCTAAGATACTTGAAAAATGTATTCACCTCCAACTATTCCCCTACCTATTGGACAACCAACTCCTAACTCCTACCCAACACAAGTTTATACCAGGACATAGCACCACCACTGCCCTTCTTTCCTTCCTCGTAATCATTAACTCTGCTTGTGACTCTGGGAACATAGTTTCTACGCTCCTCCTCGACTTATCTAAAGCTTTCAACACTGTCTCTCATGTGCTTCTACTTTCTAAACTCTCCCATTTTAATCTCTCCTCTTTATCTATCAAATGGTTCTCCAGCTATCTCTCAGCCAGGGAACAAGCTGTAAAATGGAACTACTGCACTTCCTCTTTCCTTCACACCCCAACAGGTGTACCCCAAGTCTCTGTTTTGGGTCCTTTACTATTTAACATTTTCATCAATGATTTCCACCAAAAGATCCCCAATGCTAAACTGGTGCAATATGCAGATGACTCCACTATCATCTGATCAGCCAAAATTGCTCCTTTACTAATAAACCTTATGCAAGAAGCCTTCTCCTCCACTGAGTCCTGGATGCTTGACAATCACCTAGCCCTAAATGCCTCCAAATCTAAAATAATGATCTTTACCCTTCTAGACATACTGCTGCTGACAAAGCATCCTTCTCTATACTTAGCCTAAACAAAACAACTATTGAAACAGTTCCCCATACAAAACTTCTGGGCGTTCTTATCGATGACCAGCTAAAATTTGATATCCACCCACAAACCAATATTAAAAAGACTCATCAAAACTTGGTATGCTTTATTGACATAGGCGCTACCTTTCTTTGTCTTCTAGACAACTCCTATCTACCACCTACCTCCTACCCTCCCTTTTGTATGGAGCTCTGCTGCTCTCTAACCTCCAATCATCCCTAAAATCTAAACTTTCCTCATGTTATAACAAAATTTCAAAGTTTGCCACAGGATCCAAATCCTCTACTCACCATTGCAACTCCCTACATGCTCTAAATTGGTTGGAACTCCCAAGCTACCTAAATTTCATTCAATTAACTACAGCACACAAGCTAATTTTCAAACCTTCTAACTGTCCATCACTCTCCTCTTCCCCAAAACTTCAGCAGTCGCATAGAACACTTAGATCCACAAATCAGAACCTCTTAGAACTTTACAAGCCTTTACACGCATCAGGGCAACTTCTACTATCATTCTCCTTTGCCAGATTATGGAACTCTTTTCCCCCCTTACATTAAACTACCCCTAACCTACCATCCTTTAAACCCTACTCTACTCTCACCTCTTCTCCCTCTGGGAGTGCTCCTGTACCAATCCTACCTGATTCCTGATACCTATTCTATTCTACTCTAATCTCTGCCACTGCTTCAATTCATCTCTCTAAAATTCCTTTGCTTAAATACATGTAGTGTATTAAATGAACATAAATGTATTGTTTTTGCTAATATCTTATAAGTGATTCATTCAGCTCATATATTTCAAGATATGTAAAGTCTTGCCTTGCTGTATATTGAATGTTAAACTGTTGTTCTCATATGCTGTACTAATACATTGTATATTGTATATTGTCTTTCTGTCTGGAGCTTTTCTCCTCGGGCCTCCATTGAAAATGGGCTACCTTGGCCCAATGGACTTTCCCGGTTAACAAACTGAAATAAATAAAATAAATAAATAAAATGTATAAAATTTCTATTGCAAAATGCATGCATTTTAAACCATCTTTTAAAACTCCATCTTTTATTGAAGTAATTGTGTAACCATATCTGCAGTTATCAAGAAGAGGAGTCAGAAAAGAAATGGCCACAAAATATAGCCCTGCGGGACAGCAATGAAAATCCATTAGGTTTAACAGATAACCCCTCAACTTGAACATGGTGGATCTTGTTGGGTGCCAGTTTAATTATGTGTAGACTGCCACTTAATGCATTTCTGTTGTTAATTGTCTCTTATTCAGAACATTGTTGAAAATATTAAAAAGGTCACAAGAAATAATATGTGCAGTCAGTTCACTGTGTGTTGTTATAACCTTTTCAATAACAGGAACATGCTTCATAAGGCAAGTTCTACCCTTAACAGATCCACATTTGTGAAATCTTTAACAGAAGCTGGTTCCTTGTAACATTTTGGATATATTCCATTATGGCTGTCACCATTATTTTTCATGGGATAGTGATTAGCTTCTGATACTGTTGAAATAAACGTATCTTATGTGACTGCTTCACCCTGTCACATACTTCTAATGACAGAAAAGTCATATATTGTAAAAATATGTAGAACACTTAATTCTGATGAAATCCCAGCTCAATGCAGATATAACAGTGATATGTACTGAATTTTGCACCATGGGCAGGGCATGTATACCTAGTCAGATGTAAACCATGTATAATGCCTTTGAGTGCTTATAAAACACTGTATTTGGTACCTATGGAAAAAGATGAAATGTCAATTAAGATTTGACAGTTCTGAGTAAAAGTTCCAACGAGTAACTACAAACTGTAGCTAAGACTGCTCTACTACTTTTAAGGACATAAATGTAGCTTAGTAGTGAAACTGGCTCAGCTATAATGCCACTATATAATACAAAGAGTTTTAATGTTGGCATATTTACTGTGGCAGAATAATTCTTAATTTTGGTGAAATATATACATTTTTTGAGAAACATGTGTAGCTCAGAGCATGTGTATGTACCTTTAAGAAGCATTTCCAATGTAGCACGTGCATATTAATACAAGCTCGTGCAGGCAGCAGTGCCATTTTGAGAGAATAGCCAGTTAACATGTATGAGTGTGGTAGTCAGTCTGTTAAAAGTTTATTTTAGTTGCAAAGCCTCATTTCTGATGTGCTTATGTGTAATAAAGTTGCTTGAAGTGAACCCATGAATGTTCGTCTGTTTTATCCTAACCAGAAGAGCGACATAATGTCAGAAATGGAATCAGAAGAACAACTTCTTCAAGCTATGAGGTGCAAAGTTGAACCTGAAGGCAGACTAAGCAGGTTGAGTGAAACGGAGCTCATTCAAATGAAAAGGGACCAGAAATGAGCTGAAGATAAAGAAAACTACACAAATGATTTATTTGGCAAAGAAAATGAAACGCTGCATTTATAAGGCAAAAAACGTATTATTAATCAAACAAGTAGCACAAAAATATACGATTAAGCAACCAGAGGTGCAAACCACATTATTAATTAAATGAAATGTTCAAAACCATGATATTTGATAAAACTAACAGAGATACTCATATGGGGCTCAGAATTACATTTGGTTTGCATAACAAGCATGTTTAAAGAAAAACAAACAAGAAAAATATAATGTACATGATAAGAGATTAAATGTGCATAATGAGTACAATTAAAGGACAAAATAAGCTTAAAAAGCTAGGCAGCTGCATGTTTTTTAGTAAAAGACCATGTTTTGGGCATGAACTACTATTTCACATTGGATGAAGCTATTCAAAGCATAACTAGAGTTGTTCGAAGTATCTCATAGTGTGCAAAGGGTTTGCAGAGTGTGTGCTTTATTATGGTGCAATTATTTGCTTAACATTAAATCACTGCCACAAAACAAAATCTTTCTCACTGCAGCACTATTAGCACCACAAACAAGCCTGCCCTTTATTACCTCATCTTTCAAATCACCAAATCTGCACATTTTGGCTTTATTTCTCAAGTCAGTGATATCAGCTGCAAAGGTTTCACCTGGCTTTTGGTCTCTTGTATAACAAGAGTTTGCTGTGTGTAAATTACCATTATATTGCAAAGTGCAGTCAAAGTACAGCCATGTTGAAAAGTTTCTTGCGCTGTGTATATTTATTTGCAGAGTTCTGCCATTTCAGAGTGTTTCTTACACTGTGCAGAGTTATTTCACAAAAGTACACCCATTTTGAAAGTTTTTTTCTGATGTGTACAGTTTATTTGCAAAGTGCAGTCATCTCGAAGTGTTTCTTACTTTAATTTTTTTTCCATTGTGTACAGTTTATTCACAAAGTACAGTCATTTGAAGTATTTCTTACACTGATAAGGAGTGGTTTCATAAAGTACAGTGATTTTAGAGTGTTCTTGTGCTATGGAGACTTATTTGGCAAAGTGCAGTTAGTTGTGCTACTGGGCATAATTGCAAGTACTGGTATAAAGTTCTTGTATATATATTTATGTGTGTATGTTCGTACATAATTTCTAGCACCTTCACTACTATATGTTGATATGGCAGAGGCATTATGCAGACCAAGTCCACTTGTGTTTGATCATAATATAGCAGAAAATTGGAAAGTATTTGAGCAGAAATACAATATTTTTATACAAGCAGCTTTTTCTGACAAAGATGCATGTACAAGGGCATCCATTTTGCTTAACTTAGCTGAGTCAGAGGCTATGGAAAGAGAGTGTTCATTTGTGTATGCACTAGAAGTATATGCAGGAGAGGAGGGAACTGCCATATTGTGGTACTGGCTGAATCAAGGGAGGACCCTGAATGCTTGAAATGTAAATTTAGAGAAATGTGCAACCCCCAGACAAATGTTATATTAGAGAGGCACTTATGATATACAAGAGACCAAAAGCCAGGTGAAACTTTTGCAGCTTATATCGCTGACTTGAGAAATAAAGCCAAAACGTGCAGATTTGGTGATTTGAAAGATGAGGTAATAAAGGGCAGGCTTGTTTGTGGTGCTAATAGTGCTGCAGTGAGAAAGATTTTGTTTTGTGGCAGTGATTTAATGTTAAGCAAAGCCATAGAAATTTGTCAAATCCATGAGCTCACAGAAAGACACACAAATATGCTTACAAGTAATAAGAGCATGGTTTCTGCAGCCTCTAGAACAAATGTAGACAGCATGCAGCACATAGCAAGCAGAAACAGGCCTAATCACATGGCAGCTGCAATCCTTGTGGCGTTTCCTGGGAGGAGCTGTAGCTTTCTAGCAAGTTCTAAGACTAGCTTAGTAAAAAGGGCATGCTCAGTACAGTATAAGAGTGAGTCAGCAAAACCCAAGTCAAGTCTTATTCTTAACTGTCATAATTGCGATGCCAATCATGAGTCTAAAAGAGAGAAGTACCTAGCATTTGGTCAGCAATGCCACAAGTATAAAAAATGGGGCTTTGTTGAACTGTCTTACCCCACCAGATGTGCAGTAGCAAGCCCCACTCAAATCCCACCCAACACCCAGCAGCAATGTGACATTACAGAGCAGTCATGAATCAACATTTTCCTGTGTTTGTCATCCACATGAATATTCATTGGGATCAGCAAGTGCATACTACGGACATGTTTCTAAATCTATTCTTATTTATGAGTGTAAAAAAAGTATCCTGCATATCTGTAAATGAATGTGCATGGTTAGGTATGTTGTGTATAGGTAGTGTGTGTGTGTGTGTGTGTGTGTGTGTGTGTGTGTGTGTGTGTGTGTGTGTGTGTGTGTGTGTGTGCTTGTGTGTTGCAGAGAAGTGTAAAGGATAGATGGGAAATCTGTGGGCATGATCCTGAGGGGTGTAACTCGAATTTTCAACAGCTGTAGTCTAAAGCTCATGGTCATTTGGTCATTTAGAGGACGTGCAAGGCAGCAAAATTAAATACATTGAGCAGTGAAGGTATTAAATCAAAACATTGTCAATTTAACAAATATCTACACATTCAAGTAAATAATATCTGACAATGGAAGCAGTTTAGTAAGAAGTAAGTGTAGTAAGGAGGGATGGTAGTGCTAAGACATTGAGTTAGTTATTGTTTGTTATCCATCCATATATCAATCTATCCATCTATCCATCAAAAAACACTTTTTCCCATTTTTGCACATGGTTCAGGTGTCTTATTAACAGCTACAATCATCTCGAGATAATGTTTAAACTGATGGGGCCAGCAATGCCACAATTGATCTTCCATATCACACAAACATAACATAGTTTCCTGTTCTTTCTTTCTCCTGTTAGTATTAGACCTGATATTTTTAAGGTTAGAAGCTTAATAATGCAAACTTAAATAAGGTGCTTGCATTACAAATGTGTCTTTTTGCCTGAGCTGCTCTACTTATTAATAGTTTCATAAGTTCATAGGTATGTACTACTTACTACTACTAATGGCCCTGGAGCCTTTACAAGTCTATCCCATAGGATTACCCTGGCATCGTGCCATCCGACCTTAGTTCCTACTGCCTCTGTCGAGTAGAGTCACTGGAATGATCCCCGGGTGAATTTTCTATTTCCCATCCACTCATCAAGATTTCTCTTGAAGAGGGCCAGTGAGGTGCTCTGCTTGACATGTATGGGAAGTCTGTTCCATAGCATGGGCAGTCTCTAGGTTATGAACCTGTCCCTCCAGCTTGTTCTGTTGATTGTGGTAATGAGGTTGAGGTCTCTGGAATGTGTGGTGTAGAGGGATTGGGATTTCTTTAGATGTAGCATTTCTAACATAGCTGGGTCAGACGTGGCTTTGTAAGTCAAGCATAGATCGCCTCTAAGTAGGCAATATGAGACAAAGAATATTTGGAGTTTTTTGAGTCTGTCCATATAGGACAAGTGTTTAAGGCCTAGGATCCTCTCTGTGAGGTACTTTTGTGACCTCTCCAGTTGCTGCAGGTGTCTAGTGAGGTACATGTCAAATGGGCATTGTACTCCATGATTGGCCTAATGAGGGAATAGTAGAGGCAAACAATGACCTCTTTTTTTCCTGGATATAAAACCCTTAGTAATGAGATGTGCCACATAGAAGGACTTTCTGACCACAGTGGCAACGTGGTGGTCAAAAGAGAGGTTGCTGTCAACCTCTCTTCCCAGAAGGGATTGACATTTACAGTGGTGTTGTGCCGTCTTTTAGATTTACAAGGCATCATCAGCTTGGGATGCTTGTTTCACTTTGTACATTTGTTTCTTTCAATTCAATGTTTAATGGTAAATGTTAAGATTTCCAAACTCTGTGCCTGCTCTAGACCTTTTCAGAGTTTGCCAAGTGATAATTAAGAAAAAAAAACGTGCCTAAAGCTTTCTTAAGAAGCTTCAGTGTATAAAAACTACTAATGTGTAAAGTTAAGGAATTTCGTAATCTACCAGCCCTATGACGAAAGAAGGAACTGAGAACTGAAATACTAAATTGAGGTACCAGTTGTTCTTGTAGCAACCTGAAGTTGCAGCTAAGATGTAATTCTGAAGACAGTTAAATATGCAAATTTAAATCTCGTTAATAATCTATACCAGGGAAGTACGATGTTAAATGATTCGCTCACCTCCTGTATGAGCGAAGAGAAATACCTGATACATGGCTAGTAAACATTTTTCTGCACACATTATAATTTGTTTATCTGAGGTAAATTAAATTAACAAAAGTATTAAGAATATTCTATAATTGGTCAACTCCGAGATTGTACTACATTGAGGAAGAGGGTAAAGTATAACTAGATAATGAATATTCATGATGTCAGATGCAATTCTGCATGGTATGTCAATCATGCGTCATTTGCATTCTACATCACAGCCAATAGGAATGTCAATCACTCTGGTCACGCCCATTCCTGCATGAAATGGCCAGTGGATTAAGACACTATAATAAAGCCAAAAATGAAACCATTTTCAAAAGTTTTGTAAATCAAGCAAGCCTCATTCAATTATTATGAAAGGTCACTCAAAAAGGCAAGCTGATCATGTACAAAGCTGCAGCCCTAAGTTTTATGTAAATGGTATATCAGTGGTCGGTGAAAAGGTTGATGCAGTAGATTTATTGGCAAAGAATGAAGCATTTTTTACTGCCCTGATCAATGGTAAGCACAGAGAGCTCAAAGTAGATACTGGTTCAAAGTGTAATATAATGTCACCAAAAACATTTGCTAAAGTTAGGGCTGATGAGCAACTTAATATTGTCAGGTGTGCAAAGCGTGCTGCATATAGAGGTGAAGATATTCAAACTGAAGGCTCAGTAGTGCTTTCATGCTATTCATCTGGGAACAGTTACAGCTTGCAATTTTATGTAGTCTTAGTATTAGGTCTCAGAGACAGTTTGAGAATGAAGCTCCTTTCTTTCAACAAAGAAGTAAATCATGTAAACACATGCCCCAGTTCCAACTTTACTGATGCTGTTTTCTCAGAGTATGCTGATGTTTTTGATGACAAGCTAGGTAAACTTCCAGTTGTGCACTCCATGAAAGTAGTCCCACAGGTCAGTCCCTTAGTCAGACCAGCAAGAAGACTTTTAATAGCTATGCAGGACAAAGTCAAGGTCCTATTAGACAAAATGATGCAGCAAGGTGTGATTTGTCCAGTCACAGAACCAACTGAGTAGGTCTTCCATGGTAGCTGCTCATAAGAAAAATTCAAATGAAATCAGAATATGCATTGACCCAAGAGACTTGAACAAGGTATTAAAAAAACCTCATCATCCTATGTGTACAGTCGAGTAAATTGCTACCCTCATGCCAAATGCTATTTTTTTGCTGTCTTAGATGCAAAAAGTTAATTTTGGCAAGTGATGCTTGATCGCAAATCTTCACTACTGACTACATACAGATTCAAATTCCTCAGGATGTCTTTTGGAATAAATTCTGCCACGTGTGCAATAATAGTTGATGATTTACTGGTTGGAGGTAATGGTGAAGCAGAGCA
The DNA here is from genome assembly GCF_019279795.1 of Protopterus annectens. Taxonomy (NCBI): domain Eukaryota; kingdom Metazoa; phylum Chordata; order Ceratodontiformes; family Protopteridae; genus Protopterus; species Protopterus annectens. The sequence continues at coordinate 1,898,414,052 of NC_056737.1, forward strand.
TGTCGGAAACCTCAGGAAAGTTCTGTACAGAGCGCATGAAGTGAACTTAAAGCTTGATCCCAATTCAGCCTACCAGAAGTTACTTATGTAGGTCATTTATTTACCAGTACAGGCTTATGACCAGATCCTTCTAAACAAGCAGCCAGTCTTGAGATGCTAACTCTAGAGAATGTCCAAACCTTACAGTGTTTTCTTGGTATGGTTAACTATTTGGGCAAATTTATCCCTGAATATAGTGAGTTATCAGCACCATTAAGAGAGTTGATATGGAGAAATGTTGTCTGGTCATGGTTAGAACAACACCAGAGAACATTTAATAATCTCAAACAGCAAATTGCTAACCCACCAACATTAAGATACTATGATGTCCGCAAACCAGTAGTTCTTTTCTGTGATGCTTCAAAGTTCAGTCTTGGTGCAATTATACGTCAAGAGGGCAGACCTGTTGCCTATGCATCTAGAACTTTTACCCAAAATGAGATGCAGTATGCTCAAATTTAGAAGGAACTTTTGGCAATTGTGTTTGCATGTTCAAAGTTCTATGATTATATTTATGGCTGAGCTATCCAGATAGAAATTGACCACCAACGTCTAGTCACCATTTTAAAGAAGCCTATGCATTCCACTCCAGCAAGACTACAAAGAATGATGCTCAAATTGCAAAAGTACAATTTCAAAATAGTCTATGTAAAGGGTAAACTTCTTTATCTCTCTGATACCTTATCCAGATCACCCAGAAATACCACAGAACAGCTTGATGCAGAGAATTTTGACTTTGATGTCATGGAAGTGCGTAATATTTCTACCATGAGACTTGATGAGCTGTGAGATAATACAAAGACTGAGATAATTTTGCAAAAGCTCAACCACTTCATCAGTGTAGGATGGACATCAAAACAATCTTGTGTATCACCAGAAGAGCAACCTTACTTTCCATACAGAGATGAGATGCTGATGGAAGATGGTATCAGTTTTAAAGGTCCAAAAGTTGTTTGTACTTCCTTACAGTGAGAATAAATTCAGATTTTACATCATGGCCGCCCAGGTTCCGATTCTACCAAAAGAAAGGCAAGAGGACTAGTATTTTGGTCTTCTCTAGCTTCCCTAGCTAAATATATTGATAAAGTGTTTTTTTCATTTTCAGTGTGCAATAGTACTAAGTCACATTTGCAAAAAGAGCCACTTCAGCTTAGTCAAATTCATAAACTACCTTGGCCAAGAGTAGCAACTGACATATTTGAATGGAACAGTTAACATTACTCTGTGTTCGTAGACTCTTATTTGAATTGGTTTGAGATAGATTTGCTACCTAACCTAATGTCTAGTGGTTTTATTACCAAGATGAAACGTCATTTATCAGTCCATGGTAGCCCACACAAAATTATTTCTGACAACGGTTCTTAATTTACCAGTCAATTCCTTCAGAGATTTGCTAAAGAGTGGGACTTTATCCATGTTACTAGCAGTCCTGAGTATCTACAGCCAAACTGCCTTGCTGAACATACAGTACAGAGTGCAATGAAATTACTGGAGAGGTCAAAGTGTGACAATACTGATATCTTCTTGAATTTACTCAATCTCAGGAACATACCTAGTGACAACTTACTTGGCTCCCCTGCTCAGAGACTTCTATCTAGACAAACAGAACAACCTTGCCTATCAGTTCTAGTATGTTGGTGCCTAATGCTAAAAACAACAGAGCAATCAAAGCCCAGTCTTTTAAGAAGTGTTCTTAGAAGTCCAGCTATGATAAAACAAGCAGATTTCTTTGTCCATTAAAAGAAGGAGAGACAGTGAGGATACAAATGGTGAAAGGCTTTGATCGAATTGGTCAAGTGAGAGGTATATGTACCGAGCCAAGATCCTACTTAGTGAAATCTGAGGGTATAGAGTACAGGAGAAGCCACAGACATCTTCTTCCTGTATCAGAAATGATATTCAAGCACTGTAAATGATACAGACTCTAGCTCTCACAGCAACCCTGACAATTTTCATACTGAAGAACATGTCTCAGTATCCATTCCCATTCCTGATGATATCCCACATGTCTCCAAAGCTGAACATTCCTTGAAGACAGTCACCATTGCTAGATCCAATTCTGACTTTTTTGTTACACAGTCAGGTTGTATTTCTAGACCTAGTATAAAATCCACAGCAACTTGGAAATTATAGTTTTATATGTGTCTAATTTTATATGATTGCATGTCAAATAATTAGTTCTGTATAATTGCATGTAAAAAGATCATTTCTGTAAATTGCATATTACTGAATACTGTCATTTCATATAAGGACTATTTCTCAAAGAGGGAGGATGTAGATCAGAGCGTGTATATGTACCTTTAAGAAGCATTAACAGATGTAGCACATGCATATAAATAGTGAGCATGTGCAGACAGCAGTGCCATTTTGGGAGAACAGCCAGAGTGTTAACATGTATGAGTGCAGTAGTCATTCTGTTAATAAGTTTAAGTTTGTGTTACAAAGCTTCATTTCTTTTTTTTCAAAACAGGTTTATTGTTTTAACATATAAGAGAAATATCATAACAATTTTATACAAGTAATTAAAAATAGGTATTATTATAATATTCAACAAAACAACTAAAGTATTTACAAAGACATCCACTACAATCAGATCAATTAATTAAACTAAAATACCATGCTATTGAAATTAACATTTTTTTAACAAATTTTGTAAATTATCCCATACAATATAATAAGATGTTTTTCTATTTGTTCTTGTCCTAATTGTGTTTATTTCCATATGGCACACTATATTCATAACATTTTTAAATTCATTGAACGAAGGAGGTGTGTCTGAAATCCAATTTCTAGTTATTATTTTCCTAGCCACTGCTAGAATAGACCATAACAAGGGAAGCTTAACCTTTTTAACACTTTGAGGTACAGGTGTGTTGAATAATATAAGAGATTTAGAAATAATGAAATTACCTGTAAAAAGAGCCTGCAAAAATTCATTAATTGACTTCCAGTATTCTTTCAATTTTATACAGTCATAAAACATATGAGCCCAGTCAGCATTAATTTCTACATTACATCTCTTACATAAATTATCTTTATTATTTATTTTATTCATCATCAAAGGTGTATAAAAAGATCTATGTAAAAATTTCCATGTATAAAGTCTCCAGACAATGGAAGGCGTAGTTCTATAAGCAGATTCCAAAATATATTGTTTATCTTGTTGATTTGGTGGGTCCCCATTAATAGAAGTGAAATAATTCCAGTATGAATCTACACTGTAAAAAGTTTCTTGTCTGATAATTTTATGTATGTATGAAAGTTTACCTTTATCAGAAACTTTATGTTGTAAATTTAATATCAAGTAATCAATCAGTGTTGGAATAGATTCTTTAACTGTTATAGACATTAGATCTATTCTATTAATGAGATGTTGTCTAAAGGTCTGAACCTCTAACCAGCAAGTTTCTCTTAGATCAAATTCTTGTTTTAAGAAATCTAGATTTTTAACTTTATTATCAGATATCAACTGATACCAGTACTTTAGATCATTATCTATAGCTAAATGAGTTCCTTCAGAAGTAGATGACAAAGCATACCCTGAGTATACATTATAGGAATACAATAAAATTCCATTCCCTATACTTAGGGTGCATGAATATAAAGTTACAATAACTAATAATAATATTTAATGGGTAACAAACCATATGTTTAGGTGTAATAGGTGAAGTACAAAATTCCTTTAGTAACCATAACATGGAGTTATTTACAATCATATTTTTATGTGTTAAGGAGGTTTTCATGAAGTGCATACTAATTAGCTCCCAATAATCTTTCCATTTTGTGACATATGACTGATCTATTAATAAAGTAATAACTTTTACAATAGAAGAGATAGTATATAAATTAAAGTCTGGAAAAGAAATACCCTCTTGAGACCAGCTATTAGTATGTTTCTTTAATGCAATCCTAGGTCTATTAGGTGCCCATAGGAAATTTAACATTAGTGTATTCAGTTTCTTGATAATTATTTTTGTAGGTGGAAGTATTATTGATTGTATTAAGTATAAAATCTTGGGGAATATTATCATTTTAATAATTGTAAGTCTCTCCTCCATAGTAAAAAATATATTATTCCAGGTATTAAAAAGATTTTGTATATTAAGAAAACAGGTATTATAATTAGTATATATAATAGATTTAATATCTTTAGATAGTATTATACCTAAATAAGTTATCTGACCTGAATTGGGTACATATTTAGTAAAATCACTAATGAGAATATTTTTCCGTGTATATATAGGTAGTATTTTAGTTTTTTCTTCATTGAATATTAAACCAGAAATACTTTTAAAATTCATCATGTTATCAAATAGAGACTGCATAGAAGAATCAGATCCTGCTGATGTAATTAGAACATCATCTGCAAAAAGTTGAATTTTGGATGTTGTATTTTCATCTATTTCAAAACCCTCTATGTCAGTACTGTTTCTGATCAAATTAGCCCAAGGCTCCATTACTAAAGTGAATAATAGTGGAGAAAGTGGACATCCTTGTTTTGTACCTTTAAGAATGGGTATTTTTTGTGAAACATAAGTTCCTACCTTAATATAAGCCAATGTTCCTTTGTATAAATGTTCAATTAGATTTACAAATGCATCTGAGAAGTTTGTGCACTTCATTAAGGTAAACAGATAGTCCCAACTTACTGAATCAAATGCTGAACTTATATCAAGACTAATAAGTGTTAAATCTTTCTTTTTCCTATTTGCAAAATCTATTAATGTTAAAGTTCTTCTTATATTATCAAAAGTATTTCTATTTACAATGAAGCCTGTCTGATCTATATCTATAATGCCGGGAATGATTGTCTTCAATCTATCAGCAAAAATACTCATAAACATTTTATAATCAACATTAAGTAATGAGATGGGCCGATATGAAGTACATCTAGTTGGATCTTTATTAGGTTTTAAAATTGGCGAAATAAATGTATATTGCCAAGATGGGGGTTATTAACTCAGTTTGGGCCAAAATAAAACCTTATGTATTAATGAATATGTACTTTTAGAAAGGATTTTATATATCTCTGGTATAATACCATCATTACCCGGTGCTTTGTTTGATTTAAGCTTATTTATTTGTGTAATAACTTCTGTATATGAAATACTCTTGTCCAATAGTTTAATCTGTTGTTTATTAAGCTTTTATTCATGTTTGTGGTTATAAACTCCTTTATTTTATCTTTAGGTTCCATGTTAATGTTATTATGGTTAATTTTGTGAAAGTGATTTCTAAATTCATCTAGTGTTTCTGGTATACTAGAAACATTCTTCTTTCCTTAGAGAAAAGATTTCTTTGATATGGTTTTGTTTATTCAACCTTTTGTTTTATTTTTAAGTCTATGTAAGTATTTGGGGCTTATTGAATAAGACAAAACTTGTATTTCTCTAAAGTTATTTTAACTTTATGAGTTAAAATTTCTTTGTATTTCTCATTTAGTTTGTTTATTTCTTCAATAACTTTCTTGTCCATAATATTTTCTTTATTATTATGTTTATAAGAGTCTAATTTACTTTGAATATTTAACAATTCCTTATCCCAAGATTTCCTTTTATTATTATACCATCTGATACTTTGTCCATATAGATATGATTTTAAGGCATCCCAAACATAAACAATGGAGACTTCAGGAGTATTATTTATGTCTAAAAATGTTTTACTTCTGAAAGTATATATTCTTTATAGTCTTTTAGTTGAGTTAAGTATGCTGGTATCCTTTTGATCTGAACATTATGAGTATTTTTTATCATGAATTCAAAAACAATTGAATTATGATCAGATATAGGACATGAAATGATTTTGGAATTAATTAAATCTGTTACCATCTGGTTAGAAATAAAGACCCTATCTATTTTTGAATAAGTTTTGTATCTGTTAGAAAAAAAGGTGTATGGTAATGAATTTGAATCTATCTGATTATTAATATCATTCAAATGATAAGAATTAGCAAAATCAATTAAATGTTTTGCATTAGATGTAATTCTTCTTTTCCCTGTAGTGGTAGTATCACTTTCATGTAGTATACAATTAAAGTCACCAGCTAAAATAATATCTCCTATAGAGAATGATATGATCTTATCAAGATGATGTTTCACTGTATTAATACCAATTCCAGGTATCCAATATACATTAATTAAAGTGTAAGTCTTCCCATTAATTTGTATTGTAACCATACAAAACATTCCTTTGTCATCCTAATAAGACTTAATGGTTTTAGGAATGGGCATACTTTTATTCCATAAAATAGCCACTCCTCTTTTTTCTGAGTGTGCTCTGAACTAACCAATACTGTATATTTGTTTGTGGCTAGTTTATCAATATCTTTTTTCAAGAGATGGGTTTCTTGCAGGAAGACTAAGTTGGCCTTATGTAAATTAATGTATCTTATTATGCTTGCCCTTTTACATGGATTATTCAATCCATTAATGTTTAAAGAAATTCCTTTTAAAGATGTCATTTGGCATTTTTAAAACTTAAGAATCTTATGATCAAAATAACAAATAACAAGATAAGTAATGTTACATCTCCTCCTTTAGGTGTACCTTTAAATATAGCTGTATTTATTGAATCTCTTATGGGATTTCGTATAGGATTCAATTTTGTTTGTAGTGACAATGAATGTACAAAATATATTGTGGATGTCAAAACTATATACAAATAACAATGAACAAGTGAAAATAATGTAAGGATTAAACCTTGCATCCAGCCTGGAGTTATAAACTCCAACTTAGAGTAGTATTTACCACTCAAGTTAACCCCCTACCCTAAGCAGCAGTACCTCAGCTACCACCTTATCATTTTAATACTAGCTATATTTAACTGAGGTTAACAGTTTTCAATTCAATTATCTAGCAAGACAAGACTACACATTTGGTAAAACAGCATCATATAAACTAAAATAAACCTTTTTTTTTTTTTTAAACTGTTCATACTACTATATACATCCATGTAATATAAAACACTTGTATTCAAATAGCATTCAAATAATCTTGATGTTAGAAATCAAGAGAAGAGAAAATAAGTTCTAACATTCATTTAAATCAAAAAATTTGGCTAATATGATTCAGACATTACATATATTAAGATGCATCTATTTTCTGTCATGTAAATGCAATTAACAGCTTCCAAAAAAACCTTGAATTGCTTGTATATGAGCATTTACTCAAACTCATTATTGTCAATAGAATAAAATATTGTATTCATAGAAATTGTTATAAATCATACTGCATAGTTATGCAGATTCTCAGAAACACTTATATACATATACACACACACACACATACACACACACACACACACACACACATATATATATATATATATATATATATATATATATACATACACACACACACACACACACACACACACACACACACACACACACACACACACACACACACACACACACACACACACACACATATATATATATACATACACACACACACACACACATACACATATACATATATATATATATATATATATATATATATATATATGCATACACACACACACACACACACACACACACACACACACACACACACACACACACACACACACACACACACACACACACACACACATATATATATATATATCTGATCTCACTGAGTTGTGTCCTTGCTGAGCACCATCTTACTTGCTGTCCCTACAATAAATCTGTCTGCTTTATACAAAATAATGCACAGCAAACACATTTTAGTAACCAGATTTTACAACCATGCTATACTACTGCTTTAAAATATATCACATGACAATTTCTTCCAGAATAGAGTTATAAAATTATTTATGCTTGTCAATCAGATGAATTAAATGAGTTATAGTAATGTATATGTTTGGAACATAAGTTTTAACACAGATTATTAAGCTGCTGTTAAGTAGATTTTCAAAAACACTTGAATAAATGTTTCATTTTCTATGCCTTCTAAAATAAGACATTTACTTACTACAAGAAACTGTATCATTTAAACTCATTATAACTGACATATTTTATGAATTATAACATAGATATTTAAGTAATTATATAAAATAACTCACATTTAGATGTTAAAGAGTTCGTTTTCCTTCACATAGTCGCATTTGTATCATTCCTATTTCCTGGTAGAGTGACATTCCTGAATCTGTGATGTGTCAGTGTGATATCTAGGTCAAAGGTGAGACTAGCAGCTTTCAGCTTCTCTGTGAGAATTCTGAGAGTTGAAGCTTTTGAAGTAGCTCATGGACACTGTGCATGAGACAGCCCACATCCCAGATTGTCTCTCTTAACATTTTGGCGGGAAACTTATTAAAAACTAGTGACAAACATTCATTTAGCAGTGTAAATGCATCTAAACATGACAAAACCTTCACAATGTATTTTACAGGTTATTACAGCCTCTATGTAAGTGAAATTAAGCCCAAAATTATTAATAAGTAATAAAACTCAATATTTTTGTCCCAACTCAATTTTTATGCAAATCTTATTATTTACTGTGTCTATATGATCAAAAGCATTTCTATATATTAATAAAGAAAAGAAAAAGAGAGTAGAAAGTAAAAGGGTGTAAGGCAGAAATAAAAAAATGTAAGAGAAAGCTATAAGAAGTATATACAATGGAATATTACTTACTATTTATATTAATAGAGTTAAAAATAAAACATATTATTTACTATTATTTAGTTCTAATTATTATTAGTTAAAGCATGACAGATTATTTACAAACAAGCATAAGCAGTATAATCAAGAAAGTATAATTAGGAATAGCATTTGAAGAACATATAAACTTTTTACAAGGAATAAATATGTTATTATTCTATTAATCATATTTTCATTACTCTTCTCTCCCTGCCTTCCCCCACCCTTTACCTACTACATAATCTAAATAGAATGTCATTGTTTAAACAAAGAAAAGAAGAAAAGGAGAAGAAAAAAAAGATAAAGAAAAAATGTATCAAATTACTGACCTTACTTCTCCTTTTCAGAAAGAGAAACAAGTTGAATCACAGCTTGCCATTAAATCTCCAGATATTTTGACTAGTTATGAAACAAAACATTTCTTTGCACACAGAGAATAACTTTGATTAAATCTTTTTCAAAATATTTGTGGCTTCTTGGCATGCAGAAACTATATTTAAAAAGATTAATAATGAAATAAAATGATGAGAGAAAAAAAACATAGAACAAATCATTTGTTTTTTAGTCTCTTCTTCTTCTCTGAAGTCTTCCACGAAGTTTCAGTTGCCAGTCTAATGAAGGACTAGCCCATTCCATTTCTTCTATTTTATCCAAAATCTTATTTTTTTTGATAAACAGTAAAGCAGAGTCTAAGTCATCGAAAATTTTAGGACCATCAGGAAGGAAGATTTTAAGCTTGGCAGGAAACAGAAGGTATGTTTTAAACTGTGCTTTTTTAAGCTCCCTTATTAGTGGCAGAAAAACTTTTCTTTTAGCTATTACCATGGAAGAATAGTCATTGTCAAAATGCACAGTTGTCTCATTAATCTTAACAGGAGCTTTAGCCCAAGCAGATTTAAGAACCATCTCTTTATCAAAAGATGATAGAAATCTAACTATAACTGATCTAGGATAGTTTTTGTTAGAGTTAGTATTAGCTATAGATCTATGTGCTCTTTCGATACCAAAAGAGAATGCTTCTGGTAAGTCTAAAGTTTTAGGGAGCCATATTGTTAAAAAAGAAGTAATATTGTTACCTTCAATATTTTCTGGCAGTCCAAAAATCCTAATGTTATTAGCCTAGATCTATTTTCCAGGTCATCCAGCTTTGTTTGTAAATGTGTATTTTGTTTCAGGAGAAACTCAATGTTGATTTCCTCTTCTTGTATTCTATTTTCCATGTCATTCACAGCTTCTTCTGTGCCTGTCATCTGGATCTTCTGTTGTTGCAGGTCTATATGTAACAAGTCTATTTGTTTTGTAGTTTTTTCTATGAAGGTGTCTATTTTAGTATCCATTTTATCCATCTTAGCAGTAAGTTGCTGGATTATAATTATCAGAGACTGAAGTTCTTTCTTGATGCTGGAGTCTTGAGAATTTGTCTTACTGGAACTCATTTCAGACTGATAAACTGACAGGAAAATTTCCAAAGTGATTTCTGACAGGAATATTGTTAAGATTTCCTTTCTTTTTTAGATATAGTTCAAGAACTATTTAAAACAAACATATTTAGAAAGAAAATTACTTCAAAAATTAATTTTTTAAGTAATTAATTCCTGTCAGTGTAATGAAATTGGTGGAGCTGAAGAAATCTGCTGCTATCCTGTGTTCATCCTTGGCCACACCCCCCACAAAGCTTCATTTCTGATGTGCTTTCTAATAAAGCTGCTTGAACTGAATCCACGAATATTTGTCTGTTTTATCCTGACCAGACTAACAACAACATATATACATATTTATAATGCAAAGTCAGTAATAATATATTTATGGTTAGTACTATAACCCTCAGATTAAACAAAAGTCATATATCCCCTCTTAAGGGAAACTGGGAATAAACAATATATCAGACTGTCACTCTGAAATGCTTACAAAATCCTGCATTTGGTACCTGTGCTTAAAAGACCATATGTAAATCAGCTTTTGACATTTTTCAGTGAAGCTTTTAGGGAAAGCAAAATATCAAAGATTGCTATTCCACCTTCTGCACACTTTAAAAAGTTAAATACCACTTAATATTGAAATATTGCCATGATCAGTACATGCTTATGCATACACATACATGTTCAATATCTTTACTGCTTCTGCAATGCTACCTCAATACACTCATACACTCAACACCCATATATTATAGAGATGTGGCATATTCCTTACCCTTAGCACAACTTACATGCCTACTCCAATGGAATTATGTCTAATGAAACATGTCGAACTACCACATTGAAAGCATGTACACTCATACTGTTACTACCTCTGCATTAAAGGATGTATTTTAAACTTTAAGCTTTCATGGAGAAAAACACTGAGAGTCAGGTACAATGTTTATACAAGTCACCCATTCAACATGAATGCAGGCCAAGGCTGTAGCTGGCCATGACATATTTCTATGACCAGTAAGGGAGTTCTGGTAATAGCATCTTTCCAATTAAATTTTCCATACATTTTTATATAATACCATCTCAGAAAAGATATATTCTGGACATGTACTTCATACCTGCCCTAAACAGAAATCATGTACTCATCACTAATGAAAACTGGGTAAGCTGTATTATGTCAAATTGTCACAGTGAAATGTCTGCAAAATCCTACATTTGGAAACAATGCATACAAGGCTATATGTTAAGCCTATATGGCAGTTCTTAGGAAAACCTTCAGAAAATAATACCTAGGCACATGCTGGATGTAATATTGTTTTTTCATCTTTAATGACTTGAACATTGCTTGATTCTGAAGTTGACAAACCCACATTGCCATGGTCAATAAAACTTGTTTTCATGGAGGCACTCGTTTCGGATATTGGCATATTCTGCAGAAATGTGTGTGTGTGTGTGTGTGTGTGTGTGTGTGTGTGTGTGTGTGTGTGTGTGTGTGTGTGTGTGTGTGTGTGTGTGTGTCTGTGTGTGTGTTAGTGATTTCTGTCATCCTCTATAACTTTCCCTTATTGTTACTCCTCCCAGCTTCTTAAAAGCAGCCATCCCCCATTGTAACCCATCAGTGAGAGGGTTTCCCACTCAGGGGTAGGCTTAACACTGACCTAATGTATATGTGGTGGCTCTTCTGGTATACCAAATGCCAAAGTACCAAGAGCAGAGTGGACCAAAGAATGAGCTGCTATACTGTAGTCTGCAGTGTTTTCTATATCCCTGAAAGCTTCTTCTCTCATATGCTGACATATTTGGCATTAGACTTATTGGCAATGGAGAGAAACCTGAGCATTAGATACCACACTAGTTCCTTAGGAGAGTTACATCTTCTCTTTCCTCCTCCACTAATTTGGGTTCTCCTCTGATTACCTTCAGCTTACACCATAGCCAACTAGAAGAATGTAGAGCATACTCCCACCGTTCAAGATAGGCACACCCATCCTCCTTGCTTTACCATCACAAGCTGATAATTCGAACTCAAGTTGCCAGGGCTGCAGTCAGGGCTTTCTCTGTCTGCTCCAACTGTGAAACTCTACATATGCATATACATCATTTCTTTACTACTGTAACTGCAACTGAATAAATATATATTGTGGTAATATGGGGCATTTCTTACCAAGAAAAGAAGTCCTATACCTACCAATAAGAGAAACAAAATATCTGGTAGCTTGTTATATCCATATAATTCTGCATTTGCTGCACACTTATATTTCATATAACATTTTTGTATCTATCTATTAATGAGACACCAACAGCCACTGCTTTTTAGGCAAATGAACCTTTTTCTACACACAAAAATGTCCAGAATAAACTGCACTACTTCACTCAAGAAAAAATAAATAAAGTCTCTGAGATTCTTTGTTTAAAATTAATAATTTTCACAAAGGTCTGTCTTCTTGTTTAACACAAAATCCTTAAGCATAAATAGAGTAGTAGACTCAAACAAGACATAGAGATTAAAGCTATGCTCACAAAAGCAAAGAAATAAACACTCTTATAGAGCCAGTTTTGATAAGAAAAGGAGACATTGCTCTCAGTATGAAACACAGGTCCAACTGTACAATAAGAACCCCTCCAAGTTCCACTTTTACATTAGCACAAGCAATTCACATACCTGACTAAGCAGTTTCCATAGATAAGAATATTCTAATTATTTCCAAAAAAGACCAGATAGACCACACTTCTAGACTGTCCAGATCCTTTCCAAACCATGTATTTTTGTTGCCAAAACAAAGTAATGTTAAATGATTTTCAAAGCAACAGATGACCATGAAACAATATTCTGAATGTCACATTGTCAGCCTAGCTATCTGGAATGTTGTAAATAATTATATGTCATTTGTGAATATTAATATGATTTATATAGAAATGTAACAAAAGGAGCTACTGTCAGCCCAGCTGTCTGGAATTTTGTAAATAATCATATGTCATTTGTGAATATCAACATGATTTATATGCTTGTCTTACAAATGTGTCAGAACTGTATGTTATGTGTATATTAAACCGCTGGTACAAAAGTATGTATTGAATCATCTTGATCTAACAAATAGATTAGGCAGAGAGATGGTGCACTGAAGCTTTATAAGCTGAATGTCTGTTATATCCTTTGTAGGATATAATTCATATAATTTAGGTTACTCCAGCAGTGATCAATATAGGTTCATAGGTTCATAGTTTGGTACTGGGCTATCTGCCCAAAGGCATATATTAGCCCAGCCAGGTTGTGCGGTATTCACCGCCCCTTTAGTAGTTCCCTAGACCCTTGTACTAGCAGCTAGTACCCTTGGCCCCTATTTAGTAGTGCTGTTGGTGTGATCCCCAGTGTGAATTTTCTGTTACCCATCCACTCATCAAGGTTCCTCTTGAAGAGTGATAGTGAGGGGCTTTGTCTTATGTAGATCGGGACCCTGTTCCATAGTAAGGGAAGTCTCTGCGAAGGGAATCTATCCCTCCAGCATGTTCTATTCATTGTTGTGTTGAGGTTTATATCCCTAGAGCGTGTAGCTTGAATAGATTTGGTTTTGCTAAGATGGAGCATGTTCAACAATTCTGGGTTGGACAAGGCTCTGTACGTTAGACAGAGATCGCCTCTGAGAAAGCGGTATGCAACAGAGAACAGTCTTAGCTTTTTCAATCATGCTGCATAGGGCAACTGTTTGAGGCCAGTAATCCTCTTGGTTAGGTACCTCTGTGGTCTCTCCAGCTGCTGGAGATGTCTAGCCAGGTACATTCCAACAATATGATGAACATTATGTAGTTTGACATGTTTTATCCTGCACATTAGCACTGAATTATAAATATAAGATAAATATTTCATATTCTACATTTCCTGTTTCTAGTAATAAAATGGTAAGGCCTGTGAGACAGCATTCATAATACTATATATATATATATATATATATATATATATGTAGTATATATAATATCCTAGAACTCTTCCTCTTTTGGATCTCTCAAACCATCTCCTATGAAACTATCATCACTTTGGGTGATGTTAACATTGACTGGAACACCATCAATACTGATTCCCTCACTCTGCCATTAACCTCTTTGGCATCACCCAGCTAATCTCTAACCCAACTCATCTATACAAACACACCAACTCTGCCAACACTTCAGACATGATCCTCACCTCCAACCCTAATCTTTATCATAACCCATCTACTCTACCCGACACCCTTAGTGATTACCATCCTACATCTGTAGTTCGACACTCTACCTAACTACACAAACCCCGACAACACAGAGACTGCTGTAAACTCTCAAGTTTTAATGTTGATAACTTCAACCACCTTATATCTTCATATAACTGGTCCTTATTCTACAATATCCCCCTAGAAGAAGCAGTTCTGGCATTTAATAAAATATTTCTAAACACATTCAACTCCCTAGCACCCATTAAATTAAGGACCTAAACTATTTTTGTCCCCTGGCTGACACAAGCCACCTGAACTCTTACAAATCAGTTAGATAGTCCATGGAAAAAATGGAATAAATCCAAATCTTCCACTGATCATCAAACTTACAGAAAATTATGTAACCTAACCAAAAAAAAAAGATCATCTTAGATAAACAAAACATTTTTCATAAACCCCTCGATAATCCACCCCCCACCCCCAAAAATTCTGGCAATCTGTTAATAGTCTGTTACATCCTGGGTGATTCTTTCTTCATTAATTCTATTCTCAGTATCACTAAAAATAATACCACTGACTCCTTACCCTCTACATCTATCCATTCCACCATCTTTTCTCTTAAACTTGTCCCCACATCTTATGTCAAGTCCCATCTTTCTAAACTTAAAAAATGCTCTCCATCAGTTGACAACTTACCTCCACAATTTCTAAAAATTGCTGCTAATTCTATTACTCTCCTTATTTCCATACTACTCAAGAGATCTATTAAGGAAAATATTGTTCCCGACATCTGGTAAAAATTCTATGTCATACCCCTACATAAAGACGAAAATGTTACTGACCCTTCTAACTTCAGACCATCTGCTATGCTATTTCCCCTGTCAAAAGTCCTAAAAATTCCCATTCACAAACAACTCCTGGATCACCTTCTCAATGAAAACCTTCTAACCCTGTCACAACATGGTTTTCACTCTAAACATAGCACTACTACTGCTCTGATATCCTTCACAAACACAACCGGTAAATCCTGGGATAATAACATGGTAGCCTCCTACTTATTTCTTGATTTATCCAAAGCCTTTGACACTGTTTCCCACAGTTTATTCCAGTCTAAACTAGCTTTGCTTAACCTCTCTAATTCTGTTCTCTCCTGGTTCTCCAGCTACCTCTCAGATAGATTCCAGGCTGTGAAATGGCAATCTAACCTCTCCTATTTTCTACCTGTACAAACTGGGGTGCCCCAAGGCTCCATCCTTGGACCCTTACTTTTTAAAATCTTTATCAATAATCTCCACTCTTCTTGCCCACTCTCTGCTGTTATTCAATATGCTGATGATTCCACAATCATCTCCTGCTCTGATGACATCACTCACCTTCACACCCTCACCCAAGAGTCTTTCCACTCTATTAAATGATGGCTTACTTCCAACCAACTAATACTGAACCCCAAGAAAACTAAACTTTTCCTATTCCTCTCTAAAACTCTTCAACACCACAAAGTTAATTGCTCACTCTCCTCCCTGAATAACTCAATCATCTCAACCATACCTCACACTGACCCCAGGATTCATGAAGCTTGCGCCAGGCGCAGGCGTAGCATAGGCGGTATAATGCCAAATATGGCCGTCGAGCGATTCAGATACGATCCAATTCCACATGCACTACTGGCGTATGCCAGAACTGCGCAGCCCTCAGCTTAGGTATGCTAATCACCTCGTGCGCAGTGCTGCACCATGCAAATGAAGGTATATAGCGAATCATGAAGTGGTGCAGGCATAGCGTAAGCCCATGGAAATGTAAACCAAAAAACACGGTTTACATTTTCCCAAACAGAACATCGGAGCTATGGAAGCAGCCCAGACTCATGTATTACAAAGTTAACATATGCCAATGGCTAAATACACAGCCAATGGCATAAGAAAAGATGCACAACACCTAAAAAACAACATTTAATGTCATGTCCACAGTAACGCAAAGTACAACCGCAAGGCATGTGTGCACAAACTGGAACACAAAGAAAATATATACAAATGTCATAAAATTGCAATGTAATACAAATCAGGATTTCACCATAATACGCAATGGTATGCATGGTACACCACAACCAAGCTGTAAGGGTTGCTAAGGGTCTGTGACAGTGTTCAGCATGGTAACTATGAATTAGTAGTCAATGCCATGCAAATGAGGCAGGTAATACTGAATCGCAACCGTCCCGCCGGATTAAAGATGTACCATATGGCACAGCGCTTTAACACCGAGGAGTGGCTCAGTGGTATACATGACATCAGCAGTGGGGTGTGCCACCATAGCTGTAAGCACATTGGAGCAATGCAAATCTGGCCTGGCCGTTGCTAAGCAAAGCTGCAAGGCAGGGGTGGGGAGGTAGGTACAGAATCGTTTAGCTGAGAGCACATATGGTGCCTGTAAGTGCATGTGTAAGAGGATAAAAACGTGCCCGAAATCCGGTAAGTGGATGCACGTGCCGCGAACCATAGCACAAACAGGAAGGTCAGTGGAAGAAAAGAAGGAAATGCCACAGTAGGGTAATTGGAGTACAACTGAGCAATTAACACCTATTAACTCACAGCGGGCAATCGAAGGCAGCTGACAAGTCTGCTTGCAGAAACCTGCAAAACAGGATAGTGGAGGCGTCGGATTTCAAAGAAAGGAGAACTGTCATAGCAGAGCAAAGCAAACCTACAGTAGACCGGCAATAGAACACATTACGCAAGATAATCCAGGTCTAGGAAAGTACAAATGAAAGCAGGCTGCTGGATGCATGCCAGAAAATGGTAGGTGAAACATGAAGAAATGTAAAGGGAAGGGCAAGAGGTAATCCATGGCAGCCAAATGTAATTCAACACCAAAGGCACCACAATAGTAGTTCCTGTAGTAAAACACATAAGATACTCTGTAGCTACTACACACCCTATGACATCATCGGTGTTCAGAGCACAATAGTATAAAGTGTGAAAGCACCCTACACACACCTGTGTATTCCCAAACACTGCACCATAAGTGTAAACACACAGGGAACTTTTAAAATGTACATGTCGGGAGCTGCCATAGCTGTGATTCATCACCATGTGTTAGAGACTGACGGTGTTGTGGAGGATGATGCTGACAACCACCCCAGGCCCCGGAGGAGGAGAAGAGTGTTCAGACCAAGGGTAACCTACCAGGGGCTACATGATCTGGAGATAGTAGAACATTACAGGGTGGACAGGGACATCTTACAGCAAATAGTTGAGTTGTGCCGGCCACGCCTGAGAACCAGAAACAACAGAGGGGAACCCATCCCAGTGGACACGAAGGTATGTGCAAGCTTGTGAATACTAGCCACAAGTACCTTTCAAAGGCCAACTGGCGATATAATGGGGATCTCTCAGGCATCAGCATCCAGGGTACTACACTAGTTCCTGGATGCCATGTTACCACATGCCAATGAGCATATATTCTTCCCCCGAACTCAGGAGGAGTTAGCCAGCAATATGCATCTCTTCCACCATTTGGCACACTACCCGGAGGTACTGGGTGCGATAGACTGCACGCACATACATATAAAGTCACCACCCAGTGAGCATGGTAGGCACTACATAAACCGCAAGAGATTCCACTCCGTTAACTGCCAGGTTGTGTGCAATGCCCAGGGCATTATCATGGATGTGTGTGTTGGCAGCCCTGGAAGCTACCATGACTCCCATATCTGGCATGTCTCACAGCTGTATCAGGTATTTGTCTGGGGGGACATCCCACATGGCCGCCTTGTGGGGGATGCTGGCTATGCACTGGAGCCGTGGATGATGACTCCCATCAGAAATGCACACACACCCATGCAAGAATGCCATAATAAGGCACACGCACAAACCAGAATCATCATAGAGCATGTGTTTGGAATGCTGAAATCACGGTTCGGTTGCTTGGACACATCTGGTGGAGCCTTGCAGTAATCTCAGGCACGTGTGCCCACATCTTCATAATATGTGCCATGCTACATAATATGATCCTGCGGAAACAGCTGCAGCAGGGACAAAATGGTGAAGGCCCTCATAGCCCACCGCAATTGCCAAGGCCATCACAGGCACAGAGAGATTCAGACCATGAACACCCTGTGCCAGCCCCAGTAGGCAGACTGAGGCATTCCCAATATGCCTTCACCTTGGCAAAGAGGGAACGTATAGCACATACTCTGACAGTGTAGGCCCCTATGGACTGACACACCTCTCCACTTGCACACACAGTAAAATGGATGGCACACTCACATGACCACTTGTAAATTGTAATGTATAGGTGGTCTACTGTGTGAATCCTACATAGGCAGCCCTCAAACATTGTACACACAACAGCTATTGGAACAAGGAATGTCAACACCTGAACAGTACATGCACCTATTAGCATATGTTGGTGCTGTGTGTATAGGTTCCTAGGTACATCGGTAGGTACATGCCCGATTGTCAGAGGTCATACACCAAAAGAGGCAAACAGTGACTGCTGTTGCCACAACATCGAGTAACCATCTGTCGCTCAGTAGAGCAGAGGCAATTGTGGGATCACATGTGTGTAAGCACTGTTCTCCACACACTCTGCACGGATTCCCTGCAGTGTTAATGAGGGGCTCCACATAATGTAATCATGGATGTTGTGTCAAGGCATGGGGTGTACCCATGACAGGTATTCATCACCCGAGCATGCTCCCCCTATGGTCGTTTGAAGGTGTAGCACATTATCGTGTGTGGCTCACTGTGATATACATACCCAATGCTGGAGCACATCCAGTAAACATCACATGGACATACCATTAATTGGACTCACCCATATGTAAACTAAATGAGTTACCCATGTGAGTACAGTATGGAGTAACAGCCGTAGTATACTCCACATACAAAACGCCATAACACGTGTACAAATTCCAGATGGCCAAGTGGTAAATGCAGTAACCGTCGTGCATGTTCCCGGTCCCACGTCCTGCAAGGGATGTAACGTAATCCCGAAGGCACGAATAATGCATGTCGGATGCAGGTATTCAGATCATGTTTACCACATGTTAGTGGGAATATGCGTTGCCCAGTGCTGGTAAGTGTCGTTTAAATATGACGATACGGATATGCACGAAACAGGGCTAAGCTTCTCTGAATATCGCGCAGATCACGGTCAATGATGTCCAGAATATGTGAAACCAGAGTTATTCACCCCTGTACTAATAGCGCCTGCTCTGAAGGGTAAAATGACCACTGCCAGGAGTAGAACACGCAATCATGTATACAATCACCTAACACTATGGTAGTCAAGATGTACCTACGGTAGGTGTGTAATATGACAGGTTCAGACACAAACGTGCGGAGTCCAGGAAACAGTATACACCGACAAGTACACAATGAAAGGTGTATTTTGCCTGTCACTTTCTTTGTCAGATATATCTATCTATATATATATATATATATATATATATATATATATATATATATATATATATATACATATATATAATACAGATAGAAAGGGTAATAGAGAGATATATGTTGATATATACAGATTCACCGATATCTGCAAATATATAGATAGGTCAACGACATTCGTAAAATCTTGGAGGTTCAAATAGGATACCGCCAACTATGGAATGTGTCACATACTACCGACACGCATAACCACAAGGCTGAAAGACCGAAAGAACACAGTACCGGAACACTAGAACTACGAGTAATATTATCATGATATGAAGGGACATTTAGTTACCGCTGCCGGTGTTGCGGTCCACGTAGGTACTGTGTTCAACTGTGTTTGTGATTGCCGTAGTCTGTGTATGTGTGTGTTGAGGGTGCCGTGTGTGTTTCCATGTGACTGTAATGTGTGTGTGTGTGTGTGTGTCTGCATCATGTGTCTGTTAGTGCCAACTCGGAGGTAGATCATTACGGTATGTGTGGTTATAGCTAGCCATAGGCATACGGTTACCACCTGTCCCACATTAGGAGGGACAGCCCCTCCCTGGGCAGTTGTGTCCTGACATAAAACATTACAAAGGGCAACTGTCCGAGATTGTAGGGCATTATTATGTCCCATATATTATGTAATAGTTGCATTAAATAGTTATGCCTGTATGTAAGAAACGTAAATGCTACATGCGATATGATAAGTAGCCAAAGTCCTACAACAATAAGTATGTATTGAGGATAAAAGTATGTGCTATCCTGTGTACTGACCATGGGTATGTGTCGGCCTGTAAACACCGATGTGTGTCCTGCAAGTGTCTCACAATGGCCATTTGAAAAGGTGGCAACCCATGCCAAAGAGGTTCAGTTAGCAACACAACTGCAATGACTGCAAATATCTGGGATAGAAATACACGGGACAGCTGTCATTTAGTAACATTCATTTACATATCGCTGTAATTCCGGAGGTATGGAAGTATCAACCTCACCTGCATACTATATAGAAACCAATTAACAATGGCCCAATGTATATGCCCGTAACAAAAGTCTACTAACTGATAGCTTTTTAATTAGGGAAGGAGCCCAAAAACATATATGGAATATGTAGAAATGCAAGCCCCACAAACCTGTATATGCTACGTAAACCCACCCACATCCCCCACACATGAAACTATAGCAATACAGACTGTAATTACAGCACAAACATCCAGTCAGTCAATTACATCTGCAGAAGCGTTAACATACCTTGTGAGAGACACATTTAAAGGCGCCATGTGAAATCGTAGCCATTGTATAATGGAACAAACGGAGATGTTACAGGTTTTGTTTGCAATAGTCCCTTATAAGATGGTTGGGATGACAGGTACACTCACATGTAGAACCACATATGCTAGCCATCACACACAATCCATGGGGGACATGAATCCAAACTATCCCTGTCTTTACACATAGCAGTTGCAATTACTCACAACAATACACAATACAGGCCTTCTCCCCGAAGGTAGAGCACTCAGGTCTCTCAACAGCAGGTACAAGTATGACTCAGTCATTGTCCACGCTGGTGTCAACGACCTGAGACGTACCTCCTTGGACTACATGAAAAGGGACATCGAGGAGCTCTCTGATTATGTAGCCCAGGCAGGTATGACCCTGACCTTGAGCAGTATCCTACCTTCACCTAGAATGATGCCACAATACAGTGATAAGATGATCAGCTTTAATAATTGGCTTAAATTCTGGTGTCATTCAAAGTGGATCCAATGTCTGTCTGCCTGGGATGACATGCTGGACAAGCCACGCTGCTTCACAAGGCGGCTTGCACCTGTCACCCTGGGCTTCTGGATATTGGCAAAGGCTCTTGCCACCCCCATAGTGCCTTTTAGGCAAGGCTCAAATTCTAAACCTACCACCCTAGAACACCAAAAGGAAAAAACTAAGGGTAATGCTGCTCAATGCCAGAAGTCTCAATCTCAAGATGCACTTTCGAGGCCCTTCTCAGTATGGAGAACATCGATGTCTGTGCTGTGATAGAAACCTGGTTCAAGGCTCCTGAGAGCACCCCAGCACTAACAGGTTTCACCTCATATCATGCGTTCCGGCCCCAAAATCCGGACAACACCAAGAAAGGAGGGGGGTGTCGATATTCATAAAGGACACCCACACCTCAAGGTTGGTGGCAACGCACGATGCATCGGAGACCATCCAGGTGCAATTAACCATAGGCAAGACTGCTCTGCAATTTGTAGCATGTTACAGGCCACCCTCTCAAACTCAGGAACCTCACATGGCCTTCCTGAAAACATTGGAGGGGATAAATGTATCTCCAAACACCATCATACTAGGTGGCTTCAACTACCCTAATATAGACTGGGAACACTACTCAAGCCCGAACACTCTAACCCAAAGATTCCTGGAGTTCATAAACTCAAATGCCATGGAACAACTAGTCACCATCCCCACAAGAGGAGAAAACATACTTGATCTCATCATCACGAACATGGGATCAAAATGTTCAACACCGGAAGTATACCCCTCACTGGTGAGATCAGATCATAAACTAATCTCGCTGGAGGTCCTCATCCCACCCCCACCTGAAACAAAAAAGACCACAGTGAAAAACTTCTCAAAAGCCAATTTCACACTTCTAAAAACTAGTGTGGTCTCCTTTAAGGCCCTGAGCCAGTGGTAAACATTACTCAAACCGCTGAATCACTTACAAATGCCTTCTACCAGCACCTACAGGACTGCATGGATCAGGCAATCCCAAACAAAACTAAGACTCTCTGTACTAAAGGCAAGCGTCCAGTCTGGTGGACCCCAGCCATAAACAAGCTCTACAACAAAAGGAGGAAGCTACTACAAGATAGAGCAAAATCCTTGAAAGGTAAAACACCTTTGATCATTATAAGTAAAAAACTAAGAGCTCTCATAAAATCATCCAAGGCAAATTTTGAGAGAAAAATCGTCAAGGACTCTAAAGACAATCATAAGGCCTTCTTTAGCTATGTTAGAAACCTAGGAGGAAACTCCCAGATATGCTCAGAATTAGTTCAAAATGATGTGAAAATTACTGAACCTACACACATTGCCAACATACTGGCTGACAGGTTCAGTGCAAACTCCCCAAAAAGGAGAGATATCTATTCCAGAGGATTGTAGCCCCAAACATCTCCAGCCCAGGAGAGAACTGCCAACACTAAGGCAAAAAACACAGCATCCATGGGACCGGATGGTGTCCCCGGCTGTGTGCTTCACGAACTCAACGAGGAATTAAACCCACAGTTAGGACAGCTGTTTAATCTTAGCCTCACCTCAGGATCATTCCAAGGAGTGGCGCACGGCGACTGTGGTCCCACTTCATAAGGCGGTGCCTCCACAGACCCTGGAAATTACCGCCCTATTAGCTTGACAAGCCTTATCTGCAAAGCCATGGAGAGGATCATAATGGAACTCATAAATAAAGACATAGGGAACTTGCAGACTTTGGATCCAACCCAGTTTGGCTTTGTCAAAGGCAGATCCTGCCTCTTAAACTTGGTTGACTTTTTGAGACAGTCACCAAGGCCATTGATGAGGAAAGGCAGTCCATACAGCCTACCTCGACCTGGCAAAGGCCTTC
This sequence comes from Protopterus annectens, assembly GCF_019279795.1. Classification (NCBI taxonomy): domain Eukaryota; kingdom Metazoa; phylum Chordata; order Ceratodontiformes; family Protopteridae; genus Protopterus; species Protopterus annectens. Next base: position 1,898,437,358 of record NC_056737.1, read on the forward strand.
GACACAATACCTCACTCAGGTATCATCGAAAAACTCATCAGCTTGAATGTAAACCCATACATCACAAGATGGGTTGCAAACTGACTAAGTGACAGAACCCACAGGGTCAGAGTTGCTGGAGCCATGTCAGACTCAAAGCCTGTCACAAGTGGTGTCCCACAGGGCTCAGTCCTGGGTCCACTCTTGTTCGGCATCTACTTTTCTGAAGTACAATCAAACACAGGAGGGTTATGGCTGACAAAGTTTGCAGATGACTGGGAAAAACAAGGTTACCCCTAGCTACCATATAGGTGGCAATCCACTGAGCACAGAAAAAGTCATCAGGGATCTGGGGACCCAGGTTGACAGTAGCCTTTCGTTTGACACTCATGTTGCTAAAGTAGTTAGGAAAACCTTCTATATCACCCACCTGATCATGAAGGGATTCACATCTAGATCAAGGGAGGTCATCATCCCCCTGTACTCATCACTCATTAGACCTATGATTGAGTACAATGCCCCGCTCGGAATGTATCTGACCAGACACCTGCTGCAGCTTGAAAGGCCCCAAAAGTTCCTCACCAAAAGGATAAAGGGTCTCAAAAATATGTCTCATGCTGCCCGACTGAAAGAACTCCAGCTCTATTCAGTCTCATACCGCTTGCTCAGAGGTGACCTGTGCCTGACATATAAGGCCATGTCAAACCCAGATTTGATGAATATGCTTCACCTCAAAAAATCTAGATCCCTCAGAACCACACGGGCAGGAGACTTAAACCTTGACACGGTTATAAATAGAACGTGCTGGAGGGACAGATTCATCACCCAGAGACTCCCTATGCTGTGGAACAAAATCCCGGTACATGTGAGGCAGAGCACCTCGCTGGCCTTGTTCAAGAGGAATCTTGACCAATGGATGGGAGATCGCAGATATACCCCAGGGATTACTTCAGTGTCATTGCTTGACAGAGGCACAGCAAAATGATAGGCATAGTTTTTATTCAAACTAAAGGGGTGGCGAAAGCCACATAACTATGGGCTAGGCTTATAAATGCCCTTGGGCAGATAGCCTAGTATGAACCTATGAACCTAAATGGGCAACGCCCAAGTGGAGAATTCAATTATACCCCACTGTTGCCTCGTAATTGGCGAATGGAGTAGCTGCACAGCTGATGTGCAAGTAATAAGTCACTCAGGAACACCAACTGGCGGCAGGAAAGCACATGTTACAGGTATCGACGTATATAAGGATGACTTGCCAGACATTCAAACCATATGCTCATACCATAGAACTGTTTTAACAGTGTAAGAGAGATAGTCACGAAAGTCCGGAATGATAAGGTATGCAGAACACTCAGTATGTAAGTGTATGTATAGCCTGTTTTGTATTAATTATGGTAGTGTATGTATAGCCTGTTTTGTATTAATTAAAAGTGTCCGCAATGCATAAAGTGGGAAAAGGTATTATGTAGTGATGTTTTGCTGAGCATAGTAACGCTTGTAGAAATTGTGTGTCCTGCTGTGTGCCACAAGGTAAACATCACAGACACCACAAGGGATGCTACATGAGGGCTTTAAACAGAACAATTCCATACCACCCGCCATCAGTGGTAGGGTATGTCTAACAAGTACATGCCATAGCAGGGGATAGTATATGTCGATATACTGTCACTGTAGGCATGTGTGTGGGCATATAACGACAATGACATGTCTAAGATGGTCCCGCTGTGCAAGTATGCTTTGTATTATGGGATACTATGTAAAATATGTGTAATGTACAGTATTGTAGGTAGATATGTCAGATATTCTACACAGCATAACAGGCATATCATGCATATCAAAGGTATCGTCTATTAGCATGTACAATATACAATAACAGGATACATATGGCTTGTATTCACGGGACACTGTAATAGCATGATAGCTAATCTAAATGGAAGAGCTACTCAATTAACCATGCACAAAGGACATGTAATAGCTTCACAGGTTCATAGTGGGGTACTATGCAGTCTGGCAAGTCTATGTGTAAGCTGAACTACAGTGTTCACAACAGCGGCACCTCTCTAGGGTAGTGTCCTGTCTTTGAACAGCAGAACCATGTGTTACCTGCATCTCTGCACAGTACAGCCACTGCAGTGATCCCTGGCGTACATGTGTCTCCCATCCACCAAGTGAGGTATCACATGAACAGTGCTACTGAGTGTCCCTGCGTGATGTACATAGGAATCATGTTCCAAAGCATGGTGAGTGTCTGATTTGGGTATGTAACCCTCAAGCACATCCCACTCATCGTTGCATGTGTGCACATATCCATGAGCATGTTGCTGACAGTGGCTTTTGCTTATGTCGCTTATGTGGAGTATATCCATGAATATTGTTGTGGACATGGGCCCTGTCTGTTCAGCGGAGGTCACCCCTGAGTATGTAGTATGCAAATGTGTACAGACTTGGTGTCCATCGTTCTGCCGCATACATCAAGCGTCGGAGCTCAATAAACATCATGACGTGTTAATGTTGCGGTATGTAAAGCCGTAGCTGTTGTGTAAGGTATACCCTAAATGGGGTGTTGTACCCTTGAATGTGTGTACACGTCTGGAGTTCAGAGGTGCAATGGGTGCCTATGTTCCAGCTACAACCCCAGTACAAATAAGTGTGGCCACGTAGAAGGATATCCATGCCACAGTGGCAATATGGTTATCAAAGGAGTGGGTGCGACATATGTGTGTACTACGGTCACGTACAATGTGACATGTATGTAGGGGACTACCACCTATGTGATAGTCAGTGGGTGAATGATGTAATGCAAAGGGGATGTTCATGCACCTTGTGTCATGCAGCTTGAGGCCATTATACTGATATCAGGTATCCATCACAGTGACACCCTTATGGAGGGAGTCAGTATCAGCTGGTGGATCAATCATGGAGCTTTGTATGCAGTTGTCTGTAAAGCTAGGCAGGGAAAGTCCCTGTGTGCTAGCCTGTACCTCAGGGAAGCATATGCCGAACATGAGGGGCCCTATGACTGGGGACTGTGGTACCCAAAGTGTAACTGAAATACAGTAGGTACTATGGTATGCTACCCACATTGTGTGTGTCCTGTCCATGAACCACTTTGCATAACATCCTGAGACATAGGGGTCGATGTGCAGGGGGATGTGTATGTTGTCAATACCAGAATGGAGAACGGTACTGAAAGGCAATGAGAGGACAATGTAGGCTGTGTGGACCCCTTACCATCATCAATTACCCTGGTAACTGTATCAAAGGAGTCCACCAGGTGTAGGAGCCATGCTCTGGCCCTAACAAGTCCAACCTGGGTGGCATCAAAGGACCGGAGCCCAGCAATGTCTCTGTAAATGACTTCCATGATGATGTGCCCCATAGCCTTGCAGAACAGTCCAGTCAGATGTATAGGGCAATAGTCCCCCATGTGCATTGTGGCACCACCTGTGTGGAGTGTAATAACTGTTGCTGTGTGCCATTCATTGGCCACAATGTCCGATAAAAGGCTATTACTGAATATGGTGGCCAAGTGGGGAGGCATGTCGTTGAGAGGTTTGAGTAAATCACAGCCTGGGATGTTGGACGGTCACATGGGGCCAGTGTTCCAGGCCATATAGAGTGAAGGTTAGTACTGTGTAGGTGTGACCGCAGGGACACCGCAATGTTCCTGCATGGACTGTGGCCCTGTAGGGAGTGAGAGGGTGTAATGTTAGCATTGAACCCATCCGCCAGCATGTTGCCAACATCACCTGGTTCTGTAATGTTCCTGAGTAACTATTGTATGTCAGAATAGATGTGGGTGTTGCCATTGACTACTGACATACCTCCATAATGCCTTGTAGTACACCCTGGAATGTGTTGCAGTAATGTTTACATAGCTAGTTTCAGAGTATGTCATGAGGGATCCTGTAGCCCTACTGAGGCTGACCAGTGAGCTACCCCACCCATGGGATTGTACTCCACTTTGCAACAGCCTCCACCTGTTGTTGTAAATTATGTCCATGGAACTGGACCCCCAGAGTGGCGTCCATTATCTGGTGGGTACCATCATGGCTCTGTGTGGAATAGCATGATCCATGCAGTCGTGTAAGTGCTAATGAAGTGCACTGGGGTATGTTTCAGCATTTGTATGTGCATTGTCCATCTGCACAGGTGTCATGATGTTAACTACTGCTGTCATAAGACATCTGTAGTAGGCATTGTAGTACTCTTGTACTGTGTATGCCGTGAAGAGTGTGGTGCCAGGATGTGGATAACAAGGGTGACTAGCATATGTTTGGTATCCACCAACGAGGGGATAACCCCAGGTGTGGAACACCAGTCACATGTTGGTTGTGTCCATGTCAAGGATATTGTTGGTCTTGGAGGTAGTGTGTATGGGTTGATCCAGCCAGGTGGAGGTTATGAATCCCTGACAGCATTGGCCTAATGTGTTGGTACATGAGTGGCTATCCCAGTTAAGTGTGGGGTAGTGTCGGTCTCACATCAGTAGTACCTGTCTGAGCCCTACTGTCCAGTACACCAAGAAATGAGGTCTGGTAACCGTGGGGTATGTTGTTGAATCCGTAGCTTGTTACAATGTGTATAGCAGTTCTGGCCACAGTTAGTTGCACGTGGAGCACCTCTGTTGCATTGTGCTAAGTAACTAGCCAGGATGTGTGTACAACATAGTGGAATATGGGAACACCTCAGCCGTGACAGGTTATACACAGACCATACCTTTATCTGTACTCCCAGGGCTGACAGGTGCAGGTCATCTGTGCCAAAGCATCGTGGTTTGTTGACCATGTCAGTCAAAGCGGACAGATACCAGATGCCTGTGGAATGACAGCAGAAGCATAGGCAACTGTTGAAGTGACACAATCAGTCATTGTACAGTGGTAACAGGTCCAGATGAATGCATAAGGCTCCCCAGGGCTTGGCCCATGCCTTCAGGGCTACAAGACCGGTGAGCTATTGCATGTCCCTGCACACGTATTCTGTGAAGTTGCATCTCAGGGCAGTCACACTAACATAGAGAATGACAGTCAAATTGTACCTGGTTAGGTGTGGCATGGGTGCATAGGTTATGTTGCAGTACCAGTTACCCGACAGCACAATGTAAGTGACTATCGCCTTGTGTAGCCTGCTGAGTGGAACATCAGTGTGATCGCCTACAGAGTCACCTATGACAGGTGTGTTGTGTATGTTATAACACCCTATTGGCTGTATGTGATGGGCACACATGAGTCTGTGGGCTATAAGTTATTGTTGTTGTGTTTGGTGATGGGGTCTGCCTTTGGTGCCTACACAGAGTATGGAGAGGTACTGCACAGGTTGTACTCGTATGTGTGGCCTGTGGTGGTGGAGATCTTGTGAGACTATGGGATGAGTGGGGTGTGTTGTGAATGTTACACATCCCCACATGATTGTCAGGTTCAGTCAGGGCTGGTGACAACATTATCCCCAGCTGGGCTGCATATGTGCATCTCCCACAGGCTGTAGTGTCGTATGTTGGGAGGTGAGCATTGATTGTGTACATGAGACAATTGCTCTATTGCCACATGTATGACATATTCATCATATAGACAGGCAATAGCACTGGTAAGTGACAGAAGGACATGCCTGTATATACAACCAAGTCTCACAAGATATATGAGTTACATGTGTACATCAGCTATTGTACTGTAAGCAAGCTGGAAATGTAAGGACAGACAGTGTACTTGTGAGAAATGGTGTGGAATGGCTGCTATATTAATCAGTAGCTCATGAAGTGCTCACAAGTTCTGAACAAGTGCTGAGCATGAAAATACAATGCAGATAGTGTGTTGGATAATATCAACCCACAAGTGGTGACGACAGTCATAATTGGTGGCACTGCACTATTACCCTGCTGAATATGGTATACAAGTCCATGAACCATTATCAATGTAGATGTTAGCAGTACAGATGTATATGACAGTATGGATGTTTGACTACATATACCTTCGTATGTCACAGGAGTGTTCTACCTGTAGCCTGTTGACAGAATCAGCACTACAAAAGAGGCCAGAGTGACATGTGCATATCACACCAGTGCCAACTACAGTAAAACAGGGTTAATGTGTTGTACTCCACCCTTATTGTAGCCCATACCACACAGACAAATGTGAGGCATCTGTGTATGTAAGGATGTGAATGGCCATGACCTATGAGCAATAGCTGTCTCAGTGTTGTGAACAACATACAGAATGGGTTTTGTGGGTGAGGTGTGTGACATAAGTGCACATTCTGACAGATGATATCAGCATTGTCACTGCTAGGTGAATATCCTTGTACCCATTAATGACCACCTAGGCTGCAGTCAGCATTATGGACACTGTGTAAGGGATGGTGCTCTGCAGTTCACCTCCATGAGTTGGTGACATCTCCAGGCCCCTTAGGTAGTCATATGTGGTACCCAGGTCATGACAGGGTGCCATCCATGAGCATGGAGATCATTGGACAGGCATACACAGCACTCGGGTGACCAATATTGGATCACATATCGCCTTTAAGAGGTATTGGCCATGCATGGATGGGCGATACCAGCCTTCACAATCCTCACCTCAACTATGCAGCATGCTGTCTACCTTGCATAAAGACATGTGCTACACTATGATGTTGGACATGCTACATGTCCATATCCTGATCTGAAAGACATACGTCATGAACAGCCACCGTGCTACTACTAGGATTGCCACATGCTGGACAGATCCCTGTGCCATACATGTGACATACTCCTGCCATACCATGCAACCCTGTCCATCAAAGCTACACATGTCATCTCTGTCATACATGGTGTGATGACTGCATGGTAGATGTAGTATCAACTGTCTGGATCAGTAATGTGGCACTGATGCACCTCACGGTGGCAAAATGGCTGTCGGATACAGCTAGGAGACCTTGCCCGTACATGTTATAGTTGATAACCATACCTACGAATGACGTCCGACTAGCCATTGTCCCATGTCTATCACATGTGCAACACAGGCGATCCGTGGTAGGATGTTGAACAGCTGTACAGTGCCGTGTAGATGTATATGGCAAAACACATGCATGTAAAGGTTTCCATGCATATGTTTGCATTGTCACTGCTCAATTCCATTAAGGCAGTATATGTGTTGATATGTGACATATACACAGCATCAAGGTCAACAGCATTACCATGGACACATCCAGGCATGTGCTGATAGGTAAGAACACCAGTGCAGGCAAACAGACATGACCACATCAAGACGGCATTCACATGGAGTATGACCAATGTAATGAGGTGGCACACATATATGGTGATGATATCCAATGCATAACAGGTGTTACATGTGTGTGACACAAACATGTCAGTCATGTCAGTGTCATGATGATCTGCAAAGATAACTGTGCAGATGTACTAGATTTACTAGACATGTATGTGCAGCAGTATCTCTGTACATCTCTGATACTGTGACTTGTCACCATCATTATGTCTTACAGATAATGCCTCGTACATGCCTACCAGTGTACAGCCTTCAGGAGGATGATGTCCTCATCCCGTACCTCCATGAGAACTATGAGGTGTTGTTCAGCCATGTACCACAGCATGCCCAGCAGCGTGACGACCTGTGGCAGGATCTTCGCAGGAGGGTGAATGATGTGGGTGGCCATAACCACACCTACCAGCAGGTGCGCAGACATTGCACGGACTTGATACGACATGCAAAACAGCATGCCACTGCAATCGCCAGGGAACAAGGTGGAACAAGTGGTGGGCCACCAACCCAGCCCCCACTCACACACACCGAGGAGCTACTGGCCAGTCTGGGGACACCCTCAGAACAGCAGCCACAAATGCTAGCTGCCATCGTGGAGGTGGGTGTCTCCCAACCAATGAGCCTGGAGTTGCCTGGTAAGTAAGTACTGCACATATGACTATTATATCCCATTTAGTTGCATATGGCACTGTACATTATGTAATGTAACATCATATGCAAGGTATGTTGACACACATGCTGCATACTACAGTATGCTACCTTGTGTATGCACACATGTGCATACTATACGCTATTGTACAGGCAAATGTGTTAACATGCACAGTGCACCCTGTGGCTGTCATACAGTCATGGATAATGTTCAAACTGCTGTGTCACCCCTATACAGGTACCTCTGGCATGCCGCACAGACATCAGTCTGTTTCAGGTGAGACTGTCATCAGTATCAGGCATGTTAAAGCATAGATCTATTTGCCATGTGGCCAGTTAACACTTGTACACTTGATGTTCAGTCCAGTCACGATATACAGGTTGCATCACCCATCATTCACACTGGTTATCCATGTGTAATATATACAAACAAAATGATACACTGACATGAAACCACAGTATTTGTCATTGCTACATGTGTGGACATATGTACTATACATTGGAACAACACGTGTGGTATGCAAACAGTACCACACAGTGAGCTGTGATATGGGAAGCCCACAGGAGTCATCATTGTGTTATATGCCCCTGCAATGGGTGCACACATTGTGATGTGCCATCTGACATGTCCCAGACACGTAGTGTTCTGTCTGCAATATTGTCACACTATCCCATAACCCATACCCCACATACCAAACATACAACCTGCTGTCTGCATAGCCCTGTGGATGGTGAAATATCTGACATCTATGGGTACATGTCATATGGGACAACACAGACATGTGAGATAGATGGCCATCACACACATTTGGCCAACACATGTGCACACATGGCCATGGGTGATGGCCAGAGACACGTAGCCACACAATAGATGTGATGTGTATACACCCTGTTGCACATTATCCACACATGGTCCAATTATAGCCTTAGTTGACTGATTATACAGTTGATGTGGTACACTGGACATCCTAAAAACCTGTGCACAGCTAGTGGAGGTGTCACTGAAGTCTACCATATAAGATGTGTTGAACATCACGACTGTGTCATAGCATGACAGTAGTCACCTGTACAGCTTCCACAAACATTGACACCACATTAGGCCACAGATACTATACATTTCCCTTGCTGCTGTAGGACATCACAGTTAGCTGTGCACCTTGTGTGTGTGGTACATCAATGTCATGTGGGACATGGTGAATTGACAAGTCTACTATTCGTGGACATGGTTGCCAGGCAGCTAAGAATCTGTAGTAGTTGTGCAGGGATGTCATCTGTAGGTCCCCCAGTGACCTGTCACATGACACAGCATGGTTTGGTGTGTGTGTATATACCTCAGCATCGTGGGTCACAATCCACAGTTATGTCATGGGCATGCATGCAATTATGGCTATGCAATGTGTACATATTATGCACTGTATAGCAGTATAGATGCCTCATGATGCCATGCAATGGCACAGTGTCTGTACTTCACACTGTATAGCAATGTAAACGGCTCACACTACCCTTCCATGCTCATGCACATTTGCTAAACATGCATTCTATCTGTAGGGCATACAGACAACACCGCAATGTGATGCCCATTATGACGCTGTACATGTATCAGAACACCATTGTGTCAGACATGTATGCATGTTAATGCACACATCAGCAGATTACATGTCAAGGTCACGTCAGCCATGTGTACTGTTATCCTGTTCTGGTCCACATGGTGTATCACGGGGATGCATGCATACTACCATGATTGTGTGAACTGCATGGCTACTGATATGACACCTGCTTGCTGTAGTGTGTACCCCAGAGAGGTATGCTAACTAACACTATTATTGACTGAGTTGCATGCCGTCTGCTGTATCACATGCATGCCTCATGCCATCTGTCAAATCACATGCATGGTGTGTCTGTGTGTGTCTGTGTGTGTCTATGTGTGTGTCTGTGTGTGTGTGTGTGTGTGTGTGTGTGTGTGTGTGTGTGTGTGTGTCTGTCTGTGTGAGTGTGTGTATCTATTGTAATTTAGAGTCTTTCTTTGCATTCAAAGGTGATGTAGGTACGTTACCCTCTTGCGGTCCATCTGATGTTAGTGTCCCCACAAATACTAGCAGTGATGAACATATGCATGAGGTACAGGCAGGGTTGTCAGGGGCTGAATCTGTGCCAATGGTTGCCATCACAGCTATGTCCCCCTCTTCTCCGCACATAATTCTGCTGCCAACACATACCGCATTACCAGTGGCCATAGAGGAAGGACAGTCAGCATCTTTTAGCATGGAAGAGGAATGTGTGGTGGCTACAGAAGGTGTGTCTCCATACCATGGTGTCAGTGTAATGACTGCAGATGTGCCACACAGGCATGTGGCCAGTGCTGCTCATAGGAGGACCTCTGGCAGACATGCACCTGCAGGACAGAGAGCAGCAGCTGATATCACCAGACGCATGTTCCAGACTGTAATGGCAGCACAGGCACGTGCTGAATGGCCGAGCAGAGAAGGGCAGAGGCTGCAGAGGGCTGCTATCCGTACCCTAAATGACAACATCCAGGTATTGACAACTACTCAACAGCAGATTGCTGATGTTCTGGACAGGCGATTGGGTGACATGGTCAGAATCCTTGACCGTGGCATGGCAATCCGCGAGCGTGAGCTGTCTGTGCTGGAACATCTGGTAGGAGTGAGGCGTAGGCCACATGGATGTAGGCCAGCTACACCACCTAGTGCAGGTCAACGTGAGCATGCCACCTCACAAACCTGCTCCCATAGTGCCGGTAGCAGTAGCAGTGCAGCTGGTGCTATGCTGTCCACACCAGGACACAGCAGGCCACGTAGACATGGCCCTGGAAGTTCCCAGTGGGGACACGGTTCCAGTGGACATGTGTCGTCGGACAGTAGCCAATCTGTACCTCCACCTGGTAGTGCCTGTGCAACCCCTGGCAGGCACAGGTCACGTGGCCGTGGCCGGACACAGTGAGCTGTACAACCTGGTCTGTACAATCTGGAGCTGTCAATAGTACCCCTGTGTAGGCCTCACAAAAGCCAGAACTGTGTGCACACATACACGCACACAGCAAACACATCTGTATGGCACCACAACACCCACATGCATGCTGAACAGACATGTCCAATCATTTCACCGGCCCTTACCCACACACATGATGTCATCCATTGGTGCAGCCTATGCCCCTAGCAAACATTATCACCCTGTGCATATGATGAAGCCTGTGCCGCATCCCTGTCATCCACACCATCGGTGCAGGGACATGCTCAAATGGTCTGATGCACAGGGTGAGCAGAATAGTGAGAGAAGTGTATATTACATTAGTTATGTAAGTATAGTGAGAGAAGTGTATATTACATTAATTGTGTAAGAATAGTGAGAAAAGTTTATATTACATTAGTTGTGTACTGTTGACACGCATACCATGTAGTACAGGTTTAGCATGCGTTGTTATATGTTCACAGTATGTGTCTCGGTAACAACAGTAATAGCATGTTGGTAATGATGCCCTGGTTCCATCCTTATGGTCTACTTGCATGTGCCTACAGGTTGCAGTGTTTGCAGTCTCGCATGTGTAACTGTGGAGTACTCACAGGCACATATGGCAATATCAGCATGCTATACATAGCCTCAACCTGACTGTTGGAAAGGCTAACATACCGCAGATGTCCACACATATACTGATCCAGAAGCATGTGCGCAGTTTAATGGGCTACAGTAGCTAGAGGCATGACATCCATACCAGGTCACATCACATGTATGTTAACGTGGTGCAGGGATTGTACACAGCTGTCCAGCCGATGATAATGTTAGAGGCCACTTGATAGCATGAGGCATCACTGTGCAGTAATACCATGTCACATTACAGGAACATGCCCACACTCATGGGGTCAACAACACTATAACACACACACACCATAGTGTTGAGGTGACGACCCCTGCCTATGTGGTCATCACCCTCACAGTACTGGGAACCCACACTATGTGACACAGAGAAAGAACATGTACAGGTAGCCAGTACGGCTGAGACCGATGGCATCAACAGGGTAGTAGACTGCATCACCATGAGGGGTTAGGGATCCTGTGTGTTCTGTATGGTAGCATACACCCTCACTCCATGCACCAGACAGCCATACATACATACACACACACACACACACTGTGGAGACCACAAATGTCATTCACATACGGATTGCTGATATGTGTGTGATACACACACCACCCCTGCCTACGTCATGCTTTCCACACTGCAGTATGTACAGATCTCTACAACAGTGTACAGGGGTGTGTAACAATTGGGATGTTTTCCCCACCATGTGCGGCATATATGGTCACACAAGCAAACACCCATGGCAGTACTGTGAATGATACACCTGCTAAATGATGATACATCTGACAGACATGCAGCAGTATTGGCCGCATTATGTGTACCAATGCCATGTCCGGCAATTGTGCTGCTATATGCACATGGGAAGATGTAAGTGTTACAGGTGTCAAGTGACTTACAGTCAGTAACACCTGACCGCTGTGTAGGTTTTATGTCATCACTGTCAAGTAACTGTAACATAGCGTACTGTTTGCACATGTAATGGTAGGATGGAGTGTGACACACCTGTGAGCCGTCCCCAGCAAACATCCATCTGCACAGGTGGATCACCACTTTATGTACACACATTCATCCATACCTGATGTACATCCTACCGTACTATCAGTATGTCACCATATACAGGTGTCAATGATGGGGCTGCATTGCAACTGCATGTTGTAGTTGGGCATAGATGAGTTACATACATCAGCTACTGCACATTCATGGTAGCTACATGCACACTACAAATTGTACATGTGTGTTGATCCTACATGCCTGTCATGTAGCCATGTTTGTATGCATTGCCATTGGTGGACATGTGTGATGACATACATAACACATGGACTGTTGTGTGATATGATGGGTGTCATGGGTAACTAGTACAGAGGGAATGTGTCCTCGGCCAACATTGCTACCTCATGTACTGTTAGCATTCAATAGCCATGGACCCACCTTCCATTTGCATGCGTGTGATTGCTGTAGCCACTTGTCTGCATGGAGGACAGCAAAAGCTATGATATGTGCATATGTGTTGTGTGTGTGGTCCATGTACATATCCACTGTGATTACATGTATGTCATATCCACACATGTGTGTTCTTTGGTGTAGAGCAACAGTCATCTGTCACAGCTGTGTAAGACCCAGGGCCACTGGTATGTGTAGAGCTGACCTGGTTATGTACAGTGGTATCATTGCAATGCATAACACATGATGGAACCCTGTCAGAACATGTGTAGTCTGCACAGTTGCTGTACACCTATGTACAGTCCACTGGTCATGAGTCACACGGTGTTGTGGTAATGTATGGCTGTGTATTGCTGGTCCAACGATATGGTGATGTCTGAGGGCTACATTGTAGACTGCAGTGTGTACCTCTGTGATCTGCACTTGAGACATCTGTGATGGCTCCTGAGTGTGTACTGGCAGTACATGTGAGTGGCCTTTATGTACATGGGGACAGTAACACCATACTGTGCCCTTCCATGTTTAGAATCCGTGTGCATGCAAGACGGCCCTTTACAACTGCTAAGTGTGTGAGCATGCCCTACGCCATTGTGTAGATGGACACACAGTACATTCCAAACTGTGCTCTTCCGTGTTTAGAATCCGTGCACATGCAAGACGGCCCTTTGCAACTGCTAAGTGTGTGAGCATGCCCAGTACCCTGTAGTGTAGATGGACACATAGTACATTCCAAACTGCACCCTTCCGTGTTTAGAATCCGTGTGCATTCAAGACGGCCCTTTGCATCTGCTAAGTGTGTGTGCATGCCCAGTACACAGTTGTGTAGATGGACACATGGACACACACTACATTCCAAAATGCACTCTTCCATGTTTAGAATCCATGTGCATGCAAGACGGCCCTTTGCAACTGCTAAGTGTGTGAGCATGCTCAGTACGCCATTGTGTAGATGGACATACAGTACATTCCAAATGGACGTGTGATGCTCAGTGTGTGGGCATGCCCAGTGACACCTTGTGTCGGTGATGTGCCTCTGTGTATGGGCATGGCCATTGACATCCTGTATAGTGATGGTGGTCATCCAGGCAACAGATGTCCATTTTCAATGTCACGATGGATGCCTACATTAAACACACTGGTTGACTGTTTTGAAGGGTGTACTGTCTGTGGCGTGTCCCGTATCTATGTAGTGTTGTTGTAGTGCTCTGTAGATATTTAGTTGCCCCGATCACACCATTGCCGTGTGTTTGTCTATGGCTACCTTGGGACAGTAGTATGCTTCCAGACTGCTCACTCTCTATACAGTCCCTATCAGTGTCCTTGCCTTTGCGGATGATGTCATCCACCTAGAAGTATGCCTCTGGGAGTGATGTGTTCAGTAATCTCGGCAGCGCATTCTGTAACTGCATAATGCTGTAGTGTGATAAGGTAGTTAGGTGTATTCAAAATAATCAAGCAAATGGTAGCAAACTCCAAGTGTTGAACACAATTTTTAATAAAAAACAACAGCGTTTTCACTACAGACTCATCTGTAGCTTCCTCAGAAATAAAGTATGAAAAAGTACCACCAAATTTCAAATTTATAGTTACGTACATTACGTTAACTGGCTAATTAAAACATTAAAAGTGCATCGTAAATTTATACATGATCTACTTACTTTGTTTATGAACAAAGTGGATTTTTATATTTAAAAACACATAAGCAAATATTAAAAAACATTTTAAACCATAAGTTATGTATGTAAAATGCATTATTACCAACCAACAACCAAAACTCAATAATCCTACTATACTATAAATAATCAAACTAATATATACGTATGTTAATCCAAACAGTGTGGACGTATATTCAAAAACTCATATCAGCAATGTCTGATCAAGTATTAAAAACAAAAAATACTTAATCTCAGCATTTTAAGAACAATTTGGTATATTATGGAAATAAATGAATGAAATGAACTTAATTTACTACCTGTTCATTAAAGAATATGATAATAGTCTAAAACTGAAGATAACAAGCAATTACAAATAACTACAATACATGCAGTTTTTATCTTCTATAATTCCTCATTCTTAAAACACAAGAGATGTTACAATGGTCATTCAAACCTGGAGAACTAAAAGAGTTTAACAGTAACTGCTATTCTAACTCACAAACTTCAAGTAATAAAGGAACTGGTCCACCTCTTATAGTGTGTGCCACTTCATCTATAGCTATAAAATGAAAACTATGGCCGGGATGTTTCATACAGTGTCTTGCTAGGGCATTCTCTGTTTTGTTTTTTCTAATTGCATACAAATGTTCATAGATTCTGTCTCGGAATCTACAATCTGTTTTGCCAATATAGAATGCCTCACAGCAGTTACACTGGGCCAAATAAACTATAGATTTAGATTCACAGTTAAGTCTATGATGAATGTAATATTTCCTATTCCTAATCTTCTTCTTCTTTCGGCTTTTTCCCGGTTAGGGGTCGCCACAGCGGATCACCTTGTCCGCACATTGAATGGCAGTGGAGTTTTACGGTGTCGAGTTGCCAGCCCAGCGCCCAACCTTCCACAGAAGGCACACTCACACGCACACCTAGGGCCAATTTAGAGTGTCCAATCCACCTGCAGCATGTCTTTGGGATGTGGGAGGAAACCGGAGCACCCGGAGGAAACCCACGCGACCACAGGGAGGACATGAAGACTCCGCACAGAAAGCACCCCAGCCGAGGATCGAACCGGAGAACCTCTTGCTGTGAGGCAGCAATGCTAACCACTGCACCACCGTGGCCGCCCAATATTTCCTATTCCTAATAAGAAAGGAATTCACAACTTTCACTTCTCTACAATAGTTGCAAAACCCACACTGGAAGCACCCCTTTGATCTTGTAGTCGTGTAAAATACATTGTTCCTTTCTAGTATTGTTTTTAAATTACAACCTCGTTTAAACACAAATTTTGGTCTGTCACCAAGTTTTTCAAACAATTCTTCATTGTTCAAAATATAATACCAATTCTTAGTTAGAATATGTTGTATATCCCATGAATTGGTATTAAAAGTCGAAATAAAACTAGTCTGAAAGCGTTTTGTTTCGTTATTAACTGAACTAGGACTGTTCCTCTCCTCAACATTAGTCTGTCCTATTAAAATATTGGTAGTCACTACCTGTGTTTATAAGTTATTGTGTATTAAAAGGGGAGGATACAAGCCTTTTGAACATTTAAAGTTAATTTCATCCAGAAGTTCAGTAAACATAGACAATGGATAGTCCCTATTAATGAACATTTCCTTCAACTTATTACATTCATACAGGAAAGCTGTTTCCCGACTACACATTCTGGCCGCTCTTATTATTTGACCTTTAATGATAGCTCTTTGTTGTTTATAAGGATGTGCGCTGTTAAAATGTAAAAATGAATTGCAGTATGTTGGTTTCCTGTGTACAGTAGAAAAGTATTCTGATTTTATTAAATCTTTGTATAATTTTACATCTAAGTAGTAAATCTCAGTTTCGGAGAAGTTAAATGTAAAGTTTAAAAATGGTGTAGTAGTGTTAAAGGAGTCAATCAAAGATGTTGCTGATTCCATGTTCCCTTTGAATAAAATAAAAACATCATCCAGGTACCTTGTGTAATATTTAATTTTATCCATAATAGTGTTGTTACAAAATATAAACTTATTCTCTCAATACGCCATAAAAAGGTTAGCGACACTGGCACCGCATGGCGACCCCATCGCTATACCCTGTTTTTGTAAATAAAATTTCCCATTAAAGGTAAAATAGTTTGATGTTAAGATTATGTCCAATAGTTCAGATACTATGTCTATTTCATTTTGTGTAGCTTTTAACTCAATCAACATCAAGGAAATCCATTCTACTGCTTTTAAGTGGGGTATAGATGTGTACAAATCCACAACGTCAATTGTCAGGAAGTTAAATGAACTATCAAATTCTATGTTACACATATTTTGAAGGAATGTCCATGAATCCTTACAAATCCTCGGTATAAATTTCAGATATTTAGTCAAAATGGTTTCAACGAGTTGTGCACAAGGATAAGTTATAGAAAGGCGACTGTCAATTAAAGCACGAAGTGGTGGGTTTAACATATCCTTATGGATTTTCGGGATACCGAAAATCACTGGGTTTTTTGGCATAGAAATATCAATATAGTTATAGGTGTCTAAATCAATTTTTCCACTAATAAATAAATCCTTAAAGTAGCCCCTTATTCTAGACTGTGATGTGTTCATTTCATTCAATGATGAAATGCTGTAAGTGGGACTACTTAAGACCAAATCCATTTTTTCTATGTACATGTAATTATCAAAAATTAACAACCTGCCACCTTTGTCCGGTTTAACTACCCTGACTGCTGATGAACAAAGAAGTTTAAGACTTGTTAGTTGTTCTTCTGTAACATTGTGTTTAACTTGTTTATTCAAAGATGAATTAACATGCTGCATGTGGCGGAAATCCAACTCACATGCACTCTCAAATAGTGCTAAAACTACATGCAAGGGATGGTTAAAAGTACTAGCCAATTTTAACCTAGATACATTTTCAAAATCCTTGCTGTTGAAAATCAGATCAAGATTTAATTTACGGACATAGCATTTCAAATCAATCAATGTTTTCGCTATGTTGCATTTCTTTGTTGGGACAAATGTATTCCCAAACGCTAATAACTCAACTAGAAAAGGATCTAAAGTAATACTTGAAAAATTATAGATGGTAAAATCCCCTTTGCAGTTGGTTAATAGTTTTAACTTGTTGTTAAACAAAGAGGTGTTATTATTGGCAGATGGAATGTCTAATTCCGAAAGTTGTTCCTGTTGTTCTGCTGGAACTTCGAGTTCCGTGCTCCTAAAAAACGACCATTGTTTACTTTGTTGTTGTTATTATTATAGTTGTTATTCACATAAAGTTTGAGGGCCGTTCTTGTTGTTTGCCCTTATTCTGTTACTACGTCTAGGTACTTGTATAAATTGATCGTCAGTACTGTCTTCCAAAAGCTCCAGGTCTTGCAAATTCGATGTTGGAAATGAATCGGCCCTTTCATTACTCAAGTAGTCTGTATTAGCAAAAGGGCCATTGCCTGGTATTTTTAGTTTAACATAGGCATTATTGTCTCTGTAGGAAAGTCTATCCCTTGACAGTTTTTTGATTTTATTCAGCTTCAGTTTATGTACTAGAGAGTCTATACTCGTAAAAATGCGGGTATAGTCATATTTATATCTATCAAAATTCAAATTTTTTTTCAATGAGTTATCTAGTTCATTAACCTCATTGATCAATTTGTTAATTTGAATGTTGTAATATTTAATCATCAACTCCAGCAACTGAAGTCCTTGATTGTCAAAGAGTAATGCTAGATCTTTATAAAATTCAGCATCATTAAATAGACCAGTTGGGCAAAAGTTAGACCTTAAGCCTTTAGGAATTATTTTCTCTGTAGAACATTGTTGGAAGTAATTTACTTCCAACTGCAGTTTCTTTAGTTTTACAAGTTTAAAGTCAAAAGATTTTAAATTGTCTGTAATTGAATTGCCACTTACTGTTGTCTGCTGTACACCCGTGACCGGAGATTCCTGTAAAACTTCAAATTTCAAGTTGTCAGTGTTCTTAATCCAGTTTTCTATATTTGGAACTCCAATAAGCCCGAGAGGAGGTGAAATAATAGTTTGTGGTTGTTGTTATTGCTGTTAATAATGAACCGCTCGAAGTTGCCCAAGGTCGTTGTAACCGTGGTGCTTGCCCTGGCGGTATAGAAGTGTCTAAAGATGCTCCAATTGAAGAGTTAGTAGGTGAACTGTTTGTCCGTTGGCTAGTGGTACCATTTATTTGCGCATTAACATCACGCAGATTTGGACAACAACGCTGTTTATCTCGCTGTTCCAAGTCATGTAATTTAATAGCAATGTTGTCCATCCGTTGAGACAATTCGCTTATAAGAGCTGTTAGATTGCATTGGTCGGTTGAATCATTATTAATATCCATAGGAAATAGTCTAGGACTACCTGGACTGGTAGAGCAGCCGGACGCCATAACAGGAAACAAACTAGGACAACGATAAACTAGTGAAAGACAAAAAATGGCTGTTCACGAGCTCCAGAAGTCAAAGAAATCCAATAGCTGAAAATAATCAGGCAAATGGTAGCAAGCTCCAAGTGTTGAACGCAATTTTTAATAAAAAACAACAGCGTTTTCACTACAGACTCAGCTGTAGCTTCCTCAGAAACAAAGCATGAAAAAGTACCGCCAAATTTCAAATTATAGTTACGTACATTACGTTAACTTGCTAATTAAAACATTAAAAGTGCATCATAGATTTATACATGATCTACTTACTTTGTTTATGAACAAAGTGGATTTTTATATTTAAAAACACATAAGCAAATATTAAAAAACATTTTAAACCATAAGTTATGTATGTAAAATGCATTATTACCAACCAACAACCAAAACTCAATAATCCTACTATACTATAAATAATCAAACTAATATATACGTATGTTAATCCAAACAGTGTGGACGTATATTCAAAAACTCATATCAGCAATGTCTGATCAAGTATTTGCTTATGTGTTTTTAAATATAAAAATCCACTTTGTTCATAAACAAAGTAAGTAGATCATGTATAAATTTATGATGCACTTTTAATGTTTTAATTAGCCAGTTAACGTAATGTACGTAACTATAAATTTGAAATTTGGCGGTACTTTTTCATACTTTGTTTCTGAGGAAGCTACAGATGAGTCTGTAGCGAAAACGCTGTTGTTTTTTATTAAAAATTGCATTCAACACTTGGAGCTTGCTACCATTTGCTTGATTATTTCCAGCTATTGGATTTCTTTGACTACTGGAGCTCGTGAACAGCTGTTTTTTGTTTTTTACTAGTTTATCATTGTCCTAGTTTGTAGTTAGGTGTATGTTCGACTCCCAGCCCTGCCAAGTGTGTGCCTCTGTGTGTGTGTTTCCAGCTGCCTGGGGACACAGTAATGCTTTTAGATGCTTCATACCACATACATTTCCTATCGGCGTCTTTGCCTTTGTGGATGATGTCATCCACCTAGAAGTATGCCTCTGGGAGTGCTACGTTCAGTAATCTTGGTAGCATATTCTGTAACTGCAAAATGCTGTAGTTTGATAATGTAGTTAGGTGTATGTTCGACTCCCAGCCCTGCCAAGAGACTGTGTGTGTGTGTGTGTGTGTGTGTGTGTGTGTGTGTGTGTGTGTGTGTGTGTGTGTGTCTGTGTTTCCAGCTGCCTAGGGACACAGTAATGCTTTTAGATGCCTCACACCACATACATTCCCTATCGGCATCTTTGCCTTTGTGGATGATGTCATCCACCTAGAAGTACGCCTCTGGGAGTGCTGTGTTCAGTAATCTCAGTAGCATGTTCTGCAACTGCGTAATGCTGTAGTGTGATGAGGTAGTTAGGTGCATGTTCAACTTCCAGCCCTGCCAAGTGTGGGTGTGTGTGTTTCCAGCTGCCTGGGGACACAGTAATGCTTTTAGATGCCTCACACCACATACATTCCCTATTGGCTTCTTTGCCTTTGCGAATTATGTCATCCACTTAGAAGTATGCCTCTGTGAGCTCTGTGTTCAGTAATCTTGGTAGCACATTCTGTAACTGCGTAATGCTGTAGTGTGATAAGGTAGTTAGGTGTATGTTCGACTCCCAGCCCTGCCAAGTGTGTGCCTCTGTGTGTGTGCGTGTTTCCAGCTGCCTCGGGACAGAGTAATGCTTTTAGACGGCTCACACCACATGCATTCCCTAGCGGCATCTTTGCCTTTGCGGATGATGTCATCCACCTAGAAGTATGCCTGTGGGAGTGTGGTGATGCTGGAACTCAGTAGCATGTTCTGTTACTGCATAATGCTGTAGTGTGGTAGACTAGACAGGTAGATGCTCGATTCCAGGGCATGGCAGGTGTGTGTTTGGCAGTTATAGCATATGTGTTGGTATCTGTGAGTGGCTAGCTGCAGGATGTGTCCAGTTTGTTTTGTTACTGACCTATTTAGTGTCCACAGCCCGCATATTCTGCCAAGACACTGGGTTGTAAACACATACAGTCACCAATAGGTCTGGTGAGTAACTGTCAGCAGCCCTACTCTTACCCTTGCTACGGTCTGACCCGTGTGATGCAACATAACACACGTGCCTTGATATTAACAACACTACCTGATGCAGGTGGCACATGTAGTTTCCTTTCCATTCCTGTCTAAAACATTGCTGTCATGTGGTTCACTGTTGTGATATAAATGCCATATCTACATATGTGTGTGCATGTCTATGTGTGTATGTATATATACATATATATATATGTCCATGTATATATGTCTACAAATAATATATGTGATATATGTCGATGTAGAGGTGGACATAGATGTGAACATATGTCTGGGGACATCAGCACTATTGACTATTTATGCCGGATGATCTGTATGCGATAACCTGGGATCTATGTATATCTGCCATGGCGTGGTGTTAATGCACATCATCTGTGGTGTGCAGGGCCACGGGTTGTAGTTGTGTAGACACCGGTTATTTTGTTGCTGGGAAGACAATGGGACATCAAATATGGTGATGGTAAGGCACCTGTTGCCAGTTGTGTGTGGATCTGAGTGACACTGAGCAGTGGTTAATATGTTGGAGGTTCGGTATGGGTCATATAACTATTCATTAGAAGACTATACTATGCAGATAAGGTTGACTATGGTGCATCACATTTATCACCAGGGTGTGCTGCTGGTCCCTGGAGTGTATGTGTGTAGTCAGTCAGGTGCAGGTCTCGCATATAGTTGACAGCATGGGAGGGGGGTCAGGCATACTGTATGTACATTGCAGAACTGTGCCTCGGGACTGCCCCTGCCTTAGCAAACCTAAGCTAGGGGGTGTGTCTATATCTGCTAGGTGACGTTGGGAGGGATGACAGCAGTGGTGGGGTAGTCAGGGTGTACAGGCTGCACAAACAGGTGTTGATCAGCACAATCAGCTGATGACATGGCCAGCCTGCACATGAACAGTACATTAATGTGAGCAAGCAACATACACACATGTTTCATCCACACTCTACACCACCGGTGTATACCTGCAGGGCAATTTCATGACATAGTCCAACCAAATGACATGGGCTTCAGCAGGCAACGTATACCAACATGTGCAGGAGGCTGGGGCAGTGCAGATGTGTATGCTGCCGAACAACCCTTACTGGGGTGACATAAGATTTTATAGACCGAGGGTGACTTACCAGGGTCTACATGGGCTGGGGATGTTGGACCACTATGGGGTGGACAGAGACCTCCTACAGCAGCTTATTGATCTGTGCCTAACATATCATGCAGGCTGAGGGGAATGCATCACAGTGGATACCATGGGATGTGTTGGCCTAAGTGTACTAGCCACAGGTACCTCACACAGCACAACTGGGGATATCATGGGTATCTCACAGGCATCTGCATCCAGAGTATTGGACCAGTTCACAAATGCCATGTCAACACATGCTAGTGAGCACGTACAGGTCCTCCACTCAAGTGATTAGTGGACCAGCAATATGAATTTGTTCAACCACATGGATGAGTACCCTGGGGTACTGGGTGCTATAGTCTGCACACGTAGCACCACCCGGGGAGCAGGGTAGCGCTTATAGTCAGTGCAGGGGCATACCCTCCAACAGCTAGGCCCTATGCGATGGCCAGGGCATGAGATTGAATGTGTGTGCTGTCTGCCCTGGAAGCTGTGATGTGTCCGATATATGGCATCTGACACAGCTGTAGCACACCAATGCCTATGTGGACATCCCCTACAGTCTCTTAGTGGGGGATGCCAGGTAAACACTGGTGTAGTGGCTTATAACACCCATCAGCAATGCACACACACCTGAACACTCACACCATACTGAGGCAGATGCACAGGCAAGACATATACATGTGCATGTGTTTGGTATGTTCGGTTCACAGTTCTGGTATCCGGACACATCTGTTGGGGTTCTGCAGTATTCACAAGCTACATGCATACATGTTGTTATGTTATTTGCTATGCTGCACAATGTTATCCTGCAGTAACAGTTGCAGCAGGAACAGCATGGGGCAGGGCCACACAGCCCAACACCACTGCCAAGGCCTGTACAGGCACAGTGTGACTTGGTGAAGGAACTACCTGAGTAGGGCAAAGTCAGCGACAGCCCGTGCACAGTATGACCTGCCCTTGGCAAACAGGCAACACAAGGCATATGCACTGACACAGTAGGTACCCACAGATTTCCCCTCTCTGACCAGCACACAGTACAATGGATGCCAAACATGACAGTACCTGTGCTCGGCCATGTATGGGAGGTGCACTGTGTGCATCTGACATAGGCAGCACTCCAGCACCGCCCTCCAGTCCGTAACACAACCAGGGTATGTCTATTGACCTAACAAGTGGCAGTTGTATTAGAATGTGTACTTACCCATTGCTCTAGTATGTATGTGAGCATACATCTGACTGTGGTGGCCAAATGTTAGGGCAGCAGACAGTACACATCCATAGTGGCACCATGACCTCTGTAGCACATACAGGGATCACAATGGTAGGCTGTAGTACACAGGGTGTCCTAACCCACTGCAGATTATGGGCTGGCCATCATGTGTGCCCGTACAGCCCACACACGTTCCATGCAGCTGGACAAATGTGGACCAATACAGACAAATGATATACAGTGGCCTATGGATATGCCCAATGACTGACCCCAACCCCCTATGACACACACAGATGACAGCAGGCCAGGCAGTTTGATGTAGGATGTGTAATAGAATGTCCAACACCACTGTGCTGGTAATTAATGCTGGGAACTGACATACCCTGGTATCCCTCCAACCAGCAATTTAGTTAGGTCCACACACTGACATGGAGTACCCGTCAGACCAGTACAGTAGCAGCAGATGTGTACAACTGTTGGCTGTGCCCCCGTCACACCTACACATGTGAGAGTCATGTGCACCACCCACAGTGCTGTGTAGGACTGTGGTTGTGGTTGCATGTCCTCCCACGCTATACAGACATGTAGCAACTGTCAATGCCACATGACCATTAGCTACCCTACAGACACAGCATGCCCCCTGTCTGTGTAGAACGGAGGGGTCAGCAACACAGTACTAAATATCTGGACATGTGACACATGCAATACAGTTGACCATACTTTGCATGCTCACACACATGACGGTATTGTCAGTCTACAACATGCATAACAGTCATACTGGGCATGCTCACACACTGAAACACAGGACAGCCAGGCATGCACACACCAGTGGTCCAGACATATCTGCCAGTACATTGCTATACTGTTGGATGTCTGCGCTGTTTGGTGTTTGCGGTCTATTGTCTGTTCATATGCTATGGTCTATTGTTAATTCACATGAGCTATGTGTGCAGGGTACTTCTACCATCATGTGTATAGGGGGGTTCTTTGTTTGCGGACAGGCCGACGCCTTTGGATACAAATTGGGTAAGGCACAGTCCAGCAGGTGGGAGCTGTTGTGCGTGGGTTTGCACAGTGTTAAGCACTGCTGACCTCTGGTCACAGCACCTTATACACGTTTACACTCCACATTTATTTGACAGGGCACTACTGGCATACTGGTAGACAAACACGTTTACAGCCGCTCACTCTCCGACATTTCCGCTTACATTTGTCACTCACGCTGGGTGTGTGCAATTTCTTGTGATGTGTATTATATTGGACTACATGACTACAGTATCGGGCATGTGTAACCATTTTGCGACAACAGCCATTTGACTGTACGGACTTGGTGGCCTGTCCAGTGACGTAATCATATTATATGCATGTTCCTCATACGATCTGCTCCCATCTGCCTGATACATGGGAACCGATACTCTGCAATGCTGACATGTGACTTGAGTTTGTTAACACAGCTGTCTGCCGAGTCATGTTACTGCATACCAACTGCACGTTGACCACCTTTCAGATTGCACGACGGGAGACTGTAGGAGTAACACCTTTCCCACTTTGCATAGGACAATCTCTCATCACACATCACATGTGACAATACCAGAACTCTCCACCAATCAGGGGCACATTTCTGCAGAATCAGGGACAGGTCATGAAAAACAGGAACACTTTTACAAAAGTAGTGCTATTAACTTGACACATTGACAGAATCAGAGCATATGACATAATACACATATTCTGAAGTAACAGTTGTTTATAACTCTTACTTATTGTCATTAGTCAGTAAGTGTAATTCACCACCTTTCCTTCAACAGCCACTACATTTAGGAGGGATTAAGAAGGACACAGTTAGACTTTCAGTCAAACTCAGGGACGTACCTGGCATTCAGGGACAGTGGAGTGGTATGGACAATACTCTAGCCATTGCAACTGTCCTGATTAGGGGACCTTCTCATGTTGTAGGTGTCTGTACTGGTTGCTTGTTACAGGTCTTGTATACCTGACACATCGATATGTCATATGTAGTAGCATAAGCAACTATACTGCTGCTAGACTACGCTTTGATTTGCTCCGATATGTCTATTTCTGTACTATGCATGGCTGTAAGTATGTTCTGCCTTGGTACATCTGACAGTTCTATAGAGCAGGTTCCACTTTGGCCGTTCAGACTGGTGGCAGCCCTATAGACCCTATATGTAGAGCTATCACATGTGTCAAGCCAACACGTACCCACAGCATACCTCTCAACTGTCCCTGATTTTTAGGGCCGTCCCTGATTTTGACTCAAATTTTAACTCTGTCCCTCTTAATCCCTCCTAAAACTAGTGATGTTTGGAGGAAAGTTGGTGAATTACACTTCATAAATAATGACAATAATTAAAAGTTACAAACTTCTTTTACTTCAGAAAATGTGTATCAATTCATATGCTCTGATTCTGTCAATGTTTCCAGTTAATAGCTCTAATATTTTAAATGTGTCCATGATCGTCCTTGTGTTTTCTTGACTTGTCCGTGATTCTGTTGAAATTTGTCCCCAATTGGTTGAGAGGTCTGACCCACAGCCAGTAGTACACGGACAACCTCCACGGTTTGCATATGTTAAGGTTATTCATATAGCATTATAATTGATAATACTGTTTCCTATTACATGTAGCTGTTACTGATACAACAAATTGATGTTTGACGCCACTACACACACTATATAGCCTCCATTCCCGAACTCACAGGCCCAGACCTCTCAACCAATTGGGGACAAATTTCAACAGAATCAGGGACAAGTCAAGAAAACATCAGGGACAATCAGGGACAGTTTTAAAATATTAGTGCTTAATGGTTAAGGTGTTTACTTTACAGAGACAAGGTGCAGGGTTTGAGTCTCACTTGGGGTAATTGGCTAGACTTAAAATGGCCCACAAGGGCAGTTAGTCTAGTATGAATCTATGAACCTATGAACCTATGACAGAATCAGAGCATATGAATTAATACACATTTTCTGAAGTAAAAGAAGTTTATAACTCTTAATTATTGTTATTATTCATTAAGTGTAATTCACCACCTTTCCTCCAAAAGTCACTAGTTTTAGGAGGGATTAAGAGGGACAGAGTTAAAATTTGAGTCAAAATCAGGGACGTCCCTAAAAATCAGGGACAGTTGACAGATATGCACAGGCCATGTGCCATAACTGTCATTTAGCAAGACACAACTGCCCAGACGAGTGTGACCCTCGCAGACGTATGGGTGTTTAACCTCTTCTATTATACTATCATCTACCTTAGGTGGTCAGCAACTTATGCACTTTCCGTCAGTAGCAGAACTCACATACCAATGGGTGTGACTGAACATCGTATCAGGAACAATGCATAACACCCTGCGGGACACATTTAGATGATTGGTTCTATTAACCAGACATATTCACAGTCACAGAATATATGTATTCATTCACATTTGTCGAGGTACATGCCACTTATGACTCATACATGTTGTCATCTGTCATTGCCTGTATTCCGCCACCTGTTCACCTAATATCAGTAGTTCTGGCAGTGTTTAGTTGGACTTTGTTACATTCTGATACATAACTATGGACGTCCATGCTAATCAGGTACACGGCACTGTGTAGGTCTCTATGTATTCCCTGATGGTTTACAAACTATCCGGTAGATGTGCTCTTCAGGTTTGGGAGGTGTAGGCGTATGCTATGCCCACATAGGAATATTAATGACTTCCACTGAGCGGGCCTACTACATCTCTGCCAACCAGCACCTGCACACTTAAGCCCATTAATGCCTACCCATGGTCCACCTACTTGGCACCCCTCTACAGCAGTCATGACAAATACTTACTGCAAGCGCAGCTGGGGTATGAGCACACCTCTACACATTGCCCACTCTCCCCATCTCAGGACACATGTCGTACGTTTTGTCAACCCATGTATTATCACACTTGCACAACCTACTGTTTCATGTACACCTACATCCTGCTCGTATTAGTGTCAGCAGATTCTTTCATAACCTAAATTTTTGGGGTCCCGCAAGGGAAACTGTTATCCATGTTTAAAGTGTAGACCTTGCAGAACTCTCCCACTGGTCCTTTCCTACCGGTGTTTTGGACAGCGGCAGTGTATTGATCTGTATTGCCTGTCTGTATGTCTGTCCGGCCTAGCTGGGTCATGTGGAGGGTACAAGGTTTCTTTATTGGACCTCCCAGTCACAAATGCCCGGGCTGTAAATATGTTACCCCTAATTGCTGGGAAGTAACCTATTTATGTGAATGTGTATATCTACACTGACATATAGTTTGTTTTGTGCGCATGTGTATATATCACTACCTGTTGTTTGTGTATATATATCTATATATATCTGTAGTATATCCTTGTGTGTGTGTGTGTGTGTGTGTGTGTGTGTGTGTGTGTGTGTGTGTGTGTGTGTGTGTGTGTGTATATATATATATATATATATATATATATATATATATATATATATATATATATATATATATATATATATATATATATATATATATATATATATATATATATCCATATGGATATATATGTGTATGTAAATTAATATACCTATGTGTATATATACGTTTTTATCTATATATGCATCTGTGTGTCCGTTAACCTATACATTTCCCAGACATGGACACTTACACATGCATATT
The DNA here is from genome assembly GCF_019279795.1 of Protopterus annectens. Lineage (NCBI taxonomy): Eukaryota > Metazoa > Chordata > Ceratodontiformes > Protopteridae > Protopterus > Protopterus annectens. The sequence goes on from NC_056737.1 coordinate 1,898,465,387, forward strand.
GGTTTTATCCCTGCTTCAACAGCATACTATTGCCTTAGTAATTCTGACACCGACACTTCACTCCGGTGAACTTGTGCTCAGTATATTGCACTTTATGCAGCGGACAGATGTCGCAAGTTTTTCATGTCTGGGGTGCCGCTGCTAACTTGGTTGTGATAATGTCATTCGACCTATGCCTCGTATGTGCAGCCTATTCCTGCTATTGTGTTTGTTTCTGTACACATTCATATTATTACTGCTGACAGGATGTGTGTTTGTGTTACTGTGATTGTACATCGATAAATTGTTGTCTTCATGTAGTTGTGTCTTTCTGCTTTTCCCAGTTTGGGGGTTTCACAGCAGAATTCCTTCTGCTCATGGGTGGCGTATAGGTTTTACGTGCCGGGCTGCCAGACCTGACGCACAAAGTCCGACGATACGCCCATTCACGCATGTCTCCATGCAAACGACGCTCTATCTAGGAATCATAACTACGTACTAGCTGACCTCCACGGGCCGCTCCATTGCACCCGACGCAACATACCCTATCACTCCTGTGTCAATACTCGCATATTCATGGTTTCTCCTGCACACCCATGTTGAGTTTCCCCGCATAACAGCCATTATACACCTGATATCGCAGCCAGGACACACCTTTACACATTGCCCTCTCATGAGCGTTGGGACCCTACACACATTTTATACCACCTCGTGTATTCACAGGCTCACCATCCATTCATATTTGCACATACGTGCCTTTCCTGGTGTTATGGATTACGAACGATTTGCGGGTTACAAGTGTAGGTGGTTGCAACATGTCCAACATTCCGTCTGTTTACAATGTTGATGTAGCACTTCGATGATGTTATGGCCACTGGTATAGCCCTGCCACTGGTTTGGAGAGCGGTGCTCTACCCACACTTGTGCAGCTTTATGTGACATACGCTGCGAGCACTTCATAATTCCTAACTTGCTCTGGATTCTCTTCACTTAGGTAGGTTTGCTTCTTTTCAGCGTTCCCTAACATATATATATATATATATATATATATATATATATATATATATATATATATATATATATATATATATATATATATATATATATATATATATATATATATATATATATATATATATATATATATATATATATATATATATATATATATATATATATATATATATATATATATATATATATATATATATAGATATAGATATGCAGCTATATAATTGCATATTTCTGTTATGTCTGTGGATATTTATCTATACACACATCTATCTAACTATATATATATGAAAGTTACACCTGTAGAAGACAACATACATTTGCTATGCTAATAGCTGCGTACACCCACGCAGGCCCACTTGCATCTACTTATTCTGAGTTACATATGTTTACAGGCACGTCATTAGGATTACATGTGCCTTATTCCTTAGGACAGTACCACTTTGATGGAATCCAGTTAATGGACCCATGCGATCACGGTCACCTTTACATGTATAAATGTTGACTTTACAGCACAGAGGCATTCATTACACAATTAATATGTGCTATAGTCGTACTTGCACTGGGAATGCCTCTACGTTGGGTGGATGCTGTAACCACTACACTATTGGTGTTCTGGCTCAATTATATGTATACCCATGGTTCATAGCTACTCTGACATATGCCTCACTGCTTCCCTTACACAGCAGACATCCATTCTCCAGCTGGGAAAACCACAGTACTACAATTAGGACATTCCCTGTTTCCTACTGCTCTGGACCCATGCTGCAAGTCTACTCACTCCAAGGATATTCAAAACTCCTACACTTATAGTCCTCGCACATACGCATGTTTGATTGTCAGGGTGTTCATGTGCTGGTCAGGGTTTAGGCTCGGCTGACTGGTGACTAGCACTGCCCTGGCACTGTTCAAAGATCAGACGTAGCACATGGACAGACTTAGTCCAGAGTTTAACATTCTACCTGTGTTTACGGACGCAGGTGTTTGGGCACCTCTGACCACATTATTGGGTCAGCGCTACATAATTTAGGGTGGGGTGTGGTTCCACTACAAAATGCAGGTTGGTGGGGTGATTTCACTTCCCATTTGACTATTTCATTCATTTATACATACAAATGAATATTATTCTGGACATCTGTTATGAAATCACTACAGGTATGCAATAGTCTTGTCAACAGCTGGGACAGTTGGTTGGTGTACTTCTGTGTACAGACCTTTCTGATATGTGGGGACTCGTGTCTGCAGTGACAGGGACAAAACTGTGACAATTCAGGGACAATCACGGACACTTCTACCATATTAGTACTATTAACTTGGAACCTGTTGACAAATTCATAATACTACTAATTGTCTGCAGTTAAATGCGTCTATTACTCTTCATTGTTGTAAGTAGTCATTCTCATTCAACATCTTTACCACAAAGGGCACTGGCTTTGTGAGTTTTTAAGGTTCTGGCCAGTTATTGTGTGAATGCTCTGACCATTGGTATCGTTGACATTGTCATATGAACGGGTTGTGCTGTATTCTGGTGACTAGGGTTGGCACCTTTTCGAATGGCCAAGACGGGACATTTTCAGAACACACCAGGTTTTACAAGCTGACACATACCTACGGTCAGTACAACGGATAGAACTTTACTTATTTGCCTACATAAAAGCCTATTGTTGTTGCGGTTTATTTTCTTATTCTGGTTCTTGTAACATTTAGGTATTGTAGATACTGCAATAATTATTTTCTGCTACTATTACATAACATATGAGACATAATTATGTCCTACAATCCCAGGACATTTGCCATTTGAAATGTTTTTTGTCAGGACACAACTGTCCAACGATGGACTGTCCCTCGCAAAGTGGGACAGATGAGAACCTTACTGCAGACAGCAGATCGTTTGGGCCAACACATAGCCACGGTCACTGCAGGTTTAGAACAGTCATTTGTTTCCTAGCTGTAATCCTTATACCTTTGGCACTTTTGTTGTTTGCCTGTTTCTTGTATGAATTACGTTTATTCTATCCTGACGTGACCGCTTTAGGCAACTGTTACATGCAGTATGGTGCATAGTTATTTCCTATGGTCACAAGACATTTGGCATTGTACCATTGTTGGTCAGGTCACACCTACACACACATTAATTGTCCCTCATACAGTGGATCAGGGGTATCCTGTTTATGTCACTGCCTTCATCACCCTTATACCATGTGCCACTATGCGAATGTGTGCAATATATTCTCTCGCTTATTTGTGTCGGGACACGTGCGTCACGGGCAGGTGTTTGATCCTGGGTAGTAGGTTATGCATGACGATTTAGGGCTGGACAGTGTCATGCACCTATAATGCACATTCCAACTTGTGTCCAGATATCTACAGGACTGGACTTCGTGTCTTCCATTCTAATGTTTACACAGGTTACATATCCCATGAGGGATATCCCAAAAATTGGACAAGACCAAAACAAGATGAATACCGACCATTTTTATGGCATTATGAAAATTTGCTGGGGGTTTTACATGCAAGGGATACATAGTGTACAATCCTGCAACTGCCTAGGGTGACACTACCTACTACATATGCGTAGTGGTCATTATGTGTAGCTGTGGCTGCACCAAACCAGTAGGCCAAGTATGGCTGGATTTGGCGGATGTTCAGGTAAGGGAGCGGGTTGCATGATGTGGAGGGGATGCTGGGTAGTCCATTATGCATCCAGGTGTGTTGCATTTGTTATGGCCAGTTCCAACAGGACCAATCTTTGGGTATGTGCCGGTGACATGTCTATACATTTGTATCGCACATTTCAATATTCATATGTCTGTGGGATTGTGTTCTACAGTATCGCCTGTCTGGTTGTATTGCAGCTGTTTAGACATGTGTTTGTGTTTCTTTCAGCTTCACCCGCTGCTCCCTCATACACCTCCGGTTCACCTATTCTGCATATGACACAGTATCGCCTTGGAGGATTGTACCATTACCCATCCCCACACACACACACACACACACATATTCCTCACACCCCATACATCACTGCTTTGGTTGTTGGCCCATGACATGGCCAGAGTAACACATTGAATACCCTTCATATGTCAGGTACTTGTATAGTTGTGTGGACTACCCTGCCATGTTTGCTTTCCACATGCTATACCTCACGCACATAGGTACACGCCCATACATAACTTTCATTACATGGTTGGTATTCCCAGGTACTACCCATTCAACTGTGAAACATCCTGACAGGTTCGGCTTGTACCGCTGATTTGCGGATTTTGGCAGACTGTTCTACTCATTGGTAGGATGCCACCTTTTCCTATCTCCAGGATGGGATATATTCCATACACATATCTGACTTTACTGGACAGCACATCCCCACAGTCGATGGTATGGATAATACTGTTCCTTTCAGCCTACATGTTTCCTTATTGTTGTAGCTGTTTATATGCTCCTTCTGTTTCGTTTACATGCTTATTCTATTTCCTATCACATTTGGTATGTGAAATACGGACATACCTTTTGTATGTGACTATTACATGCCTTGTGGGATATGATTCAGACATGTGGTCGCTAGATATGTGCATTTATCATGTATTTTGTTATGGACACATCTGCCAGCTGTGTACCCTCCCTCACATTATGGGTCAGCTGGTGACCCTAACCATTGGGCTGGTCACACCTACTGGCAGCTCACTAACATATGATGCATTTCACTTCCACTTGGTATAGCTATCTGCACTGCATTGGGCTATGGCCACACGGTCTTCCATGTCATTTGTTCACGGGATAGGGTCCCGTTATTCCCTACTGTGCATTTGTGTTTGCTTCTTCATTTTGTGTTCGCAGGAACTTTCTTACATGCTTTGCATACATTTCAGTATCCATGGACACTGACAGATGTGATTACTATCTTGCAACTTGTTACATGCAAGCATTTTAGGTTGCACGTCGACAGCTGGCATTTCCACGCCTCCGTGTGGCACTTCTGCATGCCCTATGCACTCACGCTCCTTTCCTGTGCACGTGGCTGTGGCGGCAGCGTGCCTTCATTAATATGCATTTGGCGCTACTGCGCCATCTTCACGCCACACTGTCAGTGCAAGCCTACCGTCGTCCTTGCGCCAAGCTTCATGAATCCCGGGGTAAGTGTCATAAGTGATGACCAACTAAAGTTTGATCTCCATATTCAGCAATGCATTAAAAAAATATCAAAAAACTAGGCCTTTTATACAAACACAAAAAATTCCTCACAAATACTTCCAGACTCTCCCTTGCACAAGCATTCCTTCTCCCCACACTACTCTATGCTGCCCCTGTACTCACATTCCTCCAATTTAATCTCATGACTAAATTAGAACTTACATACAACAAAATTGCAAGATTTGCTTCCAACCAACCTTATCATAGTCATTACTGTATAGCCCTAAAAAACTGCATTGGCTTGAATTCCATCACCAAATTCTACTTCCCCAGCTTCTCCTGGCTCATTCAGTCTTACATAAACCATCATCTTGCCCTTCTCTTTCTATTCTCATCCAGCCTTACATTCCCAAAAATGTAATCCATAGCTCTGAACAGCATCAGCTTCAAGTCTGTAAACCTAATACAAATATTAGCAAAATACTCTATAGTCATTCCGTAGCTATAGTTTACAACAAATTACCACTGGATGTCAGATCTATGTCAGATCTATCTCTAAGCCTGACTCCTTCAAAATTGCCCTAAAAACAGCCTGCAAAAATCATGGTTATGTTTCTGTAATGACCCAACTTAACTACAGCCCTCTCATAATCTATATCCCTCCTAGCTGCTACTACTGTTTTTCCTCCACAGATTTTCTTCCTGAAAGTTTCTCCTCCTCATTCTAAACCTCATCTCCTTCCTCTTTTCCTACAAACTGGCTGCAGTCTTATATCTTGCCCTTTCTAATTTTTTTTTTTTTTTGTCCTTTGATTTTGGTCTTACTTACTTGTGTTTATACATGAACTGTTTGTGATCTTAGTTCTACTCCATTGAATCTTGTACATTTGTCTCAGTTTTAACCATGTGAGTTATTATTAGATGCTTCTATATTACAAATGACTTTGTGATTGTACTGCTTCTATTTTTTGTACTTTGTTATTGTACTGACACTACGGTGGTGGTGGTGCTGCGGTAGCGTTGTCGCCTCATAGCAAGACGTCCCATTCGATTCTCAGCTAGAGCGTCTTCTGTGTGGAGGCATACATGAATGGGGTGTGCCTTCATTGAAGGTTGTGCATCAGGGCTGGTAACCCAGTACGTAAAAATCCACTACCAATCATTAGTGGACTGGAGTTCTGCTGTGGCAACCCCTAACCGGGAAAAAGCCGAAAGACACAAAGACTTTGCTGTTGTACTGTTTGTTTTTTTGTCTTGTTACTACTGGAGCATTTCTCCTCGGGTCTCCACGGAAAATGGGCTTCTGCTCAGTTGGACAAACCCAGTTAACAAATGTCAAATAAATAAATAAACAAATATTATATTATATTCTATTATAATACTATATTCTATTATATTCTAATTATACTATATCATATTCAAAAATTGAGGGAGTTATTATTATGTTACATACTATTAATATTCACATGTAGCTCCTAATCCTGCAATCCATAGGAACATTTGGGCTACCAAATTATCAGTTGCTCTCAAGCACTGTCTGTTTCAATGACTTACTCAAGGTCACACAGGAAGCAAATGAGAGCTGAGGGACTCAAACCCTGCATTGCAGGAACTATAGCTCACAACCTTAACCATCACTTCCAACTGCAATACTGTGAGAAAAAAACATTTGACCATATTTGAATATCTTTTGAATAACAGAAGCTTTGAAACCTTGCCATCTTTGATTGGTCAGATCTTTGTTAACATGTTAGCAATAGTTCTTGTCACATTTCACCTTTTCTTGGATATATGAGTTGAAGAGCCTTTCCCTGCAATGTTTCTTGCAGCCTTATTGTCTTGCACCCGGACTGGTTATGGCACTTGTCATTGTTGACCTTCATGAAATTTCAACTCTAATATACTTTGTCTTATACAATTATCTGTAGTTCCTTCTATGTGGCTTCTCAAAGTTTCCACAAACATTTTGCCAACAACTTCATCTTCACTCTGTATACTTTCCCAAGACTTTTGTGTTCTTATTTTGTGTAGAATTCAAACCTCATACATTTACTAGGTTCATATATTAGTACTAGGCTAACTGCCCTTGCAAGCCAATTTTTAAGTCTAGCCAATTATCCCCTGTGAGACTCAAACCCTATATCTTGTGTTTGTAAGGCTAACACCTTAACCATTAGGCCATCCTCCCAACCTTGCTACATACCTTATTTCATCAAGAAGGAATAGTACAGCCCTACACCTGATTCCAAAAGAAAAAACAGACTCACAATGACATACCATTTGGTGAAACATATCAGTGTAAAACCATAAAGCAAGAGTAGCCAACTTAATTCAATGGGCTGTTGCACTTTTGTCACAGGTCCACTTGTAGAAGCAAAGTGGTGCAGCAGGCAGTACACAATAGGAATCCACAGTGCCTGCAGTACAAATTCCCAAATGCATGTGGAGCTGTAGTGCAAGATGATGGAAGTCAATGAAGAAGGCCAAAGACCATGTACTTGGGTGGGCTCTGTTTACTGAGCTCTTCTTGGTTTACAACAGGAATGACTCAGAGTTGAGTCCCTTAAGCAGACTTACCCCATGCCCATCCTGTTGTTTGGATGTTGATAATGCATGCATGATGGTTTTGTTACCTGATGTGCAAGCACTTGAAAATCAGTCATACAGGACGTACTGTAATGCAGTACAGCTTCTTAGACTTACAGCCCCACCTGTATATCAACACTGATATTACAGGTTGGTTCAATGCCTGTACTGCAAATACTGAAATACAAGCAAAACTGTGGCACCAGATGGTTCTAGCTCTTGCAGTAACTGAACTACATGAGGAATGGATAATGAGGTACATTACCATGTTGTGTTTTAAAATCATATTAACTTCTTCTGGCATAGCAAGTCTTTAAGTGATTTGGTGCATTTGCATTCTGTCTCTTTGTGTCCAACTTGTAAATCAGATAGTCTCTTGCATTTTTTTTCCATGATATTTATATTTCTGCTGAGCTCTTTTCAGCATTTCACTTACTGTGTGCTGACTTTTAAACATTGTTAATAAAACAGTTACATAACTGGTTTTAAATATTTGCCCCATTAAGAGTTGAGCTAGTGTGAGACTGAGTCCCTCCAAATATGTTTGTCTATATTCCAAAAAGTATGAGGTAGCAATCCATATCCTTTTTGATATTCTTGACTCATAAAATTATTCATTCTTTGAATAGTTTTCTCCACTTGTACATTAGATTGTAGATAGGATTGACTAGGCATTATTTATTTAAATGACCCACTTATGTACAAATCTTAATAATTATTTGTGTTGCGTACCCTTGTCATGCATAACATCAGATGTCTATATGTCAGTGATATCAGCCTTAACAGATTATAGGTTCATAGGTAGGTACTAGGCTATCTGCCCGAGGGCATTTATAAGCCTAGCCAAAGTGTGTTGGCTTTCACCACCCCATTGATTAATTAACTGATCCCCTGTCAAGCAGAGCCAATGAAGTGATCCCAGGGGTGTATTTTCTGTTACCCATCTACTCGTCAAAGTTTCTCTTGAAGAGTATTAGTAATGGGCTCTGCCTAATGAAGTTTGGAATTTTGTTCCAAAGCAAGGGGAGTCTCTGTGGCAAGAATCTATCCCTCCAGTGTGTTCTATTTATTATTGTGGTGAGGTTTACCTCACTAGAGCTACTATTACTCACAGATACTTGTGTCTGTCAGCTCCAATACTTTTCTAATAAAACCAAAACATGTCAGAGGTACCAACCTAGCCTTATCTATGTCAAACGCAAAAAGTCAAAAAGCAAACCTCGAATCACAAACTAATATTTATGCCTTTAATCACAATGCCTTAAGCACTGTTGTCCCCATTTACTAATGGGACTTCTTGGGACGAATCTACATAAGTCTGCACTACTTATATATTAGAACAATTAAACAATTAGACAATTAAAAAAAATCACATGACTTCTTTAAACAGGTTAAATTAGTTCTAAACACAAGTGGTTGTTTCACATAAGGTTGAATACAATTTAAAAACATACATCCCGTAGATATGGGTCTACTTTCGTAGACCAAATTTACACTTACCCAAACTGGTTACAGAGATGAAAACACCAAAATTGCAATAAACTGAATGGTCCAATCAAGTTGTTTACAGGGAAAGAAAACACTTGGCCAACATTTAACAAAATAACACACTGAAGAATATCAAACCTACCCAGGTGGGTGGCTATGTCCCTTAAACCCAGCCAGTTGGGGGGCTACACCCCCAATGTGAGGGGTTGTGCCCACCACACGTCACTAATTTAATATACCAACTCCAGGAATGAACTACAGTGGGAAAAAGGGGAAATTTCCCCATGTTGGTCAAGTCTCTCTGTTCCCTGTAAAAAGAATCAGTAATGTTCAGGTTTGGATTATTGAAATTTCAATGTTGTCATCTCTGGATTCTGCAATTCAGGTAAGTGTAAATTTAGTCTATCGAAGTACACCCACAAAAATGTATCTTAAAACTCCTGCAACTTAGCTGCTCTTAATTTGAGCACACTACTTAAAGACAGCATATCATTTAAACCTGTGGGGTGCTTCATCTAATCTTAATTGACACATCAGTTCATGATACTCTAATGAATTGTTTCATCCACCATCCCTATGATTAGGTAAAACCTGTTCTATAATAAAAAAATAAAAAGCTTTTACTACTGACACAATTGTTTTTTATTATTATTATTATTTTTTTTTGTAAGGCATTATTACCCTGTTGTTTTTTTTTTATTTCAAAATAGTGCTCATATCTAGATTTGTAAAGCCCTTTTCATTTTGTCAATATAAAATGAATGGCAAAATTCACAAAAGGCAATATAAACCACTCCTACCAAATGGCAATCACATGTTTTATGCAACTTAAAACTCTAAGGAACTTGTTTTTCATTTTAGAACTCGTCCCTCAAAAATATATTTACATTGTCGGCATGACCCGTATTTTATCATGCCTTTATTATTCCTACAGAAGCCCTTTATTTCTCTATAAGAATTACCGCTCTACAACGTCTCCTTCAAATTCAAGTGTCTCTTAGAAGTAAATTGAGAATCTCAACACAATTCTCTATCGATGTAGCCATCACTTTCTATAAACTTCAAGTTGTTCTTAACAAAATGTTTAATGGCATTCTAATGATTAGTGTTGCCGGGCAGCCATGGTGGTGCAGCGGTTAGCAATGCCGCCTCACAGCAAGAGGTTCTCCGGTTCAATTCTTGGCTGAAGTGCCTTCTGTGCAGAGTCTGCATATCCTCCCTGTGGTCACATGGGTTTCCTCAAGGTGCTCCGGTTTCCTCCCACATTCCAAATACATGCTGTAGGTGGATTGGACACTCTAAATTGGCCCTAGGTGTGAGTGTGCCTTCTATGGAAGGTTGGGCAACAGGCTGGCAACTTCACACCATAAAACTCCACTGCTAATCATGAGCAGACAGGTGAGCTGCTGTGGCGACCCCTAACTGGGAAAAGCCAAAAGAAGAAAAAGATTACCATTGTATGTCATAATTTCCTTATTAGCCTCCTTATTTATCCCTTTTCCCAAAATGGGAAAAAAGCTACTTTTCATTTCATAAAAACCTCATGCTTACTCTCTTTCAGCATTCTGGGTTCGTATCCTCTACCAAGAAACATATCAGTTAATCTACTAATTTCAGTTAAAAATGAGCATCATCAGAAACAATCCTAGAAATTCTAACCATCTGTTCTTTAATAAGGCTCTTTTTGATTATAAGGATGGTTGCTAATAAACAGCAAAAAAAAAACTGTTACAGAAGGTCAATTTTCTATATAAATTTGATTTAAAATGACATACTTCAGTGTCTTTAGATAATGTTACAACTAAATAATTAATAGATTTCTGTGAATAAGTAAATGTGAATTTAAAAAAAAATCAGTGTTCAAGTTTAAGTAGGTTACAAAATCAATATGTTGTGGCACATTATCATTCCAAATTACAAATACGTTGTTTAAAAAGTGTACGAAAGTTGCCACATAATGCATATATTCAGAATTAAATACTAGGTGATGTTCCCAATACCATAACACTATATTAGCATACTGGGGACACACTCCACTTCCATAATTACACATGCTGCCTGTTTAAAATGTTCATTATTAAAATAGAGAAAATTATATTGTAAAACCACTTTCACAAATTCACCCAAAATGTTGATTTCTGTATTTTGCAAGATTTCACATTGCAAGCATGCTTCCCTAAACCATCCTATGCCAATGTAGTGAGGTATGCATGACAATAAATCAGTGACAGCCATGGTGGCTAATAGACATTCATTATTAAATAACTCCTGCCTTATATGCCACAGAAAGTCTGATGAATCCTTTAGAATATATGGAAACTAAAAAAAAGTGCTTTAGAGTGTCATCAATATAAGGAGCTAAAAAAAGAGTTTTTGGTCCAGCTGCAGACACTATAGGGTGCTTGGCTGGATTGTGCATATTTTTATGTATTTTAGGTATTCCAAATATCACTGGAACAACTGGGTGCTCTACCATCATGAACTTATATAAACTGTTGTGAATTACTGCTTGATCTAACAAGTCTTTGAGAAACAAATTCATCTTATGATAAAGATATAAATCTCATTCTTAGAAGTTCTAGTGTGTTGTGTCTCATTATTGAGAATTATTGTGGATGAGGCAAGGTAGTTCACACAGCCTACCTAAATCTTGCCAGGACCCTCAACACCATCCTTCACTCAGGAATCATAGATAGACTCACTAAACTTGGCATAAACCCCTATGCAATGAGATGGGATGCCAAATGGCTCACTGATAGAACCCACACTGTGAAAGTAGCAGACTCCAAATCTGACTACCGACCAGTTGAAAGTGGTGTCCCACAGGGATCGGTCCTAGATCCTCTCCTGTTTGGCATCTACTTCTCTGAAGTTCAAGCCAACACAAAGGGACTTTGGCTGACCAAGTTTGCAGATGATTGCAAACTGCGAGCTGTTATTGATGATCCAACTGATGTAGAACTTCTACAAAAAGGCCTTACTGACACCAATGACTGGTGCCAGAGTCATGGCCTTAAGGTCAATGCCAAAAAGTGCATTGTCATTCCCTTTGGGAAAAATTTGGTACCCATGAACTACCACATAGGCAATAGTCCACTAAACACCGAAAGTGTGATAAGAGACCTGGGGACACAGGTTGACAGCAACCTCTCCTTTGATAACCACAGTGCCAGTGTAGTCAGAAAGTCCTTCTATGTGGCACATCTCATTACCAAAGTTTTCTCATCCAGGAAGAAAGAGGTCATAATCCCTCTCTACTCGTCCCTCATTAGACCTATTATAGAATATAACACCCCATTTGGAATGTACATCACTAGACATCTACAACAACTGGAAAGGCCACAAAAATACCTCACTAAGAGGATCTTAGGCATTAGACACATGCCATATATGGACAAACTCAAAAAACTCCAGCTATACTCTGTCTCTTATCGCCTACTTAGAGGCAATCTCTGCTTGACCTACAAAGCCATGTCTGACCCAGAACTGCTAGATATGCTACACCTAAAGAAATCACAATCCCTCTGTGCCACATGTTCCAGGGACCTTAACCTCATTACCACAATAAACAGAACATGCTGGAAGGACAGGTTCCTAACCCAGAGACTTCCCATACTCTGAAACAAACTTCCCATTCACATCAAGCAGAGTACTTCACTGGCCCTCTTTAAGATAAATCTTGATGAGTGAGTGGGCAATAGGAAGTTCACCCTGGGGATTACTTCAGTGGCCTTGCTCGACAGGGGCACTAGGAACTAACTTTGGGTTGCATGATGCCGGGGAATCTTCTTGGGCTAGGCTTATATAGTCTCCAGGGCTATTAGCCTAGTACACACCAATGAACCTATGAACCTAAATCATACATTGTTCCAGTATATACATAGTGCCAGACTGATGTACATTTGTTCTGAAGAAGTCCCATTAGTAAAGGTGATGAAAGTGTTTAATGTATCATGACTTAAAGCATGAATATTAGTTTGTGGCTTGAGCTTTACTTTTTTAACTTTTTACATTTGACATAGATAAAGCTGGGTCAGTACCTCCGACAAGTTTTGGTTTTAGTAATTTTATGCATATGTTTTTCCTCTGTTTTTCAAAGTTATTTACTTTTCTAATAATTAATAACACAAATGGTATGTTCACATCATAGTATTTTAATACTGAAGCAACTGCAAGTTGTTTCTTGAGCACTTCAAAACTTTTTTGTTTCTTCATGTTCTGAGTTTCAGTCCTATTCTAGGTCTTGCTCTAACAGTTTTCTTAAGAAATTGTTTATCTCATACATAGAAGGTGCTTACTTTGTAAGATACTCAAATCATTCTTGGAATGGTGTCTGTTGAAATTCTATGAGTCAGAACTGCAACTTGTAGACCTACAAGTGAGAATGAGAGGAATATATGCTAAGTCTATGCCTGCCATATCATGGAGTATCTCCTCACTCTGAGGAATACTAATCTCACAGTTAAATGGCAGAGGTGTGGGGCACAGCTCTCACAATGAGATTGCAAGGATGAAGTGCCCTGTAGCACACGAGCTATGTAACAGCAAGTTTCAGCATTTGCCTTTTTCCTGTACAAATTATTTTTAAAGTATCTGGATTCACATGATCTGCTCTATTACTTCAGACAGCCTTCCTTACAATCTCTATAACCCCTGCTTGTCTTCCAACTTTGGCTGTGCACAGTTACTCAGACATTATCAGGTTTCAATTTGTCTGACATTAGAATATGGTCATATATTGCAGGCTTGTCACTCATATTTTCTACTCTTTCAATTACATGGGTACCACCTATTTGGAATACCTCTGGTACTGATAACATACCAAAAAGAAACATAAGGAATCAGTATCTTCCTGTAAATAAACACAACATGAAGCCTGTCTGAGCCAATGTCATCTACCAGAAATGGTTGCATCTACTACTGAAATAAATAATATTTCCTTGAGACTACTTCCTGTACTATAAGCAATGGATAATGCTTCCTTTTAATGTCTTTATTCATATTATACAGATCAGTGCACATGCAAATATTTTCTTTGTTCACAACAGTGACTGTATATTTTACACCCATTCTGCTGACACTAATTGCTTCTTAGTGACATCCAGTTCATTTCAATGCCTTGCACAGTATCTGATATGTTTCAGTAATTTTGACTCAAGCTGTATTAATATACTCCTGCATTTTCACATTTGTTTTAGCTTTCTTACAGTTTCACAGTCCAAATAGCTACAACTCTTACCACACTTTTCGGCCACCAAACCAGGACCGAAACACTAAAGGTGGAGGAGTGTCAATATTCACCAAGGATATTCACACCACCAGGCTAGTTGGCCAACACAATGTGTCTGAAATTCTCCAAGTGCAACTAACACTAGGTAAGACTGCAATCCAAATTGTAGCTTGCTACAGATCCCCCACCATACCCCAAGATTCTCACTACACCTTTCTAAACATACTGGAAAATATTAAGATAGAACCAAACACCCTAATACTGGGTGATTTTAACTACCCTGCCATTAACTGGGAAAACTACTCATGTCCCAACACCTTTGCGCAACGGTTCTTGGAATTCATAAATTCCAACACCCTGGATCAACTAATCCATAGTCCCACCAGGGGCTCCAATATCCTAGACCTGGTCATTACTAACATGGGAAATCAATGCTCCATACCTATGGTCATCACCTCGTTAGTCAGGTCTGACCATAAGCTAATCACCCTTAACATCCACATCCCACCCCACAGTAAAGAAACCACCATAAAAATCTCCAAAGCCAACTTCATGCTACTCAAGTCAGAAGTGACAAACTTCATGACACCCATGCAGACGGGAACTGAAATTTCAACTGCAGAATCCTATACTAAGGCACTGTACGAGCACATCCACTCATGCATGAATCGTGCCATCCCAAATAGAACCAAAATGCTCTCAGCCAAAAAAAGGAAGCCAATCTGGTGGTCCCCTGCCATAAACAAACTTTACAACAAAAGGAAGAAACTTTTGCAGAAAACAGGAAAATCCCAGGATGCAAAAAACTCCCTTACTAGCCTCAGTAAGAAACTGAAATGCCTCATAAAATCCTCCAAAGCTAGTTATGAAAATAAAATTGCCAAAGATTCAAAAGACAACCACAAAGCATTCTATAACTATGTCAAGAATCTAAATGGCAATGCTCAGATCTACTCTGAGCTAAAACAGAATGGCATTAAATATACTGATCTGAAGGATATTGCCAATATCCTGGCAGATCGATTCAGTGCCAACTTCACCCCCCTCTCACCCCCTAAATGGCCCATCTCAATACCGGAAGATTGCCAAATTCCAGTAATAACGGCCATGCAGGTACAAAACGCACTCTCTAAAGCCAAGAATACAGCATCCATGGGACCAGATGACATCCCGGGCTGTGTACTACATGAACTACAATATGAACTGGCACCTCACCTAAGTGTCATGTTTAATCATAGCCTCACCTCAGGTTTCGTGCCCACTGAGTGGCACAGAGCTACAGTTATCCCAATCCACAAGGGGGGATCCACCTTGGATCCCGGAAACTACCATCCCATCAGTCTGACAAGCCTTATCTGCAAGGCCATGGAGCGTATTATCATGGAACTTATAAACAAAGACATTGGCAACCTTCAAACACTGGACCCCACCCAGTTTGGGTTTGTGAAGGGCCGATCTTGTCTCCAGAACCTGATTGACTTCTTTGAATCAGTCTCCAGAGCCATGGACAAGGGTAAGGTGGTCCACACAGCCTATCTAGACCTTGCCAAGGCCTTTGACACCATCCCCCACTCTGGAATCATAGATAAACTTACTAAGTTGGGCATTAATCCCTATGTCACCCAATGGGTTGCTAAATGGCTTACTGATAGAACCCACACTGTAAAAGTAGCCGACTCCAAATCCAGCTCCAGACAAGTAACAAGTGGAGTACCTCAGGGTTCAGTCCTGAGGCCGCTCTTGTTTGTCATCTACTTCTCTGAAGTACAGGTCAACACTAAGGGATTCTGGCTAACAAAGTTTGCAGATGACTGCAAACTGGGAGCCATTATTGAATCCCCAAATGATGTGGATACTCTACAAAAGGGCCTTACAGAAACAGATGCTTGGTGCCAGAGCCATGGGCTCAAGCTCAATGCCAAGAAATGTATTGTTATCCCCTTTGGGAAAAAACATGTATCCAAGAATTACCATATAGGTGGCAGTACACTAAACACAGAAAGTGTGATAAGAGACTTAGGGACACAGGTGGACAGTGGTCTCACCTTCGATAACCACATCGCCACAACAGTCAGGAAATCCTTCTATGTGGCACACCTCATCATGGAGGGCTTTTCATCCAGAAAAAAGGAGGTCATTGTCCCACTGTACTCATCCCTCATTAGACCCATTATAGAATACAATGCCCCATTTGGTATGTACCTCTCAAGACATCTGCAACAACTGGAAAGGACTCAGAAATACCTCACTAAAAGAATCACAGGCCTAAAGCAGATGCCCTACGCTGACCACCTTAAAAAACTCCAGCTATTCTCTGTCGCATATCGTCTACTCAGAGGCGATCTCTGCTTAACATTCAAGGCCATGTCAAACCCAGAGCTGTTGGACATGCTACACTTAAAGAAATCCCGATCCCTCAGAGCTGCACGCTCCAGGGATCTAAACCTTGTCATCACAATAAACAAAACATGCTGGAGGGATAGGTTCCTGACCCAGAGACTCCCCAGACTCTGGAATAGATTGCCCATACATGTCAAGCAGAGTGCCTCTTTGGACCTCTTCTAAAGGAACCTTGACGATTGGATGGGAGAAAGGAAATTCACCCCAGGGATCACGTCAGTCGCCCTGCTAGACAGGGGTCCAGGAAAGTAAATAATGTGGGAAGAAATAGCCAGGGAATTGTTATGGCTAGGCTTGTATAGGCCCTAGGGCTGATAGCCTAGTACCAACCTATGAACCTATGAACCTATGAATCACATTAGGTAGACTTACTTTTTAAGTGCTATGGGAAAAGAATTGCACATTTTTAATTCATGTCAGCAATGCTGGATCTGATTTCTCCCACCAGGTGACAAAATATATTAGCAATATGTACATAGCTCTTTGTTTATTTTTTATAGTCCCAGTGCTTTAAAAGAATATTCAGATAAAATATTACACTTGGCACCTATATCAAGCGCTCTGCTTATTATTAACTCTCCAGTACTTTCCAATAACCTGACTTGTATTTTTGTTTGTGTGTTGAAGCCTCAAAAGCATTTCACATTTCACTGCATCAAGTCCTTTCAGTACAACAGCACTCAATAACATTTTTACATTTTTGTTCAGCAATCTACAAAGGCTTATGAATAAGCTTACTTTTGCACATTTTTGAACAATACCATGTGCAAGGCCAAATCAGCATTAAAGTCCTTTGAAATGTATGAGCTTCTCAGCATGATGGAAGCTCTACCTACCCGTGGGACCAGGTATGCAGGCTGTACTGGGTGGAATGCCAGACTGCCTTTAGTACCTAGCTCCACATACATGTACAACTGAAGATTTCAGGAGCCAAGAGAAAAAAAACTGGGACCATGCATATGTGTAGCTGTGTGCACTGCAGGTCATCCACTGGGGTCATCTGCAGACTGCTAACTTTAGGGTTTTGTAAAAGAGAGACTGAAATAGCTTGCAGGTTAGTGGTCTCACATCCACATCCCTTTTTTGGATGTCATGAATGCAGGCATGAAAGACATGCTGCCATCATGCCTACACTCACCAGTCAATCCACTAGCTGGAGCTGTTGAGCTGAATGACCTTGTGGCCATACAACTCAACATGTATGTCAGGCATGATATTGCAGGCAGGCTTTTTGTCTGCAGTACCATTTCTAATATATAGATGGAGCGGCTCCATCCAAGACCTTTGGCCAGACCCAGCTGTCCTGCCAAGTCCTCATGTAGCTAAAGCACTACGCTCAGCATAGGTAATGAGATTCACAAACATAGAAAGTTAGAAAATCTCATCACCTTGTCTGAACATTATATTGTATTGAACTGAGAGGACCCGCCCAGATGATGTCATTCCATGAAGGTTTTATTTTACATTTTAGAGCAGCAACAGTGGGACAGCAGAGGACATTTGCTGTCACTACACTAATGGCTTAGAATCAGGATCTTTATCTGACCCTCATTTTTATCTCCCTGCCCTCCCTTAATCACACTTTTTCCTCAGTTAATTATTTTAACTTTGTATTAATAATTTTACTTGCTTTGTCCACATTTGATAAGGCCATATCCACTTCTCTCAGTAGCTCACCTCTTGTTTCATCTTTTCTTATATTACAAATGATTCTATGCCTTTAACATGCAATTCACAGTCTTTTGCTGTGCTCTTCAACAGTAACATAACCACCTGTACACTCTACTGGACCTTGCAACCTTGTGAAAAACAAGTGATGAGTTAATGGCATTTTTTTTCTGGCCTCAGTACTACTTGAACTTTAAATGATTCTATTTTAGCTTCCACCCCTTCAAACAAAGCTAAAAGTTTAAACACATTAAAGACTTCTACGCTGCAACATGCAGAAATGCAGAATACTGTACTTTTTCAGGCTTACTAACTAATCCACTTGCTGTAAGGAATAAATTACATTTTTGGATCAAACATCTCAAGCATTCAGCATAATTGTCTTCCAGTGAAGGAATTAGTGGTAAATGGAGCTGGACATATATTTACTTTAAATTACACTTCTGTACTTCTGGTAACTCCTCCAATCAATTATATGCTTTTCCTTATATGGATATATATTTTTTAACAAATGCTTCTTCACTTTTGACACTGTATAGCATCTGGATGGCTAATAAATACAACCAAGACACTGTGGATGCAGTTTAATTTCTATTCATCCTTTTCATCTTGAAATCTGTTTTTGTCAAGCACTTACTTTTCTGTTACTTTCTCGGTTCACAAGTGATCATTCTAACACTTTCATGCAGTTGCCTCATCTAAAATATTCTTGACTCTTAGCTGAATTTATGATCAGGCTGACTGCACGGCATGCCTTCAAACCACAAAACTGTATTCTCAAATGCCTGGTGACAACACACTGAATGTGTAAGTCCATCAAACAGTTTTTCAACCCCAATGTGGTGTCTATATCTCCTGCATCTCTCCTATATATGTATATCAATTTCAAGACTGCTGTACTTCAGAGAAAGGATAATTCTTAAATATTCTCTGAGATGCTGAAATCTCACACTTAGTATATAAATATTAGCAGCAACATTTTCTGTGTCAATCTGTTAAAGACTGCATTTCTGTTGCTCAAAGCATTCCTTGCTC
The DNA here is from genome assembly GCF_019279795.1 of Protopterus annectens. NCBI lineage: Eukaryota > Metazoa > Chordata > Ceratodontiformes > Protopteridae > Protopterus > Protopterus annectens. The sequence goes on from NC_056737.1 coordinate 1,898,484,909, forward strand.
TATGTCAGGTCTGTTAATAGCAATCAGTTGCTATAACTAAAAGGTTCTTTGAGAGCTATTTGTGTAGAACTGCTGCTTTTATTTTGATGTTTCTCCAAGTGTTAGCTCTTTGTCAGATAGAAACATCTTTTGTATAATTTCATAATATATGATACATAAATGTAACGCCTTCAATTTCTAAACAGATCAAAGAGATGACTTTGAAACAAGTAATACCTTTCTACAAGGAGGTGCACATTACCTCATCAAAACTGTCATCATCATAAACAGTCTTATTAAAATGTTTGTTGCAGTTCATCCTTTTCAAAATACTGATCGAGCTGGTCACCCAGGATGCAAAAAGTTGATAAAGTAACCCATGCTGAGGTAAATAAACAGTGTTATTTATACACACTGAGATATTTTATTTTATGTAATGTGAGTTGTGATAATAAGGAGTCCGATTACTTTAACTGCTTCTATTTTATATACACGTATCTTCGAAGGAATGAAGAGAAACAGATCACTAGGTTCTCCTTTCAGCTACCTGCGTGGTAATGGGGTAAAATTAATCTGCCAACATATTAAATGTGTGACTCTAACAGCATACTAGCTACAGAAGTGACGGGTCACTGATATAAATACCCATACTTATAGCTCAAGAAATAGGAACAAGATTAAGTAGTTTATCAAGGATTAAACACTGGAGCCATAGCTTAGCAAAAGCAGAGTCAAAACAGTACTTCATTTGCATGAGAAGAAAATGAAAAACAAAAATCACATTTCATTTTTAAAGTACTTTCATTGTGTAACATACATTTGCCTTTATAATCCTGGAACCTATATCCTACAGAAGACTGCAAAGTTACGGACTAGTTCAAGGTCTGCACCAGTGATTGTTAACAATCTACTACACTCATTGCAGTATTCTAAATCATACCAGTCCTGTATTTGATTTTAACATTTCAGTCACTGAAATCAGAAATCTTAAATCTGTATTCTGTATACTATTACATAATCTGATAAACATTCCAGAACAGACTTAAAGAACTACATTGCATATTAAGCCAGTAACAAACAAAGAAAACTGTTAAAGTGCAAACTAAGTATATATTGCAAAACTAACAATTCAAGCCCTTGATAAAAATTGTTCCTGCATAAAAAAAAGGCATCTGCACTTACACATCTGTTGAACATCCTTGCTATTTGCTTTAAATATTAGCCCAGTCAATATCACGCTATGGACTTCAATCACTGCACATTTGAAAAAACTCTGTTTGCACAAATAATACTGTGCGGTCGGGTTTTATGACTACCTTGCTCCCGTCATCCATGCATACCATTTCTTTCTGTGAAACATTTTCAGGCATTTCTTCCTATCTTCATAGTCCATTTCTGTAACTCAGAATTGGACTGTGTCACCATATATGACTTAAATGAATGCCATTCTTCTTCCCAAGTACTTCCAAAGATTGTTGCCAGGGTCGTGCTTGCTCCTGGTTTCCAGACTTGCTTTAGCTGCCTGAGTTCTGTTAAATGATCGCAGGCAACTTAAAACAAGCCAAGAACCCGGGAGAGTGAAACAAGGGCGCAAAGGTAGAATAGCAGGGAAAGTGGTTAACCCAGAAGGATTAGAAGAAAGCCAGCACCTAAAAGTAAAATAAATAAATATCTACATGAATAACAAATAACAATTATTAGTCTACTAGAACAGTATTGCTTCAACATTTTAGCTAAATAATTGCAAATGTCAATTTTGCACCCAGTAGCCTATAATAAATCAATGCGTGTTTTCAGACCTTTATTGATTTATTGATACTGAGCTACTATGGCGCATTTCTTAAACACAGTTTTCTGCCTCTCCATGTGACTGCAAGGCAAAACAATACAAATAAGAATACAAAAGTGTTTTTAAAACATGCATTAACTAATGTGTAGATATGCTAAATCCAAAAAAAATGGGAATAATTGCATCCCCCACACTTTTTTTGTCATTTTGCCTGAAGAGGTAGTGCATTATCAGATTATTTGTTTTGTGTCAGTGCCTTCATATCAATGTAAATGCAATGGCCTTAATTCTTAAACACCTAGCTCCAAAACCCCACCAAGACACGGGCCAGTGCAGGAATGTTCTCTAGAGAAGGAGAATGCAGGTATAGGTCAGGTGTAGCATAATGAACGACAGCCAGCAGGGTATGTTGAAACAATTACTTTTATAATGCTCTTGAGCTATGATGATTAAATGGAATTGCCATTTTTAGTGCAGCTGGATTGACCTGACCAGAACAGCATGGCTGAGGAAACTGCAAAATATAAAAAGAGGAGAAAACAAAAACACACCCCTGCATTTCTATATCAAATAAATGCAAATAAAATTTTTAGCCTTCCTCGCTAAAGTTTTTGAGGGCAGTCCATTATACTATGTTCAATTTTACTAAGTTGGATGACTTAATGAAATAGCTTTCTTTGTCCAAAATGCCATAATCCTGGATTTTGTGTATTTAAATAAGGGCTTACTGCCCCCATTGTGGCAGGGTGGCAATCCCCCAAAACCATGAGCTGTACAGGCAGTCCCTGGATTAAGGATGAGATCCATTTTTTAATCTGTCCTTAAGTCAAATTTGTATGTAAGTCGAAATATGTATATAAAACATTTTACTAAACTGTACTGCAATACAGTACAGTACGGTACAGTAGAACGTTACATACAAAAAATATGTTAAACTTATCTCTTTTTAAGCTTCACTTCACATTTCTGTACTACAGGCATCACCCATGAATATTATCCACTCTTTTCTGAACTTTCAGACCTCCTACTGTCACCTAGACCCTAGTGAGCCACAATGTAATTTGCCCATTCTACTGTACAGTACAGTAACTGTTTCAGTACTATACTGTACAAACCAGCAGTCTTGACCAATCAGATCACTAACACAGTAATTTCTTAACCAGTTGGATCTCTTATTCTTTGTGAAGGTGGAAGTAACTGCTCAAACAAGACGTACAAGCAGCTTCACAAAGGGGAAAAGGCAAGTACAACAGAATTCTTTATTTTAAGGTAAGAGTTGGGCAACTTTAAAGATTTTTATTTATTTTCACATTATTTCTGACATTGAAGCAGCCCGTTCTTATCTATGGGTTTCCCGCAAGTTGGATGTCTTTAACTCAGGGACTGCCTGTGCCACTTTTGAAGGAATCACTTTTGACAATTTTCCCTACTCAACAAAATTGCTCTTAATAAAATGGACCTAATACTGAGAATTCTGTTTTCTCTCAGACAAAATAAGGCATTGAAGGTGAACATCTTTAGGATAGAGGATCCATTGGCCTCCACAATACTTGGCGATTTTCCTAGGAGACATCATTTATTGCTAATTTAGAAGAAAGTACTTACAATTTAAAACAGAAATTCTTTTGTACAAAATCTAATAAATCTGCTGAAAAAATAAGCTGTGAAAGCACTTAAGCTACTGAACCAGCTACCTACTTCCCATAGGGGATGACAACGCATTTTTTGGCATTGAGTTTAAGGCCATAATTTTGACACCATTCGTTCGTCTCAGTGAGGCCTTTCTGTAGGATGTCACCATCACTTGGGGAGTTAATGATAGCTTCCAGCTTGTAATTCTCTGCGAACTTTGTCAGCCAGAGTCACTTCAAGTTGGCCTGGACTTCAGAGAAGTAGATACCAAATAGGAGAGGTCCCAGGACCAAACCCTGTGGGACTCCACTCGTGACTGGTCGGCAGTCTGACTTGGAGTCAGCTACTTATACACTGTGGGTTCTATCTGCGGGCCAGTTTGCAACCCACCTAGTGATATAGGGGTTGATGCCTAGCTTAGTGAATTTTTCTATGATTCCTGAGTGGGGAATGGTTCAAAGGCCTTGGCCCGATCATGGTAGGCTGTATGAAGTACCTTGCCTTCATCCACAGCTCTGGTGACTGACTCAAAGAAGTCAACCAGGTTGAGCAGGCAGTATCTACCCATCACAAAACCAAACAGTGTGGGATCCAGAGTATAGAGATTCCCTATATCCTTGTTCATTAGGTCGATAATGATGCGTTCCATAGCTTGGCATATCAGACTCGTCAGGCTAATGGGGCGATAGTTCCCAGGGTCTGTAGTCACTCCTCCTTTGTAAAGAGGGATGACTGTAGCAGTGTACCATTCAGTAGGGTCAAAGTCAGAGGTGAGGCTGTGATTGACCACTTTCTGTGAGATCCAGCTGCTGTGTTTATGCTTGTTTACTTGACTGTCCCTATTATTTCCAAATGGAGAGCACCAATAACTGGAGGCCAGTACAATAAACTTTAGCAGCTATCATACACATGTTTTGTGCAAAGACAAATTAATTAAATCTGCTTCTCTACTTCAGAAATAACCTAATTTCCCAGTGTGCCTCTGTTACTGCAGTCTACTTTTTATTATCAGGTAAATGGTTTGGATTAGCTTTTGTCATTTTATTTTTTTTTTTGGATTAACATTGCTTTCAAATATTCACCTTAGGAAATAAAACCATTTTGTGCTGGGTCACGAACTCTAACATTTAGGTCTTTAGGCAAATGATTCAAAAACATAAGGGCACAGGGTAATCTGATCTACTGAGCTGTTACCCTATGCTTGATTGCATAACCAAGCGCAGCTCCACTTTTCACTTGAAGTATGTTAATGAAGACAGGTACAGTCCTGTAAATGATTCCACAATGGATACTGGGCTAACAAAACAGAATCTCTTCAGAGTTCACAAAATAACAAAACATGTCAAGGGAAACCCCACTTAGCACCGGATAGGCTTGTATAGGCCCTAGGGCTAATAGCCTAGTACCAACTTAAGAACCTATGAACCTATGAAGTAGACAACTGAAGTCTATGCATGATTTTGTACAATAAACAGCTCTACCTTTAAGAGGGATTTGGCACTGTAGGCAATACACTGTGAGAAGCCAGACTGGCTAGTTAGCCCCCCTCCAAAACCACTACCTACATGACCCTGCCTTTGCCCCAAGTCTGAAAACAAGTAAAATCATATCAATAGGCATACACAGTGACTGACAAACAACATAAAACCAACTTGAGTGATTGAGTAGGTGGCATATATTCCATTTACGGCATGAAAAGCAGAACATTGTGAGTTTTCTCTGGACAATGTGATCATGGATTTCTTTTTCAATACTGACACTGTAAGGCCCCATAACAAGGATGATGCACACCTGAGGTGCTGATATTTGAATGAGACTTTTAACCTGAACAAGGCTGCATCTGCCAAAGATGTTGTTGGCAAAGGTGGATGTAAAATATCCTATGATATTTACAAAAAATAAAATAAATTAAAAAATGACATTTCCACAATATCATGGCGAAACAGCTGCTAGTAAGTATGAATACCACAGTGTTTCTCCCCTAAAAATGCCTAGTAGAGCTACTAGTAGTCAACTGCCAGATATTGTATCAGGACATTAAATGAGATGGATTGGAGTATTGTAGTCCCAGTAAACTGACCAATAGACAGTCAAGGACAGGAATAGGTTCATAGGTTCATAGGTTCATACTAGGCTATCTGCCCAAGGGCATTTATAAGCCTAGCCCATAGTTATGTGGCTTTCGCCACCCCTTTAGTTTGAATAAAAACTATGCCTATCATTTTTCTGTGCCTCTGTCAAGCAGTGACACTGAAGTAATCCCTGGGGTATATCTGCGATCTCCCATCCATTGGTCAAGATTCCTCTTGAACAAGGCCAGCGAGGTGCTCTGCCTCACATGTACCGGGATTTTGTTCCACAGCATAGGGAGTCTCTGGGTGATGAATCTGTCCCTCCAGCACATTCTATTTATAACCGTGTCAAGGTTTAAGTCTCCGCCCTTGTGGTTCTGAGGGATCTAGATTTTTTGAGGTGAAGCATATTCATCAAATCTGGGTTTGACATGGCCTTATATGTCAGGCACAGGTCACCTCTGAGCAAGCGGTATGAGACTGAATAGAGCTGGAGTTCTTTCAGTCGGGCAGCATAAGACATATTTTTGAGACCCTTTATCCTTTTGGTGAGGAACTTTTGGGGCCTTTCAAGCTGCAGCAGGTGTCTGGTCAGATACATTCGAACGGGCATTGTACTCAATCATAGGTCTAATGAGTGATGAGTACAGGGCGATGACCTCCTTGATCTAGATGTGAATCCCTTCATGTTCAGGTGGGCGATATAGAAGGTTTTCCTAACTACTTTAGCAACATGAGTGTCAAACGAAAGGCTACTGTCAACTTGGGTCCCCAGATCCCTGATGACTTTTTCTGTGCTCTGTGGATTGCCACCTATATGGTAGCTAGGGGTAACCTTGTTTTTCCCGAAGGGTATGACTATGCATTTTTTGGCGTTTAACTTCAGGCCATGGCTCTGGCACCAGTTATCCGTTTCTGTGAGGCCCTTCTGGAGGATATCTGTGTCAGATGTGTTTTTGACTATGGCGCCCAGTTTGCAGTCATCTGCAAACTTGTCAGCCATAACCCTCCTGTGTTTGCTTGTACTAAGTCACAGGCATATACCAAAGTCAGTCTAAGCCATGGGTATTGATTTGTGAGAAATTTGGGGCATTAATGACTAGGCTAAAATAGGCTCTAAGGTCTTTAGCCTAGTAACCTCCTATGATCCTATGACATATATCCCACATCATCTACTAAGTATCCATTGTGTGGCTACGACCAGCAGGGTCAAGGCACACCATAATAAACATAAGTTCAAACATTTATAAAAATAAAATTAACTAAAGCAGCTCAAGAAAGTGATTGATGGAGTAGTATGAAGCACAAATAGTTTTATGTGTGCTGAGGAAGGACACTGCATTCTTTCAATACCAAAGACACTAGGGCTGGTCGTAGCCACACAATGGATACTTAGTAGATGATGTGGGATATATGTCATAGGATCATAGGAGGTTACTAGGCTAAAGACCTTAGAGCCTATTTTAGCCTAGTCATTAATGCCCCAAATTTCTCACAAATCAATACCCATGGCTTAGACTGACTTTGGTATATGCCTGTGACTTAGGGCATCTACAAACTGCCCCTGTTCATAATGGCCAAAGACAACAAGCCATGGGAGAATTTGCAATTTCCCATCCATTGGTCCAAATTACATTTGAATAGGCTTAGGGAAGAGTTCTGTTTCACATGAATGTGTGGTCTGTTCCAGAGAAGGGGTCATCTCTGAGACATATACCCGTCTCTTCAACATGTTTTGTTTATGTCACACATGATGTTTAGATTCTTATAGTGGGTAGTTCTAGTGCTGTTTGTCTTGTAAATGTGTAATAGATCCATCAGGGCTGGAACAGAGAAAGCATTGTAAGTTAGCCATATATTGCCCCTCAGTAGTCTGTAGGAGACAGAGTATAGGGACAGGGCTTTGAGGCAGTCCACATAAGACATACTGTTTACATTATGTATTCTTTTAGTCAGGAACCTCTGTGGCCATTCCATTTGTTGCAAATACCTGGACAGGTACATACCAAAGGGTGCACTGTACTTAATTATTGGTCTAATGAGGGCTGAATGTAGTGGGACTATGATTTCCTCAGATCTGGATGCCATGACCTTACTTATAAGTTTTGCCACACAGAAGGATTTTCTCACAACCATAGACAGGTGGTGATCAAAGTTTAAGTTACTGTCATCCTGAGTTCCCAAATCCCTTACCACTTGGTCTACTCTTGGGGGGAGGGGGTTGTTATCAGTGTTGTAATTTTCAGGGGTTGTCATCTTCCCAAAGGGTATAATTATGGATTTTTGTTCATTGAGTTTTAGGCCATGGCTTGGGCATCAGTTATTTGTCTGTGTCAGACCTTCCAGGAGGAAGGGGGATTCAGTGATTGCACCCAGCTTGCAGTCAGCAAATTCGGTCAGCCAAAGGACTTCTTCATTTGCCTTGACTTCAGATACATACATTGCAAACAAAAGTGGTACCAGTATTGATCCCTGTGGGGCACTACTAGTAACAGGCCTCTTGGTGGAGTTGGAGTCCCCCACACTAACTTCATGTTGTCCCATCTGTGAGACATTTAGTTATCCATCGGGTGACACAGGGATTTATGCCTAAATTTGTGAGTTTGGCTATAATACCAGAGTGAGGTATTGTGTCAAATGCCTTTGCCAGGTCAAGGTAGAAAATATGTATCATTTTGCCCTTGTCCATGGCTCTAGTAACCTTCTGGCAGATGTCCACCAGGTTTAGTAGGCATGGCCTGCCCTTGACAAAACCAAGCTGGGATGGGTCCAGTGTTTGAAGATTTCCTGTGTCTTTATGAGGTCTACAAAAAAATCTGTCCATCACCTTGCATATATGACTAATTAAACTTATGTATGTAGTTACGAGGGTCTATTGATAGTCCACCTTTGTGTGCAGAGATGACAGTTGTAGTCCTCCATTCCCTAGGAAGGAAGCCTGCCTGGAGGCTGTAGTTGAACAGAGATTCTAGTGGGGCTAACAGGTCATGTTCCAAGTTATTTAGGAGGCATCCTGGGATATTATCAGGACCCACTGATGCAGTGTTTTTAGCTCTGGAGAGTACAGTGAGGATCTCTTCTTTAGTGATAGCTGGGGGGCAATGATAGATGGTATTCCCTGGGGTAAAATGGAGGTGATGGGGTGAAATTAAAGATAAATTTACGGCCAGCGAATTTGCTATATCCCCTGGTTTGGTATAGGAAGTTCCATTTACTATTAGTTTAGCACACTGCTGGGTCTTCCCTTTAATGTTGTGTACATAAATGAAAAATGTCTTATGGTTATTCTTAGCCTGGGAAGCTATTTTTGTATCAAAGTTGGCTTTGGTGGCCTTGATTAGTCCCCTCATTTGCTTGTTGAGACTGATGAGGGAGTTTTTTTTGTCTTTTGGGCATAGCCCTTCTTATTTTTGGACTGGATTGTCTTTATTTTATTGTGCAACCTATTTATAATGTGGGACTACCAACAGTTTGTTTTTGGTGTTTGTCCCAAGTTTATTTTGGTTTGGAACTGCTGCTTCTATGCAGTTATTTATATGCTTGTACAGGGTTTCAGTAAACACTTGCAGATAGGCCACCATGTTCTCTGAATTGGGGGGGGGACTTAAAATTTAGCTATGCCTTCACTTAATAGGAGGTAATTAGCCTTTTAAAAAATCTTAAAGGTTCAGGAAAGGTGTTGGGAGTGCAGCCTTTATATTTATTTCAACTGTTACCACTTTGTGATCTGATCTGACCAATGAGGACATTGCACAACTCTTATGGTATGCCTACTTTTTATGTAGATTGATACACCTCCACCTTTTGTCCCTTCTTGTGCAGTAGCTAGTCTAAATGTGTGGAAATCATTACAGCCTTGTACTACCAGGGTGCCTTCTGTGGCTTTAAACCATGTCTCAGTAACCGCACAGATGTTACTGAGTATTTCCAGGAAGTAGAGCTTCTTTTTGAGACATCTGGTATTGATTAGTAATGCATTTAGTTTATCTTGCATAGAATTGACTATGTTGTAAGATTTATCAGATCGGCACCTCCTTTGAATGACACCAATAACTAAGCCAATTGTTAAAGTCAATCACCTTTGTTTATATTGTGGTATCATCCTTGGAGATGGTAGATTGCTGCTCAGTGCTAGGCCCATACCTGCCTATGACAAATAATCTGAAAGATTTATCATGTTTATCTTCACGTCATCCAAGCAGGCAAATTTCAGATCATTAGCAACCACATGGACTATGACAGAGTCATACTGGTACTTGTCGTTCAATGTCCTGATTGCATGTGTGATCTGGTGAATCCTTGCCCTTGAAAGGCAACTTACTGTGACTATCTCCTTGCTCAGCCTGGTGACAGGGGCATCAGTGTATCTCACAACAGAGTCTCCAATGACCAATATATTGGGTTGTGAGGCAGTTTGCTTTAAGGGCTTAGAGGCTGAGACATTGTCAGATGTGGCTGCCTGTTAGAGTGTTTGGGAGGATGCTGAGAGCAGTGGTTGGGAGGCCTTTGAGGTTTGGGTAGATTGCAGTTAAGAACCTCAGCATATCTGAGTTTATGTGTCTGATCCATAGTAGGCGTAGAGTGTGTGTTACTGGCAACCTGTTTGGGGATATCAGTGCCTGCATGCAAAACTGTTCCCTCCAAAGACATAGTGTAATTACATCTCTCACATACTATGTCAGTCTGCTTAAAAATAATGTGTTTGTTAGTAAACATTAGACCATTACTACATTGTCTCAAGATGCCAATTTCTACCAGGCTGGCTGCAGAGATTGTAGGGAAGTGTACGTCCATGGCTGTGGATCCTCTTTTTTTTTTGTGGTCCATTAGAGGTTGTGCAATTGGGGTTAAGAGTTGTTGGACTGGGAGGAAAGTTCTAGGACTGATGTAAAACAACAGTCTTGGGGTAATGCTTCCCAGCGGGCAAACTAGCTGCTCAACACTTAGCTAGATACTTGAGAAAATAGCAGAGGAAGTTTTATATGGACAATTACAACTCTAAGTGCATGTTTTTATACAGGGCACTGCGAACCATTGCTACACAGCTCAGAAGAGATTATAGGAGTTCAGTTTTTTTTATTTATTCATTTATTTATTTTATTTAACATTTGTTTACCAGGAAAGTCCAACTTGGAACAAAGCCAATTTTCAGCAGAGGCCCAGGGAGAAACGCTCCAGATACGTGTCAGTTAGAGAGGTATCTAATCAGCAAACAGTACAAATGCAGTACAAGTATACATAAGGATCAGATCCTCCAGTAATGTATAATTCTCTCACTATTATGACCAATACTACAACACTGAAGTTCCCAGAATAAGTAAAATGCAAACAGAAAAAAATGCAGTAGAAACATATTAAAATGAAGTTCATATCTTGCAGCAATACAAACTTCTTTCATAACTGTGAGCTATGTTACAAGACTAAGGTCCCAGATCAAGTAAAATGAAAGCTGAAAAATGCAGTATAAATAAAAGCAAATGAGGCTTAGATCCTTTACAAATTCACAATTCTCTCACTATCGTGAGTTATGCTACAATACTAGGGTCATCAGACCCAGTAAAATACAAACAGTAAAAAGCAGTAGAAATTAAATAAACAAGGTTCAGAGCCTGCAGCAGCTCACAATTCTCCTACTACTTTGAGACATGCTATAAGACTAACATCCCAGACCAAATTAAAAATGCAAACAGCTGATTTTTTGCTAGAGCAAGAAAAATGCAAAAAAGAGCAATACACAATTCAGATGAACATTCGGGATATTACAGTGTGCACTAGTTGAAATTAGATTATATAAAACAGAGGCTAATTCTAATTTTAAGATTTTAATGGGAATGCCTTATTAGTTTGAGCTGTTTCCAGCAGAAATAGTTCTGGGAGGGGCTTGCAAACTGTAATTTACAATAGGGTCAGGCATCTAGAAAGGCACCAAGTATTAGCTAGGTCTATTCAATCAATGAATGCAAAAGGAATGTTTGCTAACTACACTAGCCAACAACCTTTTTGACTTCAAAGAAAAGAAACTTTGCAGTAAAACAACATTTAAAAAAACAAACTGTAGTATAATAATACAAAAATCAAAAAATAATGAAAGTAGCCAAACATTAAATGTAGAAAATCCAAAAATCAGTACAGCCAAACAACAGTTTTAAACTCAGAGCTCTTGTAGCTCTTGTGGGACTAGGATATTATTAGCTGTACTTAAGTTTTTCAGATTTGGTTTCATTGAATGAACTATGATATGCAGTGTGTATAGCAGCACCACATCATGCCTCAATCAACTGTTTAGTGGACTAAATGTAACTTGTTATAATATCCAAAACCAGCAACACAATAAGTACTGGTTCATCAGATCTACTGAGCTAACACAGGGTGAAGGGTATCACACAGCCTCTCACAGAGTTATAGATATCTTTCAACTTCTACCAGATATACACATTACCCTCCTTCTGGATGACGTTTTCTTTCTTAGATGGTTTTCTTTTAAGCCAATTGCCTTAAGATACATCTATAGTAGCAGTCTTTCATGGTACAGTTTCATTTAGAGTACCCAATCCATCTACAGCATGTATTTGGGATGTGCAATGAAACCAGAGTACCTGGAGAAAACTAAATGGTCAAAATGTTAAAAGATCAACACACAAAACAGTGACCACAACTTAATGACCATTCATTTTGCTGAGAAATCACAGACAGCATGTACATTGAAAAGGGAAAACATTATTTTTCCAATGTACTAATAAGCATAACCTTTTTCACATATTCATTCAAATTTGTCTGAGTTATGGGAGTGCTACAATTTTTTTTTTATTTTAAGGTAAAGTGTATGGTTAGGCATAGGAACAGGATTAGCTTTAGGTTTAATACTCATTACTAAGGTAGAATGGGGCAGCTAACCCTAGCCTTATTTAAAAAAAAATACACAAGACAGCTGTACCACTCACTAAGCACACTTTCACACACTTACCAACCCACATACTATTAAATATTTCCCCCTTACCTAAACCTTATCCTAGCCCTAAAACATACATACTCATGCATACACTAAATCTGTCCCCATGCACACACACACACACACACACACACACACACACACACACACACACACACACACACACACACACACACTCCCAAAGTACTTACCTTTATTGACCATAATGACAGTGACTCAAACAGATGTTTGCACAAACTGCCAATCAGAGAAATGTCAATACGGTTCACTTGACTGAGACAATGAGTGTCTGACCAAGTGAACTGTAACTCTCTCTCTCTCGTTTATATATATATATATATATATATATATATATATATATATATAAATATATATATGTATATATATATACACAAATATATATATATATATATATATATATATATATATATATATATATATATATACATAAATATATATATATATATATATATATATATATATATATATATACATGCAAAACACTGTTTTTGTGTTTCCTGTCTGTGTTTTTTATCGGTTCATTGAACCAATATTCGCGAAAGTGAAGGCTGCTCAGGACATACAACAGACACTTTCCTGTTAAAGATGACCATTCAACAAATAAGACAGATTGACTGTTGACCTGTGTATATGCTGTAATACTAAATGTAGTCTGCACTTAATAGAAAACACTAATATGTGTTTTGTTATATACATATTTTAATATGCTTGGCCACTGTAGTGTGAAACCTGTATTCTGTCTTCCACATTACACCTATACAACACATTCTGTACAAGCATTGTCACTTATCTCTGCTCTACACATAATGGCAATTTGCTGATACAGCTGTGACCAAAGCTGCGATCATGTGTGCCTTAGTCAGGTTTCCATGCACCAGTCCTTTAGCCTGGCACATCTCAGCCAACTGGCTCCTTGTCAGCTTGCCATACTCCTCTGCTGACATGCTTGCCTGCTCTCTCTGACTAACTAAGCTAAAGAAATAAAACAATTGTGATATGAGCTCTGAATGTTCACTCCATGGCTGATTTAGAGTACAAAAACACCTTCAGTGATCACTGTACATAAGCTACAGGAATTCATTATCCAAACCACTTCTTCTTTCGGCTTTTCCCAGTTAGGGGTCGCCACGGCAGACCACCTGTCCGCTCATGATTGGCAGTGGAGTTTTACAGTGTTGAGTTGCCAGCCTGGCGCCCAACCTTCCACAGAAGGCACACACACACTCACACCTAGGGTCACTTTAGAGTGTCCAGTCCACCTACAGCATGTCTTTGGGATGTAGGAGAAAACCAAAGCACCTGGAGGAAACCCACGCTACCACAGGGGGGGCATGCAAACTCCACACAGAAGGCACCCCAGCCAAGGATCGAAACGGAGAACCTCTTGCTGTGAGGCGGCAATGCTCATTATCCACACCACTACAGGCCAATTAATGTGTGATGTGGCTAACTCACCACTATCAAACATTTAATACTTGATGTGGATATCCCACCACTGCCAAACAATTAATATGTGATGCCCGTGCACTGGCCCAGTAATCAAGGAGCCTTAATCCTCACCACTAACACCAGTGAGGGGCATCCACATTGGGAAGATAACAAGCACACACACACACAATAAAGTACAATTTCACTTAAGAGCACACAGAGATCACAGTCAGTCTGGGGATGGTTTCTCCCTTTCTCTCCAGATCTCCAATAAGACTCCCCACTGGCACAGCAATAGGGTTCAGATCTCAGCCAAGTAGTCAAGCCAAAACCTCCAGTACCCTCTCTGTCCAACCAGTGCTTCGTGTCCCTGCCCAAGTAGCTGACACACACACACACACACACACACACACACACACACACACACACACACACACACACACACACACACACACCACACACACACAACTTTAAGATCTGGTTTATATACAAACAAGAAGACACTCCTGGAGAAGGATGGCACAGGTCCACTAGCTATTCCCCCTTCTGCCCAGGCTATAAGGTAATAATCCACTGCCACCAACTACTCTTATCAGCTACTATAAAGGGCCTTACCAAAGGGTGTCCAATTCTACTGTGCAGTGTTACTGTTATCCAAATAGTAAATGTAAGCCAGGGCTAAAGCTATTGGAGTGGCTTATATAGTATCACCAAATACATGCAAGTATGCTAAGAGCTTGAATTATCTCTACACAAAGCAGCCACAATAAAAAGGTTTAAATATATTTAATATAAATAATAGAAACACAAGACAATACTTGTTAACTCATAATGGCATTAGAGAGTTCAGAAATCAGAGGAAATACTTTAAAACAACATTGTAGGATAGTCTCACATAAATATAGAAAACAGCTATACTAATCTTACTATTTTATATATATATATATATATATATATATATATATATATATATGAGAAATCACTGTTCTAAATATCTTACTTACAGAGCAAAGCAAAGTGCTGGTGAGCTGACGTGTTCAGCTTCAGAAACAAATGCAAAATGCTATTCTTACTTTCTGGGATAGCCCTTAAATTGATAATACACATTACTGCTGAGTCATTTCAGATTACATCATTCTTGTTACTTCTGCTTAAGTTTCCCAGGCTCACAGAACTTAAAATTTAAGATTTCTTTTTGATCTGCACATGGCAGGAAGTCACAGCAATAAAAGACATGTTACATGTGAAACATCAATAAAAGACATGTTACATGTGAAACCTAGTAGGACAATAGAAAGAATTTCCAGCTGCAGACATCCTGTCTCCAAGCTTAAGATCACACACAGTTGTAAAATTCTTTACTTATCAGCTTTCTTCCAGCTGGGTGTACTGAGGTTACATTTTTGAAGTTCATCCCATAAAACAGTTTTCTTACATTTGTCACACAAACCTGTGGCTCATGTTAATATTTACAATGACATATCATTATTTACAGAATTCTAGCTAGCTATGCTGGTAGCCCCTCAGTTTTTCACAACCCAAATGAAGTTTATTGACTAAAGTTAAGTGCTTTTGTCCCTAATTTAATGGAACTTCATCAGAACAACATCCACAAATAAAACTTCACTATTTATATGATTCAAAAAGCAACTAGCAACCAATCACTATTAAGATACATAAATAAATACATACATAATTAAGTAGTTCAATAAATAATAAATTGAATCACCATGGTGACTAATACAGTGCCCTTATGTTAGAGAAGGTGTGTCAATAGATCTGGTAGGTCATGGCCATATCAATACGGACAATATATTTTACTGTGGAATTAAAGGTATAAGATACCTGGGTTTGTGCAATGACTGTGATGCATTCTATGTAGGAAAAACTAAACTTAGTTTGAGAAAAAAGGTATACAACACCTTTATGATATAAGGAGGAAAGACTCTAAAAATGCATTATATAAAGATATAGAAAAAAATCCAACCCATAAATTTAAGTTTACAGTTATTGACCAAGTAGACCTTGGACAGAAAATGATTTTCTGGAATTTCAGGAACTTAAATGGCTCAAACGAATGCCACTATATATCCAGGACTAAATGAATCCATTTCTTTATCTAGTTTTTTGAAACTAAGAGCTGTGTTCTTTTTATAACAATACAATTCTTGTTATAACAATATAACTCTTGCAATTTGTTTTAATTGACCTTAGTATATAGGTTGTTTGAGGTGTTTTTTTTTTATATTATGAAAGATAGGAGACTTTCTTTAAAGAAATGGGGTGTTTTTTAAAGGGGAAGAATTAGTCACCATGGTGATTCATTCCTTCTTTATTTATAAACTTTTTAAAATTCTGGGCTGAATTCCAAAACAATTCCCATGCTTAGAGTAGCATATCAAACAAATAGTGCCCAATCCCCATACAAACCTCACCTCATAATACCTTATGCCATATAGCTAATGAGAAATTACAGGGCTGACTTTGAATTCTAACTCCATGGTTTTGGCCACTATACTGCAACACATTACAACTGTACAGTAGTCTTTAAATCCAGTGTAAAACTTCAGACTATAAGCACCAACCTTTATAACCAGTGGGACTGTACAGTGCTGGTAGAGTTCGACCTATATGTTGACTATGCTTCTTCTTCTGCATTACATGGTGGAAAGACCAAATGTCTACAGGGCAAATACAGGCAGATCTATACTGTGACTAGCATGCTGTGACAGGCTCGTGGAGGCCAACGAGAATCTGCAGTAATGTTGTTTTTGGCACTCCCTTTCACATTGTGGGGACAACTCAATATGCATGTTGTAAAATATTTTAACTGTTTTTTTATGCAACAAACCCTCAGCCTGCCAACTTAGAAATTCCAGCAGTAATGCTGCCTGCATGTCAGTTTACTTTGTTGTGTATGCAACATAATGGCCAACACAATGGTGGTGCTGGGGATTTGAGCATATTCAGAGCTCAACTGTGCACCATACTTTCGTAGAGTCAAACAACTTCAAGCACATGTAAGGGCAGTCGCTGACATAAAATGTTTCTGAATCCCATTATCTATGTATAATGAGGTGTTCTTCTTAGGATTTGGAAATTCTGATATACAGTTTAGAGTTTCCTAAGTAATCTCCACTCACTGGTGTATTGTCATATTACATGGCAGACCCAAAAACTAGGCTAAGTATAGCTTTGCGGGATGGCGAGGCCTGTATGGAATGCTACCCTGATTATTTTGGAAACTGGCCCTTTAGTTTTGTGAAACACACGACAAACATATAATAACTGAGTTTTTTCTTGTTTTCCTTCCTAAATAATGAAAAAGGTACACAAGTTAATTTTAGTTGAAACATCCTTGATTTTATTGCTAATTTTAAGATGAGCATCTGTTTTAATATTAGTTTAATATCTGCTTTTGTTTTAAATAATGACATTTTTTCATGTTGTTGAGAGTTTCTGGAAAATCACAATAAATGTAAAGCATATGGCATTCATTTTATAGACAGCTTAACAATACATTAATTTTGTGATCACAACACCCTAATGTCGTGCTTTATGTTAAAACTGAGATTGTGTTTTTATTTTATTTTTTTCCTTTGTTGACAAGGTAAGTGAATTGATCCATGGACCCTCTTTGGCCATGATCAGGGAGCTACTGCACAATTTACTACAGAGGTAACAACTAAATGACTAATTATACAGGTAATTTTGAAATGATTGCAGAAGAGTTTGTTTACATCTCATTAACTGTTAACACAATAATTTTGATTGTAACAGAGTTTGTTTTCATCTCCTAGCTATAATGGTTATACATAGCAGAAAGAGTTATATAACGAAAATATTGTCTTATAAAGTTGTAGAAACTAAATATTTCATGCCATGTACATTGTTAACAGCTCATAGGAATAATACAGGTCTACATGCTTTTTCATTATATGTTTCAATGTATATTGATAACAGAGTAATGAGTTTTATATGCTTTTTCATGACATGTTTCTGGAATACCCATTTAGTAACAGTTTGTAATGCATACAGCACAGTAATAAAGTTATAGTACAGAGCCATCTTGATATTCCTATGCATACTGAATACTATTTGGTAGTTTCTGAATAAAGAGCTGGGGAAGAAGCTGAGAAGAGCGTGTGTATATGACTCCTGAAAAAAAGGAAAGGAGAGAAGAGAAGAGAAGTGGGTGGGTTTGCTTGTCTTAAACCTTTCCTAAGTACCCATTATATTCAGTTTATTTAAAATCTGTAATTACCTGCTTGTGTTTACATATTTACAAAGATTGACCAATTGTCTGAGCAGTTCTAGACCTGATAATTGCATACATGAGTTGCTAATTTATGGTGGAGGCTAATGCCTATGGACATGGAGTGAAGAAAGAGAGCTAGCCTTTGTCCAGGAAACAGGAAATATAACCATTTATAAGGTTTCCCTTAGTCGCTCCAAACGCTATCTTCTAAAATATGGGTACTCTATTATGCTTCTGAGTTTTATGAATAAGTGGTTTCAGTTAAAAGGGGCTGTTTTACTGATGACTCTTTCCATGGCTGAGATTGCAAAGGGTGGCCTGTGTAGGGGCTGAAGCATTACTGTCTTTGTTTCTGACAAAGAAGGGTGATTTTTTGACTACCAGCCTGTTTCCAAGAGGTGGGCAAAAACTATCACATAACATTTTTAAAGTAAGCCAGGATGAAAGGAAAACAAAACCAGCTGTAACTAGAAGCCATATGGCATTTTATAAAGTTAGGGAGTAGTGTTCCAAATGAGGGGACAGGGTTACTAAATCTGAATACAGAGTTAAGTGCTGTTTTGTCCTGATTTATGTTGTAAGAGGAATAAAGGGAGATTATTGTAAGAGCATAATCAAGTCTAACTATGAAGACATTCTTAACTAGAGCCTGCCTGGCATCCTTTCTTAGGTGACTAGAGACAGAGTAGGGGGCCTTGAGCTGAATTTTATTTTTTGAGATGGTAGAGTCAGTGTGAGTTTTGAATCTCAGAGAAGGACCTAAACTTAGACCAAGATACTTCTGTTTATCCACTGAAAAGTCGGGCTCATTGTTGAATGCATTTTTGTCTGGGGTGAGGTTGTTAACTCGTGCTTGATGCTGAAGAACATATTTGCTGTTTTAGTTACATTTCGAGTAAGATGAGATTTATATGTTGAGCAATCTTTATACTCATAGTACCTTGTACCTTATTGCATTTCATTTTAAAGTTATTTATATCTGTCTGTTAAAATGAAACAAGAACAGGTTTTTGTCTCAAATTACCTAAGCAAACAATTAAAAATGTATATTTGTAATATATAAAGTCATTTTAGACATTACTTTGCACTCTGTAACATGTTGATTACAGTACTGTAGTATATGACTTAACATACTTTTTTACAATTAACTTTGGACCAGATTTAAAAAATGGCATAGGAACATCAGCTCAGTGGAGGTGGACCATGTCCACTCTCACTACAAACTGTGCAATCCATTCAACCCATTAGGATGAGGGTTTACCCCAATTCAGTACCTCAGTACAAAGAATTATTACGTTAAATGAGTGTCATCTCATGCTACTCTGGAAAAGCTAAAGAAATTGTACAACTTTCTATGTTAAAGAATCTCATTACCTCTTCTCAGCATAGCTCAGACCTGCCTGAGAACTTGTCAGGGTCACCGAAACCATCCGAAGTTCTCTGCCAGAGCAGCTCCACTAATATGGCAGACCTAGTATTGCAAGCAGAGAGCCTTCCTGCAATACCAGGTGTGACATACAGATGAAGCTTCACTACTATAAGCCCACATAGCACAAAAACCACTACTATAAGGCAGACTACTTAATTCAGGCATGGCAACCAACACGGCAGGCATGACTTTAGTTGTCTCAGCTAGGAAATTAAACAAGAATGCAGAACTACTAAACAACTATGGAAATATAATTTTTTTACAGAAGAGCACTGCAAAACATCAGTATATAAACTTGGGGAACATGGTTAAGGTGTTTACTTTACAGACATAGTGTTTGATTATCACATGTGATAATTGGCTAGGCTTAAAATGGCCCACAAGGGCAGTTAGTTTAGTACTAATCTATGAACCTATGAATCTTGAACTATGCACAATCACAAAGTGTGAGGTCTCAGGCTTTCCCCCCGACTGTCAAAACCTGCGGTGCAGCTCCATCTGTATGTAGAACTAAGTACTGCAAGCAGTATATCTTCCTACAAGGTACTGCCTGGAGCAGCCAACTCCTTGTGTAGCACTTTCATACCTCTCAACTGTCTCTGATTTTGACTCAAATTTTAGCTTTGTCCCTCTTAATCCCTCCAAACATTGGTGACTTTTGAAGGAAAAGTGGTGAATTATACTCAATAAATAATAACAATAATTAAGTGTTATAGATTTTTTTTACTTCAGAAGATGTATATTGCTCGACATTCTCTTATTCTGCCAATGTTTCAAACTAATAGTAATAATATTTTAAAAATGTCCCAGATTTTTTCTAGGTTTGTCTCTAATTCTGTTGCCAGTTGTCTCTGATTGGTTGAAAACTATGTTTCAATGGGCTTCTCTGTTTCTTCCTGTTTATTAGGGAATACAATGCCAAATTATTTTGGTGAGGTAAAGGAGAATCACCTTTTGGAATTTGTAATTCTTACCTGGATTATGAGAGCTGGCACCTGCATCATCAAAAGAGGGAAATTGTTAAAGGCTAATAGAATGGTAAGTTCTGATGCAGACTTTTTGGTTGAATTAGAATTCATTGCACATATGTTCAAACAAAGGGGATACCCTGACTGTCTTTTGGAGGATCTCAGCCATGAGGTAATTCACAAACGGAAACAAGGTTTTTACAGACCCATTTTGGGTCATGGCTTTATAGGCAGTGGTAGATTTCATTCTGAAAAGGTTTTTTACAGCTCAACTTTTATTTTAACATATAATGGGATGGCTAACACTATTATTGATGTAATAAATGCCAATTGGGAGATTCTTCAATTTGATGTTAATGTAGGGTCAAAAGTTGGCAAAAACCCAAGACGTGTTTAGGAGGGACAAATCCATAAAGAACATACTGGAAGGTATAGGACATGAGAGTAGGATCAATAGGAAAGTTGGTAATTTTAAATGTAATTCCTGTTCCTTTTGCCCATTTATAATGGAGACTGAGGGTCAAATTAGGGCAAATGGAAAGATACTCAACATTAGAGGCCATTACAATTGTAATAGTAGTAGTGTTATATATATGGCCAAGTGTGAAGAATGTCCTAGTTTTTATATTGGCAAAACCAGTAGGAAATTCAAACTAAGAATAGGTGAACATTTGGGTGATATAATATATTGTAGGACCACTAGTGCCATATTTAGGCATATTAAGGAAAATCAGACACATCATTTTAAATTGTTGGTTTTGCAGCAGTTAGTGAAGGATGAACAAGGGTCCATCTTAGATGTACATTTGGACCTGATGGAATTGAGATGGCAGTTGTTTCTAAATGCCTCTCATTACCCAGGTATTAATGAGACCATAAGTATTGCTAGTGTTTTAAAGCTTGATCAAATTTCAGGTTAGTGCAGGTGACATGTCCATTAGCAAATGGTATTTTTAATTAATTGTAATTAATTCACCACTGTTTTTAGACTGGCAAATAGGTGGTTTATATGCATTCAGTATTTATAAAATATGTTATAAATGATTCATTAATTTTATTTATAATGGTGTGCATATTGCTTTTAATCTTGATTTTAAATGTTAATTGATTAATTAGGGGGGATATTTAGTTGGTTGGATTACTGTGGAACATTGTTCTGAGGAAGTCTCTGTAGTGGAGAAGAAAGCGTTTAACATTAATAAAGTTTGGTGTTCTTCTCGGATTGTTCGCATCCTGCTGGCTTTATTTCTGTGGTTTTATTCTCTTTTGTGGTTGTAGCACTTTCATACCTCTCAACTGTCCCTGATTTTGACTCAAATTTTAGCTCTGTCCCTCTTAATCCCTTCTAAAACTGGTGACTTTTGAAGGAAAGGTGGTGAATTATACTCAATAAATAACAATAATTAAGTGTTATAGATTTTTTTTTACTTCAGAAGATGTATATTGCTTGACATTCTCTTATTCTGCCAATGTTTCAAACTAATAGTAATAATATTTTAAAAATGTCCCTGATTTTTTCTAGGTTTGTCTCTAATTCTGTTGCCACTTGTCTTTGATTGGTTGAAAACTATGTTTCAATGGACTTCACTGTTTATTGGGGAATACAATGCCAAATTATTTTGGTGAGGTAACTGAGAATCACCTTTTGGAATTAGGCATAGGCCCTTGGCAGTCCCATTTAGTACATACTGAACGTGGCCTGACAGAACCCTATACTTTGAATGTAATGGTTTGTGTTACTCCATGCTCAAGTCCTATTACAATCCAGGCCTTTGAATACAGTGAACATTGCAGCAGTAAATGTGAATATGGTAAGTACTGCTACTATAAATGTAAATATACAGAGCTGTGGCATGTATGGTTTGGTCTTGTTTATACTTCTGATGGCTAAAGTTCAATTAGCAGTCCAGGCTCCCCTTGGCAAGAGATGGGACTGATGCTGGGCTGTGTTAACTGAATTAGGGATTCTGGGAAGCACAAGACCATTAAGGAGTGTGTGTGCACTCTATATGTAAGGACTGGTATGGAAAAGCATAGGTTCAGCACAGTGGGTATTGCATAGGATTTTCCATCAATCACAGGAACCCACTAAGTCAATGGCCTCTTTTCAAGTGCAATTCAAGGTGGTAATCATACTACCTAGGGGTAATTTGGCCAGGGCAATGGAGAACTTCCCCTACCTTTTTTGATAAGTACCAGGGGATCTTTTACATCCACATGATCTACTACCAACTCAGGCAGATGAGGTCTTGGCTTAGCATCTCATATGAATGACATCACATTAAGGAGTACAGCACCTACCTTATGTTGCACTGCAGTGTTAGAATTGGAAAATTAACCCAGGTATTGTACCTTATGTGGGAACAGAACCAACAACTTCTGTATTACAGAGACATGCAGTACCCACAGATCTACTACAACTGCAAAACAGCATGCAAAAAATGTCCTATTCTCTACCCAGTGAAGGTAACCATTAACCATGGCCTCACTTGTTAGAAAGAATAATGGATGAAAATGGTCATGGGTGAAGGACAAAAGAAAAAGAAAACTATTATTGTTTCTATCTATATCTGCATCAAAAGCAATATCTATATGTGTACATATTTAAACAAGCTTTCAGGACCTTATGATACTTCTTCTTTCGGCTGCTCCCATTAGGGGTCGCCACAGCAGATCAACTGTTTCCATTTCTTCCTGTCCTCTGCATCTTGCTCTGTCACACCAACCACCTGCATGTCCTCTCTCACCACATCCATAAACCTTATCTTAGGCCTCCCTCTTTTCCTGTTACCTGGCAGCTTCATCCTTAGCATCTTTTCCCAATATACTCTGTATCCCTCCTCAGCACATGTCCAAACCAACGTAATCTTGCCTTTCTGGCTTTGTCTCCAAACCTTCCAACCTGAGCTGACCCTTTAATATACTTATTCCTAATCCCGTCCACCCTCGTCACACCCAGTGCAAATCTTAACATCTTCAGCTCTGCCACATCAAGCTCTGACTGCCTTTTTGTCAGTGCCACTGTCTCCAACTCATATAACATAGCTGGTCTCACTACCCTCTTGTAGACCTTCCCTTTCACTCTTACTAGTTCTCGTCTGTCACAAATCACTCCTGACACTCTTCTCCACCCACTCCATCCTGCCTGTACTCTCTTCTTCACCTCTCTTCCACACTCACAACCTTATGATACTAATAAGTGGAAATAAGTTTCTGAAAGTCCTGATGGAATGGTAATAAAAATTATTTCCATTTTACACATACTACTTATTTATTTACTTACTAATACAAACACATACACACACATCTGTTTACATATGCTCACTCTAAATTCACTACAGTGATTGGAAAGGTTTTATTATGGAGTTTAAATTTTATACATTTTTCTAACTCCTGTATAACTGTCTCCGCTATGTAAGACAATACATATATATAACTTTTTGAAAAATGATAATCCTATACTGGCCACAATAGTATGTATTCCTAAAGTACATAAAAATATTAATGACCTACCTTTCAGACCTATTATTTCTGGTAGTAAAGCCAAGACATTTAATATAGGTGTAGCTATTGATGAATGGGTAAAACATATTTACCAGTATATTTCTCATATAGTAAAGGACTCATGGATGTTTTTATCCAAGTTAACAAGGAATAAATGGAAAAATAATTTGATATTTGTCACTATTGATGTGATTGACTTATTTTCGTGTATCCCTAAAGAACAGGGTTTAGAATTTTTTTGTGATAGTTTGAGGAAATATTCCCATTTAAGCTGGGATCGTATTAATTTAATTGTGGATATGATGAGTCTTGTCTTAGAACACAATTATATTTATTTTGAAGGTGAGCATTATAAACAAACAAAAGGAGTGGCTATGGGGGCATCATGTGCCCCCATATTCGCCAATTTAGTAATGCTTGAATGGGAGAATAAACATTTATTCAATAGTGACTATTTTAAACATATCATATATTATACATGATTTTTAGATGATATGGTTTTATTATGGGATGGGCCCATTGATATACTTATAGAATTTTTTGAATATATAAATACCACCAGTCATTTTCTGAAGTTTACGTATAATTTTAGTCATGAAGGTATATCATACTTGGATACATATGTGAGCCACACTAATTCTGGCTTTCAGTCAGAAATATTGAGAAAGGAAACATTTTCGAATGGCTACCTTGACTATACTAATAATCATCCTAAACATATTCTTAAGAATATATATAAGGGTCAATGTATACATGTAGCTAGAATGACCTCTGATTACAACAAAATGAAAGATGAAATAAATAATATTAGAACTATGTTCGTTAACAGAGGATATCCTCTAGCCATATTAGATGACACATCAGCCTATGTTATTAATGAATGGGGTAAAAATTTTCACCTATTCTTGGTAATGAGAATTTTAATACATCAAGTACTATAAATAAAGTACAAAATGAATATAACAGAGTTTGTGTTCTTACATATTCCCCATTCGTAACTGATATTAAGAACATTATAAAGAAGCATTGGAATATATTGGTAATGGATGATGAACTATTAAGTGTCATTGGTAGGGATCCTAATTTTGTGTTTAAAATGGGTATGAATATTAAGAATTTATTAAATACATATAATCATAATAATATGGCAACAAATATGCATACTAAAAAATGTGGGCAGTGTAAACAATGTTTTGCTATTAATGAAGCTGTAGGAATTAAACTGGATGACATTAATAAGACATATGTACGGTTCAGAAAGGGAAATTGTAACAGTAACAATATTGTCTATTTAGCCAAGTGTTATACATGTACTGTACTTTATATAGGGAAAACAGAGAGACAACTGAAAAGATGTATTTATGAACACCTATATAAAATAAAAGTTAAAGACACAAAAAATGCCTTGTTTAGGCATATAAACAAATATGGTGACAAACATATGTTTACATTTGCAATTATTGATCAAGTACATATATCAGCCAGGGGGTGGGGGGGGGTAATCATAAAGCACAGTTATGTAAAAGGGAATCTTTCTGGCAAATTGTAACTAATGCCACAAAATCTCCTGGTATTAATGATTTTATTTCCATCAAACCAGTATTACAACTGTTATAACTTTATAACCAATGTTTTTTTTGTGCTTGTTCGTGTTGGAATAAATTTTGTGATACTTGACCGGGTCCTGTTTCACTCGTATTGTCATACATAGCGGAGACAGTTGTTTTGTCTCATTTGTTTTTCTTTCTGTAGTCGTTTTGGTTCTTTTGGTTTGTTTCCAGTATAATTGTGCCTGGGCTAGCTCAGTCTGTATATTTATGTTTTCCTGTTATCAAAGATTAATTGTTAATTCCCTCCTTTTAGAGGCAAACAAGACACAGGTTACAGAAAGCATGATTTTGTTTCAGAAGCTGGGCAAGTGCCTGCTTAGGTAACCATAAATAAATACAAGGCTAGCAGACTTGGTGGGCCATTTTAAGCCAAGTCAATTTTCTTTCTAAAGGTGGGGATCAACTTTTGTACTTTGTGACTGGGAGGTAAACTCCTTAACCATTATACCAATCCCCACCTCCCTGTAAAGCTTGTCTGTTTCTGTTTGTTAACTGATCAGTCTGTAACATGTTATATTCAACTAATATGCACTTACTGTCAGATATGATAAAAGACTTAGCTGCTTAATAAACAAACTTATTTACCAGTCATGCAGTTACTTATTGATAATAGATTAATGCTTTGCACTGCATTATGATGGACATTACCTGTGATCTTTAGAAAGTTATAAAGGCCTCTACTGAATAGCACTTAAACAACACCATGATCCTCTGACTCCAAAATGGGTGATGTTTGCAAACAGCAATTACACAATATTTCTGCGCAATAATTACTACATATCTGAATCATAGTTCATTGTTAATCATTTCTTCCATTCTGCTTTATTATCATCATTGTGAAATTATAAAACCTGGCTAGGGTTGGTGGTGACTGTAGTTGCACAGCATAATGCATCCGAGATAATCCAAGTGCAACTAACTCTGGGCAAGACTGCAATCCAAATTGCAGCTTGCTACAGACCCCCCACCATGCCCCAGGATTCCCACTCCTCATTTCTTGATACACTGGAAACTATTAGGGTACAACCTAACACCCTAATAATGGGTGTTTTCAACTACCCCACCATTAACTGGGAAAACTACTCATGTACCAACTCTTTTGCTCAAAGTTTTCTGGAATTCATAAATTCCAACGCCTTGGATCAACTTATTCACAGCCCCACCAGGGACAGCAATATCCTAGACCTGGTCAGTACCAACATGGGAAACCCGTGTCCCACACCAGAGGTCAATTCCTCGTTGGTCAGATCTGACCACAAGCTAATCAGCCAAGACATTCACATCCCGCCCCCACCCCCAATTAGGGAAACCACCATAAAAAACTTCTCCAAAGCCAACTTCACACTTCTTAAGACAGAAGTGGCAAACTTCATGACACCCATGCAGACGGACAATAGAGGTATGACTGCTGAATCCTACACAAATGCACTTTATAAGCACTTACACAAGTGCATGGATCATGCTATCCCTAATGGAACCAAGATACTATCCTCCAAAAAAAGGAAGCCAATCTGGTGGCCCTCTGCCATAAACAAACTCTACAACAGAAGAAAGAAACTGTTGCAAAAAAGAGTAAAATCCCATAACTGGAGGAACTCCCTGGTCAACCTCAGTAAGAAGCTGAGATCCCTCATAAAATCCTCCAAAGCTAGCTACGAAAACAAAATTGCCACTGACTCTAAAGACAACCACAAAGCATTCTATAGCTATGTCAAAAATCTCAATGGCAACACTCAGATCTGCTCTGAGTTACAGCACAATGGCACTAAATATACAGAATCAACTGATATTGCCAACATCCTGACAGATAGGTTTAGTGCTAACTTTACCCCCCTCTAACCCCCTAGAGGGCCCATCTCTATACCGGAAGAATGCAAAGTTCCTGTATTCATGGCTGCACAGGTAAAAAACACAGTCTCCAAAGCCAAGAACACAGCATCCATGGGACCTGACAATATCCCAGGCTGCATTCTACATGAATTACAGAATGAACTGGCACCCTACCTAAGTACCATGTTCAATCATAGCCTCACCTCAGGCTTTGTGCCCACTGAATGGTGCACCGCGATGGTTATCCCACTCCACAAAGGGAGAGCCACAAGGGACCCCGGGAACTACTGCCCCATTAGCCTTATGAGCCTGGTCTGCAAGGTCATGGAACGTATCATCATGGAACTCATAAAAATAGAATTGGTAATCTCCAAACTCTGGACCCTACCCAGTTCGGGTTTGTAAAATGCAGATGATGTCTCCTAAACCTGAGTAACTTCTTTGAAACAGTCACCAAAGTCATAGATGAGGGTAAGGTGGTTCACACAGCTTATCTAGATCTCGCCAAAGCTTTCAACACCATCCTCCACTCTGGAATTATAGATAAGCTCACTAAACTAGGTATAAATCCCTATGTCACAAGATGGGTTGCCAACTGTCTCATGGACAGAACCCACACTGTGAAAGTAACAGACTCCAAATCTGACTTCAGACCAGTGACAAGTAGAGTACAACAGGGTTCAGTCCTGGGTCCTCTCCTGTTTGGTATCTACTTCTCTGAAGTACAGGCTAACACAGAAGGTCTTTGGCTAACAAAGTTTGCAGATGACTGCAAACTAGGAGCCATAATCAAAACTCTTAACCATGTGGACATCCTACAAAAGTGTCTCACTGAGACAGATGCCTGGTGTCAAAGCCAAGGCCTGAAGCTCAGTGCCAAAAAGTGCATTGTCATCCCCTTTGGTAAAAACTCTGTACCCATGAACTACCACATAAGTGGTAGTCTACTTAACACCAAATGTGTGATAAGAGACCTTGGGACACAGGTGGACAGTAATCTCTCCTTTGATAATCACATCACCACAGTGGTCATGAAATCCTTCTACGTGGCTCATCTCATTACAAAAGGTTTCTCATCCAGAAAAAAAGAGGTCATTATTCCCCTCTGCTCATCATTCACTAGACCCATTATAGAGCACAACGCCCCTTTTGGTATGTACCTCACAAGACATCTACAACAACTGGAAAGGCCACAGAAATACCTCACAAAGAGGATTACTGGCCTCAAACAGATGCCCTAGGCAGACCGTCTAAAAAAACTCCAGCTTTACTCCATCGCATATCACTTACTCAGAGGTGATCTCTGCCTAACATACCAAGCTATGTCAAACCCAGACTGTTGGACATGCTCCACTTAAAGAAATCCCAATCACTCCAAGCTACATGCTCTGGGGACCTAAACCTTGTCACCACAATAAACAGAACATGCTGGAGAGATAGATTCCTGCCCCAGAGAATTCCCATACTCTGGAACAGACTACCTATCTGTGTCAAACAGAGCTCCTCATTAGCACTTTTCAAGAAAAATCTTGATGATTGGATAGGAAATAGGAAATTCACCCCAGGGATCACTTCTGTGGCTCTGCTCAACAGGAGCACAGGAAAATAATTTTCTTGGGTGGCGAAAGCCAGGGTACCTTTTTGGCTAGGCTTATATAGGCCCTAGGGCCAATAGCCTGGTACCTACCTATGAACCTATGAACCTATTATATGGCTAAGCAAACTGTGGCAGCACTGCATTCAGATTAAGATAACTGCCAAAGTCTAGAAGATTTAGGATATTTGCCTGCAAGTGTTTACATAGGTATTTTGATACCTCAAGTAGACTCCAAAGCATTTTTCTTCAGGTGGATAGCAAGTGTTGGAATGTGACAGGCAAGAAACAGGTAGCTGCGAACATATTTTTGGAGTATAATGAGCTGGCAAACTTTAAAAATTCCTTATACAGCACTCTGCTAGAGATACTGGGTGAGCAGATTGGCTTAACTTGAAAGATAAATTCATTTTATTGATTTCTTTACTCTTTTGAATTACAAAAAAAGCAATTACTAGTAAATGAAAATCAAAGTCTACACCAACCTTACTACAGATAGTTAATTGGGATCTTTACAAAAGGGCAAACTACATAGGAAAAATGGGAATTGTGGGAACAATATATGCAAAGCAAGAATGAGGTTTAACAGGCAGGGTTTGAATAAGCCATATAATGCTTAATTAAGAATGACTGGATAGACTAAGTGATGTATAATGTTTGCAACTACAGTTGTTTCAATGGTGTCTGTGATGTATACTGTTTGCAACTAAAGTGGTGTCATGCTGTTTATTTTTCATTTGTATAAATATAAGATTGCCTATGCCATGTGTGAAAATGTAATAAAGATGTTTGTGGGAAAAAAAAGACAGTCTGAACATTTGAAGAAAAAAAGAAAGATAACTGCCTTTAGGGGACAGCACTCAAATGATTTACCTTATGCACTCACTTCAAACCCTGTGCAAATGTCTGAAAAATCCCCCATCCCAATATACTACAAATGTAACCCTATGACTTATAAGGGTCAGTGACCCCATCTAAAAATAAATAAATAAATAAATACATATATATGTGCATACATACGTACGTAAATAAACAAAAACAAACAAACTATTTTTTTAAACAATTAGACATCTTTTCTACTTGGCTATGAATGTATCCTGCAGGTAGTATTCCTGCCATTTTCTTTATACCTCTTCCTTTTTCTGCTGTTACTGTCTAACCCTTTGGAAATAGTAACTGTCTGGAGTAAACTAGAATAACCAAGGATTTAAATGTATTCTAATAATGTCTTGGGGTTGCCCTAGATATTCATACTGTAAAATGATCTGTAAGTGTATGACGTATTATTGTAGTGTGTTGCATAGTCTTCCCATAATTTAAACTGTAATACCTTTCTTGTTTATTATAAACATTTTTGTGTGGTGGTGGTTGTTTATATGTGGAGCTTTTCTCCCCGGGCCTCTACTGAAAATGGAAATATATCCAGCTGGCCAACAAATGTAAGATAAAAAAATAAATAAATAAACAAGTACTGATTCCTTCTGGATGAAGAGAGACATGTAGTCCAAAAGGTAGACCATACGTTTAGAAACAATACAGTCAATTTTATTAAATGTACCAACATTAGTATTTTTTCTTGTGCTCCTACTTTTCATTTCAGTTATGGATTTTCAAGATGAGTTTTGAACCTTCTTCTACACTGCAGTTCTCATCTAAGGTATACTGACATGATGCATATTAGCACTGCATTATTTAATGCATGGTGCATTGTAAGTGAATACCGACAAGTTAGTAAGAACAACTATATAACCTTAAAGGTAACAAAACTAATACACTTCTTCGATTTATTACTTTTACTTTTACACTAAGTGCTGGTGCACCAGTTCATTATTTAAAAAAAATGTTTTACAGTGACATACAGCTACTCACCTTACAAATGGGCTTGCAGCTGGCATCAATCAAGCCAAGATGCAGAATGTTAGCTAACGATAAATGGAAGGGTAGAATGCTAACATGGCAGGCAGCTACACTGCACTAGTAAAACATGGCCATCATTTTCTGTACAGTTCTGTGTATGCAGACTGTTTTTCAGTCCTTCATCTTGTCATGCCTAGCTTTAAAATCAAGGCATGTTGACACTTATCTATAAACAGCTGCACTGTCTGAGAGCTGAGGCACATTGTTTCAATACCACAGCTCCCAGATCAACATAAAGAAAACTGGGAATATGTTATTAAATAAAAAGTTCATTAATGTTGTACAGAATCAGAATTTCTTACACACCTCTGTACTATACAACTCTATACGTTCCTTGCACAATGGATGTGTCACGTAACTTCCCATGCCCATAATATACATAGGTTATCCAGAATCATGTCAGTCCAGCTTTGTGGAAAAATGTTTTGCAGTCTTGCTGGTTTCATGGAGTACTGACTACTCCTCCACCAGCTTTGGGTAATGGAGGAACTGTTAGTAGAGTGGTAGAAGTGAAGCCATCTCAAGGTAAGGTTTGTCAGAATCCTGTGACAAGACTTTCAGCTGGGCAAAGGTCCAGCATTACAACACTTAGAATTAAGGACTCAAGGACCATTAGCTTACCTAGAAGGAAGCAACCACTGCGGGCGTACTGTGAGGCACACTCAGACTGGGTCCTGTGTGGTGAGCATTGCACAGTGCTTTCTCACATATAGGGGTGCAATTGTAGGCTCATACCCCTCCCCCCGGATGATCTACAAGTTACATCCAGCTCTCTATTCACTTTCATTAATACGTAGCTTACTGGGCTTTGGAAGGACAAGATGGGCTAACTGAGAAGAGGGGTTCATGGTCACAATATGAGATGGGGCCGAAACCTTTATTAAAGGAAAGAAAAAATATGTGGCTACAACAGGAAAGACAAAATGGTCATCAGGAACCAAAGTCAGAAAAAGCTATAGTGACCTGCAAAAAAAACTATTATTTTATGATTTTTTTATCATTTTATGAAGTTTTAAAGAAAACAGATGAGGAGATGTTTGTCTTTAAAGTCTGTCACTATTTATGATAGCTATTAATTATCCAGGTACTTTCAGTAAGGCAGCTCAGTAATATCATACTATTTTGTACACTGGCATTGATTGGCCACATACTCTCAGTAAGGCAGCTCAGTAATAGCATACTGTTATGGTACACTAGCATTAATTGGCCACGTGCTCTTAGTAAGCCAGCTCAGTAATAATCATACTGTTATGGTACACTGGCATTGATTGTCCACGTACTTTCAGTAAGGCAGCTCAGTAATATCATACTATTTTGTACACTGGCATTGATTGTCCACGTACTCTCAGTAAGGCAGCTCAGTAATATCATACTGTTATGGTACACTAGCATTAATTGGCCACGTGCTCTTAGTAAGGCAGCTCAGTAATAATCATACTGTTATGGTACACTGGCATTGATTGTCCACGTTCTCTCAGTAAGGCAGCTCAGTAATATCATACTGTTATGGTACACTAGCATTAATTGGCCACGTGCTCTTAGTAAGCCAGCTCAGTAATAATCATACTGTTATGGCACACTGGCATTGATTGTCCACGTACTCTCAGTAAGGCAGCTCAGTAATATCATACTGTTATGGTACACTAGCATTAATTGGCCACGTGCTCTTAGTAAGGGAGCTCAGTAATATCATACTGTTATGGTACACTGGCATTTTGTTAATCTTGGAAATGTGGTAGAACAGTGACAGACTAGGATACCCAGAAAGAACAGCATTTCATATACAGAAGAGGTCTCTTTTCTGTTAACTCAAGAATCAGAGAAGCAACTGAACATAATTAGACACAAAGTCGCACATCAGGAACATATTTGTTTTGAAAGCTAACATGCTTTTCCTGGGGTGAAAGATTGCAGTCCACTATTTAATACGTTATTACAAACCTCTTTCTTTAGGGATGTATGTATTTATTTGGTTGTTTGCTAATCACGGTAGAATACCGACCCACACGGATCATTTTCAGGATCAGCCTGAGGGAGGTGTGCGTGGGTGTGTGTTTGCGTACACTTGTGTGCACAAGCATATGTATTACATATAAGCAATACAGAGGACAAAGTGGACAGTGTTTCCTTTTGTTGACTCTTGATGCATTAAACAGAGAACCCCCCCAAAAAAAAAAAAATCAAGTACCCCCCCCCCCACAACGTCGTCGCGCGCGCGTGCGCACACACACACAATCTGGAAAGTATTTCTGCACTTAGAAAATGTCTGTTCCGATTTTCTTACTACAGCTGTATTTTATTTTATGTTATTATTTTTTTTTGGGGGGGGGTTACATAGCTTAACTAGTTTTTGTGTTTTTGCTAGGCAGAACAATCACAACTATATTTTCTAAAAGTAGAAAAATGTAGGCGCTCATTGTCCACCATAAGACGACTACATTGAAACTACGGGGACTTCCAGGATGTTTGCTTCATAATTGTGCAAAATGCTCCTTGAAATGGTGAACGGCAAATATATAGTAGCAGGCATTATAGTTACACGTTTTATTTATAAAATGAATATCATTAAAAATCATCTTCAGTTTAGATATAGAAACTTAAGACAACACTTTTCATAGTAGACAACAACATGCTAGTCAGTTTCAGAAATTTGAATATGGCAGGTGATGACTTTACCTATTTTAAACAAAAAAGGACATCTAGATAAAATGCAAGATGCATTGTACTCGTGTGAACATGTAATAATCAAGATGGATTTGTTGACTTCACCACACACGCTAACATTATTAACATTATCTTTATGTAGATAAAATGCAAGAGATATTGTACTCGTGTGAACATGTAATAATCAAGATGGATTTGTTGACTTCACCACACACGCTAACATTATTAACATTATCTTTATGTAGATAAAATGCAAGAGATATTGTACTCGTGTGAACATTTAATAATCAAGATGGATTTGTTGACTTCACCACACCGACACACGCTAACATTATCCTTATGTGTTGTGTTACAAGGCACAGATACCCCCCCCCCCCCCACACACACACACACACACACAGTTTCCTCGTATGATGACAAAGTACATTGTATTAAGAGAACAATGAGGGGCTGGTAGTCCACGTCACAGCCGTCCAACAAGGCTTTTTCCAAATTCCTTTCCTTTCCGCCCCCTCCACAAAGGAAAGTACACGTCAGTTCAATGATTCAGCACTCAGCCGCCCTTGGACAGCATGTACAATTTCAAGTACAAGTCCTAAAGTAAAGTTTAGTTTTGGGCAGATATATGGTATCTGTGATAAGACGTCGTGTTAACGATCAGGAAATCTCAGCCATAGTGCCAAAACAAGCTAGAGTTCCTTCCACTATAGACTGTCCGTATTAACCACCACCCCCCAAACAGTAAAAGTGAGTATGAGACTTGTGATTTGTAAAAGTGTCACTATTGAGAAACAAGGTATGCATTCAAACTGGCCACACAAAGACTACAGCGACTGATTACAAAACCGAAGCTGCCATATATTATTGCACACGCAACACAATCTATATACGTTACATTCCTTGTATAAGTCTCGCACAGTACAAGACACAACTGTCTTACTTTCTAAGAAAATCAGCTCTTCATACCTGAGTAAGCTGGTGGCCGCCACCACCCTACCTGACTGGAGTAATTACATTCCTCAGCAATTGGGGGGATTACTGGACTCAGGCGCTGAGGTCAGTCTGTAGGTGTTACATTCTGTATGCCCACCTGTAACGCTGTGCCCACTTAGCAGGCTGAAAGGTGCCATCTTTATTTTCCTAGTACTCACCTGTGATCACTTAAGTGCCTGCCACTGCTCTTTTTCGGTACTCCGATGCACACTGGAACCACGTAGGAATGCATCTGCTGCTGCCTTAGGAGCAGGTGTGCCGACGTCTGGCTTCAGGTGTGCGCAGGAATGTCTATTTGTGAACACAGTGGGCGGGGGAGTCCTGAAGCGGAGGGGGTGGGTGCTCGAGGATCCTGGTTTGAAATGGGGAGGCCGAGGTGCTGTTTATGGATGGGTAGAACTTAGTCAGGGTGGGGTGCTTATCGTTAGATGCGACTAGGCTGACTGCCTGTCAGGGTGGAGTAGCAGAGCAGGTGATATACCCCAAGCCGGATCCAGTTACGGATGTGACAGCGTGGCTGGCACACATGTCCAAGTCACTACTTACTGGCACTTGTATGTTTATGTGTGTGTGCGTGGGCGCGAGTGTTTCCTATCAGTGTGGCAGCATAATGAGATATTGCTTTCCAAAGATGAAGCAAATCCTTGGATTTTTAGCTCCTGTAATCCGCACTGTCATTCCTTACTAGCCCAACGGCAGACAGCGCTAGAGCTCTTTGCCAAAAGGCAGGGTTTTCAAACACATATCATTAATCTCTGTTCATCATGGCTGATGAAAGCAATGACAGTTACCATGTACCTTTGTAGGAGGATGGTGATACCATTTTGCCGTACTACTGTATTTTCATGAAAATTTCAAATATTTGGTGCAGATAGATATCGCACCCATCCTTATGAATCCTTTAAACAATTACATTAACCAGGTTATTCAATAAAAATATATAGGACTGGTGCAGGCACAATCTCTTTTCTTCATATGTTCATAGCTTCAAAGGACAACACTAGGCTATTGGCCAAGAGGCCCTTATAAGCCTAGCCAAGAATTTCACCCATTTTACTACAAAGTCAGCACCTGTTTTCCCTGTCCAGCAAGGACACAGGTGGGATCCCAGAGGTATAGTTTCTGTTTCCCATTCAGTCATCCAGGTCTGTCTTAAAGAGGGCTAGTGAGGTCTATTCCACAGATGGGGAGTCGTTGGGACACAAATCTATCCTGCCAAGAAGTTCTATTAATGTCACAGACCAGGTTGAGGCCGTGTGTGGGGATTGCACGGGTGGAGTTTGGCTTACAGATATGCAGCAACTCCATCAAGGCTGTCTGAGATGGCCTTGTATGCCAGATGCAGGTCACCTCTGAGCAGTCTGTATGACACTGAGTAGAGGGACAGGGCTTTTAGCCTATCTGTATAGGATAGGTGTTTGAGACCCTGGATTTTTGTGGTTAGGAACTCCCAACTACTGCTTGTGCTTGTCAATGTAAATGCCGAAGGGAGCATTGTGCTTGATAATGGGTCTGATAAGGGAGGAGTACAGGGATGTTATTACCTGCTTGTTCCTGACTGAAATACCCTTATTTATGAGGAGGGTGATGTAGAAAGCCTTCCGTACAATGGAGGCAACGTGGTGGTCAAAAGTCAGGTTGCTATCAACTTGGGTGCTCAAGTCCCTCATGACTGATTGCGTGCTTAGTACATTGTTATTAATGTGGTAATTTGTGGGCATGCCATTTTCCCCAAAGGGGATAATGATGCATTTCTTAGCATTCAGTTTGAGGCCATGCTTCTGGCACCAGTCATTAGTTTGGGTAAGGCCCTCTTGGAGGATGTTCACATCACTAGGGGAATTTATGACAGTACCCAGCTTGCAGTCATCTACAAACTTTTTCAGCCACAGACTACTAGCTTGTACCTCAAAAAAGTATTTCCTAAACAGTAGAGGCCCCAAGACCTATCCTTGGGGAATGCTGCTTGTTATGAGTCTACTACTAGAGGTGGCTTTTCCTATTTTGACTGAGTGGGTTCTATGACTGAGCCAGTTAGCTACCCATCTGGTAACATATGGATTGATGCCTAGCTGGGAGAGTTTGTCCGTTATGCCCAAGTGGGGAATAGTGTCAAAAGCTTTGGCTAGGTCAAGGTAGGCTGTGTGCACTATCTTCCCCTCATCCCACATAGGAAATGATGGCAGGTACAATACTTGGCTGAATTAAATTCTGCTGCACAAGTTGTTATATAAACTAGGAAAGCCTGCTTTGATAGCCAGCTTTGAATACATCTTAAATGATGTGCTGAATGTCACCCAATATAGTACTGGCTTATTAATGAATGCTCTAAACAAGATTTGCAGCTTCATAGGATCATAGGAGGTTAGTATGATAGCAGTCTTAAAGCCTTTTTCAGGTTAGCCATTCATGCCCCAAATCTCTTGATTATCAATGCTCACTGGCTGAAATGGCTTTGGTATATGGCTGGCAGAGCATAAAACTCACCACTTCTTCCTGTTACAAAAGGCAAACTGCCTATCTGTCATGGGTAACCACCATAATTTCATTTTCTTTTACATATTGCATGATATAATGCCATTCCTAATAACCAGTAAACTATTATTATTCCTAACTTCTTGCTTTGAATGCTTAAATAAGGGGAGACACCCTCAGAAGACTACCTTTTGGCCTAATCATTGGTAAAAACTTTTCCAAAATAACCCTAGCATGCTGGAGCAATCTTGAGGTGGAAGTTCTTAATAAATGTGCACTGGCTGGTTTTCAGCTGCAGGTGAGAGAGAATCATACATAGATGCACAAATTTAAGTGCTGCACAGATGCTGACTAATGTGGAAACACAATGATCTCTTGGCTGAGCCAGTCTCAATTTCTTTTCTTCTGTTATTTTATTTTATTTTTTTTTGTATTACACTTGTCTGAAGTATTTGGCCCTGCATAAATCAGATTTTTTTATTAGTGTTCAATGTTATTACTGCAATGTTGTTAATAAGTTTTACTTATCTATAAATTAAAGTTTCATGTAACCTTTCTGGAACTTTGGTGTTAACGTTTTACACATAATAATTTCAAGAATTCTTCTTTGCATGCGATATAATGTGCACTACTTTTCCACCCTGGCCTGAGTTATGGCTGAAAAATGTACTTGAGCTAGTCCGTCTAAGTTGTTAGAAGCAACAACCAAGTAAATAAACTGGTACCAAACAGAAGCAACATTTTCATCATTACCCCTTCCCTTGTAAGTATGAATGCAGAGGCTATTCATTTGATATAACCCATTTAGAGGCCACGATTCTCTTCCTTCCTCTCTAAGGACCTGTGCAAACTTTGAAAACTTTAAATCTCAGTTGCATTCCTACCTTTACTCTAACAGAAAACGCAACTGCATTCTCCCCACCTAGTCCTATAATTCTCTCTCCACCTCTAAACCCCTCTCCAGCTATGATTACTAGCCTCTAGCTATGATCTATAGGCTACCACACATATGTACATATTGTAAATATCAAATTTGTACCGTGTACCTAAGAATTTACTCCTGCTCTCTAACATGAAATGTAACTGTAAATTGTTCATTAATAATATTGTGTCTGTATCTAAAGGTAATATGTACATAAGAAATTACACCTGCTCTCTAGCATGAAACATAATTGTAAATTGTTCTTCTTTTCTATATTGTATCTGTATCTAAACTTTGTAACATGGGGCTTTTCTCCCTGGGCCTCCACTGAAAACGGGCTCTCTGAGCCCAGTGGACATCCTCGGTCATCAAACTGGAAATAAATAAATAAAATCCTACTGTCATTTGTCAATCATGCATATGAGCTATCAAAGACCTAGTTCTGATAAATATTTCTTACTTATTTATTTAATGACATTTGTTTACCAGGAAAGTCTAACTGGGCAAGAACCCATTTTCAGCAGAGGCCTGGGGAGAAAAGCTCCACAGAATACAAATTACAAGAGTCAATCAGCATCACTCACATTTAAATATACAGTGGTAGGAGAAGTATATAAACATCAGATAGATGTATACAAAATACATACGGTAACTACATTTGAGATAATTAAGAAGGAAAAAATACGGAAGATAAATACAAAGTATGGAAAGAAAATAATGGCAGTATTAGTGGCAGAAGGTAAAGGTTTCCCTCTGCAGAGTCACACAAGAGAGGAAATATTGAGTTGAGCATGTTAAACAGTAGTATGGACAAGTAGTATACAGCTATAGACCCATACAGGCCAGTAAGAAAATCAGAAGTATTGGTTTGAGATGGATTAAATAAGGGAGTTAGCATAAAAACATGAGAATGTATGTAAAAAAAGAAATCTTGTCATTAGTCTGGTGTGGTACAGGAACATAGATTTCCCCCACCATCATAGTGGACCAGAATTCTCATCTTACCCCAATGACAATTTTGCTCTGTGTCTTGATAGTTGAGTTTTTCTGCTAATTACACCTGTGACATCACAGCTGATCTGCAGTGATCTGTAACCTATATCTACCACAGTCCCATCGACCTCAGTAGTGTCAAGCTATGTCCACTGCAATACACACTGAAAGCACAGACACTTCTGGCTTCTCTATACATGTTCAGGGTGAAACTGAGTGCCAGTAGCCCACAGGAAAAAAAAATAACAGCATAACACTGAATGCTTTTTCCCAAAAAGAAATCATTGCAGGTGTGGGTTCTAATTGTGCACCAGCAATGATTGACTTCTTTGGAGAGATTTCTCTCTTCTTAAGTTTGTGCGACTGTGAAGTTGGTATATATATATATATATATATATATATATATATATATATATATATATATATATATATATATATGTTCATGGGGATGGCGAGGGAATTTTCTCAAACACCAAAGGGTGAAGCGAGGATCTTCCTCTGCATAAAACAAGAAAAAAAGATTTTTTTACCCTTTTGGATTTCAGACATTTTTTCATTATTTTGGAATATCAACTTTCAGGAGGTTGGCATTTCATAATAGAACCAATTCTTCTAGTTATGCTCATTATGTATAGGTGCTTCCATCTTCCCCAAGGCCAGCTTACTTCCTTATGCATTTTTTAAATAAACACAAGTAGCATATTTTGTATATGATTTCATAGGTTCATAGGTTCATAGGTAGGTACTAGGCAATCTGCCCAAAGGCGTTTATAAGCCTAGCTGGAATGTGTTGGCTTTCGCAGCCCCCTTAGATTAGTTCCCTGTGCCTCTGTCCAACAGAGCCACTGAAGTGATCCCCAGGGTAAACTTTCTGTTTCCCATCCACTCATCAAGGTTTCTCTTTGAAGAGTGTTAGTGCGGCGCTCTGCCTAATGTAGACTGGAATCTTGTTCCAGAGCATGGGAAGTCTTTGGGACAGGAATCTATCCCTCCAGCACGTCCTATTTATTGTTGTGGTGAGGTTTAGATCCCTAGAGCATGTGGCTCGGGGGGATATGGTTTTCTTTAGGTGGAGCATGTTCATCAATTCTGGGTTGGACATGGCCTTGTATGTCAGGCAGAGATCACCTCTGAGTAGGCAGTATGCAACCGAGTACAGCTGGAGTTTCTTCAGTCGAGCTGCATAGGGCATCTGTTTGAGGCCAGTGATCCTTTTGGTGAGGTAGTTCTGTGGTCTTTCCAGCTGTTGCAGGTGTCTTGTAAGGTACATCCCAAATGGGACATTGTACTCTATGATGGGTCTGATGAGTGATGCGTAGAGGGGCACAATGATCTCTTTTGATCTGGATGCAAACCCTTTTGTGATTAGGTGGGCCACATAGAAGGATTTTCTAACCACTTTGGCAATGGGATTATCAAAGGAGAGATTACTATCTACTTGGGTCCCCAGATCCCTTATTACATCTTCCGTATTTAGGGGGCTATCACCTATGTGGTAGTTTGTGGTTACTTTGTTTTTTCCAAAGGGGATGACTATGCACTTTTTGGCATTTAACTTGAGGCCATGCTTTTGACACCAGGTATCTGTCTCAGTGAGACCCTTTTGGAGGATGTCTGTGTCAGATGGAGAGTCAATTATAACCCCTAGTTTGCAGTCGTCTGTGAACTTGGTCAGCCATAGTCCTCCTGTATTTGCCTGTACCTCTGAGAAGTATATGCCAAATAGGAGGGGTCCTATGACTGAGCTCTGGAGAATACCACTTGTAACCGGTTTAGAGTCAGACCTAGCTCCTGCAACTCTTACCATGTGGGTTCTATCCATGAGCCAGTTGGCAACCCATCTCATGATGTAGGGGTTTATGTTCAGGCTGGTGAGCTTATCTATAATACCAGAATGGGGAATGATGTTGAAGGCATTTTCAAGGTCTAGGTAGGCTGTGTGGACCACCGTTCCCTTGTCTATAGCCTTGGTAACTGTCTCAATGAAGTCCACCAGGTTTAGGAGGCATGATCTTTCCTTAACAAAGATGAACTGGGTAGGGTCCAGTGTTTGGAGGTTCCCAATGTCTCTGTTAATGAGATCCATGATGATGCACTCCATAGCCTTGCAGACCAAGCTAGTCAGGCTTATAGGGCGATAGTTCCTGGGGTCTGTTGTGGCTCCACCTTTGTGGAGCAGAATAACTGTTGCTGTGCGCCACTCTATGGGCATGTAGCCTGTGGAGAGGCTGAGTTTGAGCTTTGTGTTTAGGTGAGGGGTTAGTTCATCTTTGAGCTCATTTAGGATGCAGCCTGGGACACCGTCCGGTCCCATTAATGCTGTGTTTTTGGATTTGGAGAGGGCTGTTTTAACCTGAGTGTCTGTGATTTCAGGGGCACTACATTCTTCTGGTGTGGTTATGGGCCCTTTTAGGGGTGAAGTTTGCACTGAACCTGTCTGCCAGGATGTTGGCGATATCAGTCGGTTCAGTGTATTTTGTGCCATTCTGCACTAACTCCGAGCAGATCTGAGAATTGCCACTTAGATTCTTGACATAGCTAAAGAATGCCTTGTGGTTATCTTTGAAGTCCTTGGCAATTTTTCTTTCAAAGCGAGCCTTGGATGATTTTATGAGGGATCGTAGTTTCCTGCTGAAACTGATCAGGGATGTCTTCTCTTCTTGGGATTTTACTCTTTTCTGTACTAGTTTCCTCCTTCTATTGTATGACTTTTTTATGGCAGGGGTCCACCAGACTGGTTTCCTTTTCTTGGAGGAGTGAGTCATGGTTTTGCTTGGGATAGCATGATCCACATATTCTTGTAGGTGCCCGTAGAGTGCATTAGTAAAGGATTTTGCAGCTTGGGCAGTGTTATCCTTTAGCTTGCGGGATTTGAAACTTTCCACCTCTGTCTTAAGTAATGTGAAGTTTGCTTTTGAAAAGTTTTTCACAGTGGTTTCTTTGACCAGGGGTGGGGGCAGAATGTGGATATCCAGAGTAATTAGTTTATGGTCAAATCTAACCAGTGAAAGGTTGACCTCTGGTGTGGAACACCGGTCACCCATGCTGGTGATGACTAGGTCCAATATGTTGTCACCTCTGGTGGGGGTGTTGACCAGTTGATTCAGGGCATTTGAGTTTATAAATTCTAGGAAATGTTGGGCAAGGGAGTTAGTACTTGAGTAGTTCTCCCAGTTAATGTCTGGGTAATTTAAATCACCCAATATCAGGGTGTTTGGTAGGACCTTTATGTTTCCCAGTGTTTCCAGAAATGCGGAAT
This sequence comes from Protopterus annectens, assembly GCF_019279795.1. Classification (NCBI taxonomy): domain Eukaryota; kingdom Metazoa; phylum Chordata; order Ceratodontiformes; family Protopteridae; genus Protopterus; species Protopterus annectens. The sequence continues at coordinate 1,898,527,195 of NC_056737.1, forward strand.
GGGGGTCTTGGGACATGGTGGGTGATCTGTAACAAGCTACAATTTGAATTGCAGTTCGGCCCGTTGTTAGTTGCACGTGGATGATCTCAGAAGCATCGTGCTGTGCCACTAACCTGTAGGTGTGGGCATCCTTGATGAATATGGATACGCCCCCTCCTTTTGTATTTTGGTCCGGGTTTTGTGGCCGAAATGTATGGTATGAGTTGTAGCCTGGTAGTGCTGGGGTGCTCTCTGGAGCCTTAAACCAGGTTTCTGTTACTCAAGAGTTACAGGATCTTATGGATAACCTAGATGATTCTACTAAAAAAGCACAGGAAGTGCTGCGAAAATACAATGATTTCATCATCTCTCAGCCTAATACTTCAAGGTTAGTAAATAAATCTACAGCTGCTGCATGTACTACGCTTAATTTTATACATGGCCAGTTACATAACTCGCAAAAGCCATGCACTTCCACATCAGTACAATCTTCTGTCTTACTTTCTGATAAAAATGTCAATGCAGTATTAAATGACAGTTCTAAACAGTTGTCTGCCAGTACTCTACTCTCCAGAACTATAGCTAATGCACAGACAACGAATCATAATGCTTTACAGCAGCAGTTAACTAATGCAGCACCTTCTATAGTGCAGACAGATACGAGCTTGTCCTTTATTAACTCTCATATGGACAGTACTTCTAAGACAGTTAATCCACAAAATGTTTATCAAACTTTAACTACCAGCAATACAGCAACCACAACCAGACAAGATGTTTTGTCTCTTTTACAACCCTCTACTGAAAACAATCCTTTTTTAAGTAATTCTACACAAATCCAAGCAAATGATGCCTCTACACATGACAATGATTTTGACTCATTCAGCTGTAAAAATTACATTTTTAAGCTAGAAAGAATGCTTAAAGCTTACAAAAATATTGAATATGACATTCACTATCTTGATTCTTGTATTGCACAAAAAATCATACCACAAGGCTTACGGTTCTCAAAATTTCCCAACATTGCATCTATGAACAAAAAGATATATGAAAGTTTAAAGATCTTATATAATGAAACTGGCCTTAAGACGTTAATGATTATTAACAATGATAATAAAGTGAGACTGCCTATTCTTAAAAATCAGATTAATGACCTTAACTCAGCTATTTTATTACATGTATATATATATATATATATATATATATATATATATACATTTTCTCCATACTGAGGAGTGCCTCGAGTACATGCATTTTGAGGTTTAGACTTCTGGTATTGAGTAGCATAACCCTCAGTTTTTTGTTACTTGTGCTATTTACGGTGGTGGGTTTGTCTTTTGAGCCTTGCCTAAAAAAGGCACTATGGGGGTGGCAAGAGCCTTGGCCAGTTTTCAAAAGCTTAAGGGTGACAGGTGCAAGCTGTCTCTAGCGAAGCAGCGTGGCTTGTCGAGCATGTCATCCCAAGCTGACAGACACTGGATCCCCTTTGAATGACACCAGAAGTTTAGCCAAGTGTTGAAATTTATAATTTTTTCTTTATACTGTGGTATCATTCTTGGTGAGGGCAGGATGCTGCTCAGGGTCAGTGTCATACCGGCCAGGGCTATGTGATCAGAGAGCTCTTCCATGTCTCTTTTCATGTAGTCCAGGGAGGTATGGCTTAGGTCGTTCACACCAACATGGACAATGAAAGAGTCATATTTGTACTTGTTCTGGAGTGACCTGAGTGCTTGTGTTATGTGGCGGATCCTGGCACCCGACAGGCAGCTAACAGTAACCTTTTCCTTGTTCAGCCTAGTGAGTGGGATGTCAGTGTGCCTGACTATAGAGTCACCTATTACTATTGTGTTGGGTATGTTATTTTGCCTTAAGGGCTGTGATTGTGTGGCACACTGGTTTTGTGAAGTATGTGTTTCATGGTTTGTGTTGGGGGGTGGAGGTTGCTTGAATGTATGCTTTGGAGGTCTCTGTTGCTTTTGCAGATTTTTATTTAGAGCCTCCGAGTATGGTTTCATGTATTTATGTGTGTTTTTTGCCAGTGCTGGTTTCATAGGTCTGTGTGAGACTGGTGGTGTAATGCAAGTAATTCCCTTCTCCTCTTGACTGTCTGGTCCAGTCTTGGGTTGAGAGAGCTTAGCCTCTAGTTTGGCTGTATAATTGCATCTCTCGCATGTATTAGTGTTTGGTGGTAGGAGGAGACGGTTGTCTGTGTACATGTGGCAGTTGTAACATTGCCTCAAAATGCCCAGATTCACCAGTTGGACCAGACAGTCACCTGAAACTGCCCTTTGGGCATGCCTGGATAGGTACAGTGTGCTGTTTTACTGATTAGCTGGTAAGGTCGAGTAGAGAGCCTTGTCCTTCACTACAGTATAGGGGGATCTAGTGCTAAGGTTTATTAGTGCTTGCTATGAGTTTCAAGCAAGTGCCGGGCTAAGAAGTGAATGGTTTGAGTGCTTAAGTTGAAAGTTTGTCTAGTTCCAAGGGACAAATTGAAGAGTAGACTTTGTGGAGCCAAGAATAGTTATACCCTGGCTAACCAGCGCTGCCCGGCACTCAAAACTGCACTAATGTGGGTTTTATAGCAGGCAAATGAAAGAGATAGAAATTAGCCCAAAATGGTGAATAAACTACTAATTTCTGTGCTAAAACCACTCCTCCAGGGACAGAGAGGCTGCTCAAAGCTCCCATCTCTCACAGGGGAATAGAGAAACTTCCTTCTATCCAAGTAAGGTATGGGCAAACACAGAAACATGTAACACAGCCCTGAATTCAGTACTAACCTGAAAACTGGACTACACTAGCTTAGAAAAGTGGGAAAACAAGTATATTTTTTGGGTTTTTTTTTTTTCAATAAATAAAGCAGATACCATCAAAAAAACACTTTAAATGCACAGCAATGGCTATCACACTTGAGTGTGTAGCCTACAACAGTTAAACAGGTAATTTAAACACAAAAACGACTTTGTTAAAGCGCAGGCAGTAAAATAAGTACAATATGTAGCTGAAACAAGCTTTTTAAATCACAGAAATTCTAAAAAATTGGCGTTTTAGGTGGAATTAGCTAAAGGCAGCAAGAAAATGCAGAAAAATGATACTTAATCATTCCAAAGTCTCTCTTTTGTCTCTGCTGCTGTAGAAGTCTGCAGGGCACCATGCAGGAGCTTGCTAAACTGTATACATGCAAATAAACCTTGCAAATGCGGGTTTTATAGCAAGGAAATGAAAGACAGAGAAATTAGCCCAAAATGGCGAATAAACTACTAATTTCTGGTCTGAAACCACTCCTCCAGGAACAGATAGGCTGCTCAAAGCTACCCTCTCTTACAGGTGAACAGAGAAACTTCCTTCTGTCCAAGTAAGGTATGGGCAAACACAGAAACTTGTAACACAGCCCTGAATTCAGCACTAAACTGAAAACTGGACTATACTAGCTTGGAAAGGAGGGAAAACAAGTATATTTTTTTGTTTTTTGTTTTTTTTTCAGTAAATAAAGCAGATAAAATAAAAAAAAACAATTTAAATGCACAGACATGGCTATCACACTTGAGTGTGTAGCTTGCAACAGTTAAACAGGTAATTTAAGCACAAAAATGACGTTGTTAAAGTGAAGTCAGTAAAATAAGTATAATAAGTAGCTGAAACAAGCTTTTTAAATCACAGAAACTCTAAAAAAAAATCGGTGTTTTAGGCAAAATTAGCTAAAGGCAGCTAGAAAATGCAGAAAAATGATACTTAATCACTTCAAAGTTTCTCTTTTTGTCCCTCTGCTGCTGTAGGACTCTGCAGGGCACCAGGCAGGAGCTTGCTGAGCTGTATACAAGCACAAAAACCTTGCAAATGCGGGTTTTATAGCAGGGAAATGAAAGAGATAGAAATTAGCTCAAAACGGTCAATAAACTACTAATTTCTGGGCGGAAATCACTCCTTCAGGGACAGATAGGCTGCTCAAAGTTCCCCTCTCTCACAGGTGAACAGAAAAACGTCCTTCAATCCAAGTAAGGTATGGGCAAACACAGAAACTTGTAACACAGCCTTGAATTCAGCACTAACCTGAAAACTGGACTATACTAGCTTAGAAAGGCGGGGAAACAAGTATTTTTTTTTCAGTAAATAAAGTAGATACAATCAAAAAAACACTGTAAATGCACATAAATGGTTATCACACTTGAGTGTGCAGCCTACAACAGTTAAACATCTCCTACCGCTATTTGATCACTCATCTTTCAGACCAACTTTTCACTCTCTGACTGCTTTTGCTGCATAGTATACTTTCTGCATTAGATATCACCTTTGTTAACCTAGATTTAAAAGTACATGTTGTATCCATACCTAAACATTGATAAATTACAATACAATAAGTAATGAGAAGCCAGAAAAGTTTTTTATATATATATATATATATATATATATATATATATATATATATATATATATATATATATATATATATACATATATATATATATATATATATATATATAAATATATATATATATATATATATATATATAGAGGTTCCCTTCAGAATCTTGAACTACTGAAATCCCGAATTTCAGTAGCCCGAGACCAGAAAGGCGAAAGTACAGAATACCGAAACCCCAGTAGCACGAAATTCAAAATCCTGAAGTTCGGAGATGTTGAATTAGCGGTTCTGGTGTTGTGTTGAGTGAGTGGATGGTTGGAGATCTAGGTAAGCATTTGTGTTTTACAGGTTTTGGGTAGGGGCTTTAGTGTGTCTCTCTCTGTTTTGTTAGTGTGATGTGTGTGTGCGAGGGGAATGTAGCTTGTGTGGTGGTGTTTTTGTGTGTTTATCTGTGTAGTGCGACCTCGGAATTAGTACATTTAAGTAGGGGGGGTGTGGGTGGTGCAGCCCCCCACATGGGGGGTGCAGTGGGGTTTGCTCCCCTGCTTGTAAGTAGGGTAGGTGTTTGTGTATGTGTAGAGACGTGTATGTTTGTGTTTGTGTCTGTGGTATGTTTAGTGTACAAGTTGCAATTTTAAATTTCGCACTTCTGGGGTTTCGAGTTTATGGATTTTCTGCTTCATGGTCTCGAGATACTGAAATTTGGGATTTCAGTATTTCGAGATTATGAAATGAATCTATCTATATATATATATATATATGTATATATATATATATATATATATATATATATATGTGTGTGTGTGTGTGTGTATGGATCTAATTCTAAATTTTAAAGTTTCAAAACATCGAATTTCTAATGGTCTATACCATAACATCAAAGTTTTGAAACCTCAAACCAATTAAATGGAGACTGATGTTTTCGTCACTGTAGTGTGATCTTGGAGTTGGTATATTTAATTAGCAGGGAGTGTGGGGATGCAGGGAGCATGCCCTACTGCAAAAACGTAAAAAAATATATTTTTTGTTTGTATTTTTTTAGTTTACATTTCGACGTTTCAAAAATTCGATCTTATGGTCTCGAAAATAAGAAATTCAAAGTTTTGAAACTTCAAAATTTAGTAGTAGATCCATAGCTGTGTGTGTGTGTGTGTGTGTGTGTGTGTGTGTGTGTGTGTGTGTGTGTGTGTGTGTGTGTGTGTGTGTGTGTGTGTATATATATATATATATATATATATATATATATATATATATATATATGTACAGGTCTACTGTATAGCACCGAAATTCCACTTGTTCGAAAACGAACAGTGGAATTTCGGTTACACGAAAGTGCACTTAAGCAAAAGTTCACTTCCGCAAAGAATGGTTCAATGAACCATTAAGCAACACAGAAACATTGTTTTTGCATGGGTGCAAGCCCCCCTGCACCCCCCCATGTGGGGGGCTGTGCCCCTCCACCTCCCTACTTAAATATACCAACTCCGAGATCGCACTACAGTGGGGAAACCCGTAAATTCCCTTTCCGCACTGTAGTTTGCTTCGGCACCTGTTTTCCTTAATGGTTCGTTGAACTGTTCTTCGCAGAAGTGCACTTTCACGTAACCGAAATTCCACTTTTTGATTTCGAACAAGTGGAGTTTCGGTGTTTTACAGTAGACCCATAAATATATATATATATATATATATATATATATATATATATATATATATATATATGTGTGTGTGTGTGTGTGTGTGCGTGTGTATGAATGGGTCTACTTCACTTGACCTAAAACTCATTTGACTGACACCCAATTCACTGACAGCTTGCAATGCTGAATTGCAAAGTACTAAATCTTAAACCATAGTCAAGCACAATTAGAACACCAATAACTAACCCTTTCCCAGAACTTAAAAACTACTTACTAACCCCCTTAACAGAAATGGGGCAATGTACAACCAAACTAAGTGGGGGGTTACTCCCCATACACCCCCCCTAATTATATATATTAACTCCAAGATCGCACTACAGTGGGAAAAAGGGAATATACCTTTAACTTGCCTTACAGTACTTTACACGCTGCCACTACTGCTGTTAACACACAAAACATTTGCCAAATTACTTTAGATACTTCCCATAAAAATGTAGCTAAAAAAACTCACATTTAAAAACACTACAAAACTACTTTCTACATCACTATCAGAATTGTAACAGTCAGCACTATAAGTTACAGTAATTCTTTTTTATCACAAACAAGTCACAGGCGAAGGAAAACCCACAAGTCTATGTCTTACATGTCGGTGAAATGGGTGTCAGTCAAATGAGTTTTAGGTCAAATGAAATTTAGGTCTATTGGGTGTTGGTCAAATGGGTGTCTGTCAAATGAAATTTTGGTCAAGTGAAGTAGACCCGTATGAATCTATCTATCTATACAAATAGATATATACATCTATATCTGTCTCTGCATATAGATGTATGGATCTCTTTTAGAACATCAATATTTCAGAACATTGAACTACATAAGGTCAGGACCATATGATCAACATTCTGAAACATTGAACTGTACTGAGACTTCTGTACAGTGGGAATTGGGGAAATAGCTCTTTTCTGCACTGTTAATATAATCTCAAAGTTGGTATAAATAAGTAACGGGGGGGTCTGTGGGGTGTAGGGATGCTTGCCCCAATGCAAAAATACAGTTTTGTGCATTTTTTTGTTTTCAACCTTCTATAATATTGATCATATGGTCCCTACCATATGTGGTTAGACATTCCAGAACATCAATGAAACAACATGGGCCCATACATGGGTCCATATCAAAACAGCAAAGAGGTGTTCAATCGAATACCTGTTCGTTGACACATAAACAGCGAATGCACTAAAGCGTGAACACTCAGAACACCGATTTCTTTCCCTGGGAAAGAAATCGGTAGCACAAACACACACACTTTCAAACATAACAGTGTGGGGGGGCTTCACTCTCCACACCCCCCAACAGGGGGGCTGTGCCCCCCTACAACCCCTAACTAAATATACCAACTCTGAGATCGCACTACAGTGGGGAAAGGGGCAAACACATGGGGAAGGTCAAATCATTTCTTTCCCAGGGAAAGAAATTGCTGTTTTGAGCATTCACGCTTTAGTGCATTCACTGTTTATATGTCGACAAAGAGGCATTCTATTAAATGCCTCTTCACTGTTCTGATATTGACCCACCCGTACATATATGTATGGTGGACATCTGCAATAAATAAACACTATAATAAAAAGAAAAAAAGTGCTGTCCAGGACCAAGAAGGAGCAGGTGCCTAATTGGAAGCAATCGCTCCTTAGTCTGAGCAAGCAAATAAAAGCACTAGTGAAATCCTCCAAAGCAAACCTTGAGTCCAAACTGACCACATCTACTAAAGACAATTATAAGGCCTTCTTCACATATGTCTGCAATGTCAAAGGAAGCACTCAGATCTGCTCAGAATTGGTGGTCAAGGACACCAAATACACAAATGCTATAGATATTGCCAACCTGCTGGCAGACAGTTTCAGTGAAAATTTCACCTCCCTGTCTCCCTATCAGTAAATTAATACATCCCCAGCACATTCTCCCTCCCCTTATCTCTAGGCAGCAAGTCATCACTGCCCTCTCAAAGACAAAAACTACAGCCTCCATGGGACCCAATAACATCCCAAGCTGCATCCTACATAAACTCAGGCAGGAACTTCCAGCACCATTAGGCACCCTATTCAGCCAAAGCCTGAGTACCGGCTTCATCCCAAACAAGTGGAGGACAGCCACTGTTATCCCTTTGCACAAACATGGAGCATCCACCAATCCAGGAAATTGTACACCCATCAGCCTAACTAGCCTGATATGCAAGGCCATGGAATGGATTATCATAGACCTCATTTAACAAGGACATTGGCAAGCTCCAAACACTCGGTCCCAAACAGTTTGGTTTCATCAAGAGGAGGTCATTCCTGTTAAATTTGGTTGACTTCTTTGAAACAGTCACCAAAGCTATGGACGAGGGGAAGATAGTGCATGCTATCTACCTTGACCTGGCCAAAGCCTTCAATACTATTCCCCACTCAGGTATAATTGATAAACACTATAGACATCCTTCAAGAGGGTCTCACCCAAATAAATGACCGTGCCAGAAACATAGCCTCAAACTGAATGCCAAAAAATGCATCATCATCTTCTTTGGTGAGAATGATGTCCCCACAAATTATCACATTAATAACAAGGTACTAAGCATGCAATCAGTCATGAGGGACTTAGGCACCCAGATTGATAGCAAACTGACTTTTGACCACAATATTGCCTCTGTTGTAGGGAAAGCTTTCTATAAGGCCCACCTCATTAGGAAGGGTACCTCATCTAGGGACAAAGAGGGCATAATATCCCTGTATCCTTCCCTTTTAAGACTCATTATTGAGTACAACACCCCTTTCAGAATGTACCTCACAAAACATATGCAGCAGCTGTAGAGAACACAGAGGTTCCTCACCAGGAGAATCCAGGGCCTCAAACATCTACCCTACACAGATAGGCTTCAAGAGTTACCCCACTACTCAGTCTCATACAGACTCCTCAGAGGTGACCTCTGTCTGGCATACAAAGCAATCTAAAACCCCGCCTTGATGGGACTGCTGCATATCCGCAAGTCAAGATCAACTCAAGTAACCCTCACGCACAACCTCAACAATAGGACTTGTTGGTGGAACAGATTTGTGTCCCAAAGACTCCCCCTTCTGTGGAATAGACTCTCTCTCCACATCAAGAAGAGTTTCTCATTAACCCTGTTTAAGTGGAACCTGGATAACTGGATGGGGGACAGAAAATACACCTCTGGGATTCCAGCTGTGTCCCTGCTGGACAGGGACATCAGGTTCTGACTTGTTGTAACATGGGCTAAATTCTTGGCTAGGCTTGCAAGGGCCTCAGGGCCAATAGCCTAGTAACTTCCTATGATATGTTCATGTATTTCATACATATATTTATGTATTTATATATGTATTTATGGATTCGCTTTGGAAGTTCAAGATACTGAAATGTCGAGATTCAGTATCTCGAGACCACAACAGCAAAAATGCAAAACAACAAAACACCAAAATAACAATTCCAAAACATTGAAAACTACAAATGAAAAAGTATACCCAACCACCCTCCCACATAAATGCACAAAAACAAAACATAAAACACATAACACTACAATACTTTAAGCAGGGGGCAAGCCTCCCTGCACCCCCACTGCTTATATATACCAACTCCGAGGTCGCACAAACACAAAAAAATAAGCAAACCTGATGTAACATGCCCTACTCCCCCATTGCACACTGTTATACCTATCTCACAAGAAACATGCATACTACACATAAACAAAACAGACCACTAACAACACATACATGCACACACTCTCACCTACCTACCCTAACTGACTTCTAAAACTTCTCAAAAAAAGTACACCAAACCACATTTCTACACAAAACCCTAATAAACTGCAAACCTGCCTGAATATCTAAACACAGCTACATGTTAGCCGGCATCTTTCCTACCCAAACACCACTATATCTTAAAGTGACAGCATACCAGGAAGGACGGAAAACAGCAGATTTGATAATATACAGTTTCAAGCAACTGCACTTTCACTCTTATGGTCTTGAGATACTGACATTCAACATGTCAGTATCTCGAGCTTCCAAAGTGAATCCGTTTATTTATATACATATATATATATATATATATATATATATATATATATATATATATATATGTATATCACACTCATGCAGAGAAAGAATTACAATATTATGTATAGAAAAAAAAATCATATTCTAAATTTACAGAGTGATTTATTTTTTATGCAGCCAAAATTATATGCATCTACTTGTGGAAGGGTGGGGGTGCAGCATAATAACATGGACAGTTGTATACAGCAAACAGTAGTCTATGCTAAGAATGCAACATACTTATGGACGACATACCTTTCTGGAAAAATATATCCACAAAAGTTGCCCACAACAAGCAAAACAATTGCAGTATTGTCATTTGCATAGACTGCCTTCCTAAGGAAGCCATATAAATATAAATATAAACAAGATCATCTGAAGGGAATGCTAAAATGTCTTACATCGAGCTACTCTGAACTCATTGATGTAATTAAAAGGCCAAACCATATTTATGTGCGATATGCAAAGGAACAATAATATTGACAGTCAAGATTTTATTTAATAAGCAATGCAATATGTGTGCTAACTTTGCATACAGTATGGTAATATGTGTATGTCTAAAAGTGGTAATTCTAAAAGTTCTTGCACTGTTGTATTCCAAACATTTGGAGTAATTAAAGGGCCACTGTAAAAAACACTGTTCTTGTGTGATATGCACATGAATTGTAACAGTGATAAGGCAGATTTTTATCCAGTGCATTGATACAGTGTATGTTGGCTTTGCTTACTTTATGGATATATGCATACACACACACACACACACACACACACACACACACACACACACACACACACACACACACACACACACACACACACACACACATACACACACACATCTATGTAAACATATATTTATGTAAGCGAAAACTCAAATGGTGGAAGACTTAGAAGAAGGAAAAGAAAACTCAGAGCTAGCAGTAAACACAAAACAGAAAAAGGACGATATAGGAATTTTAGCTTTAGATGTGAATACCATTAGAATTGAAATAAGAGGTGTGGAGGTGGCTATGGAATGGTGTAAAAAATGAAAATGGATGGTTTGCTTGCTACATACCAGATGCAGCAAACACATAGAAAGCAAATTTTCTCTGTTGAACAGTCCATGATTGTAACCTGTAAAGCAGCAATATAGTACAAATACCTTGTGCGCCTACAAGCTTAGAACAGTTAGTTGTGCATTGAGTGACAATACCTACAGATTTAGTAGAATTCAGTATTGTATAAACATTAAAATTAGTAGAATTTAGTACTGTTTGGCATAATCTACCCCAATAAAGCACCCTTATTAGTCTGCACAAACAAAGCACCCTGAATAGCCTTCTAATGCCAATACACCATCCTCTTGTAGCTCACAAATCAAAGGACTGGACAGTGTGGTGGATATGCAGTTTCCTAACATCTCTGTAACCAGCTTGGTGGATATGGACATTTTGAGACAATGTAGCAATTGTTTCATGTTTACTGATGCCCACTTAATTCATAAAGAATCAGACACAGTATGAGAGAGAGGTACTTACAAGAGAACACTGGACGCTAAACTCTTGCATACAAGTCCACATCAGGTTGTCAAAACCACACACACAGCACCACCTCAAATGGCTCACAACTGACACACAGACTAATGTATATTGAGGCACTTAAAAGTAATCTTCGTAAATAACAAAGATCATCTAGACTACCAGCTGTCAAAGCTATGCCTTAGCAAGCTCAAAAAGCAACACCTAACACCACACATATTGACACTCTCAGTGGAGACACAAACACTAAGCCCTTAAGGCAACCATGCACACTTTCCTTGACTTTCATCGTACAGTATTCCATTGTAAGATATGCCGATACCCCTCTAAGCAGGCTGAACAAGGAGAAGGTAACTGTTAGTTGCTTATTTGGAGCCACAGGTACCAGCATGATTCCATTATAGTCCATGTAGGAGTAAATGACCTCAGATATGCCTCCATAGACTATATGAAGAGAGACATTATGGAGCTTTCAAACTATGTGTTTTGGGCTGGTATAAGCCTAGCACTGAGCAGTATATTACCATCATCAATGAAGATGCTACAGCGTGAGCAAAAACAATTGATTTCAACAACTCTCTCTCTTTCTAGTGTCATTCTAAGGGGATCCAGTATTTTTCCGCTTTGAGGACATGGTCAACAGACCCCATTGGTTTGCCAGTGATGGTCTGTACCTCTCCCCTCTAAGCTTTCGAATACTGGCTAAAACTTTATCCACCCCCATAGTGCCTTTTTTAGGCAATGCAAAATTGACATACCTACCAACATAGCAAAATCTACTCAAGACAACCTCAAGGTGTTAGTGTGGAATGACAGGAGCCTTAATAAAAAAGCACACTCATTCAAAGCCCTCCTCACAATCGGTAATATAGATATCTGTGCATTTACTGAGACATGGTTTCAAGCAGCAAACAGCACTCTTGCAGTGCAAGGTTTTAGTGCCTTAGCACACTTTTAGACCAGTAATTGCAAAGACAAGGGCTAAAGGTGGAGTGTTTCAATATACATCAAGGTGGTAAAACAGGATGATGTACTGGAGTTCCTCCATATACAGATCACCATAGACAAACTCCCATACCATATCCTAGCCAGCTATAGGTCACCAAAACAGCTCACAATGCATACTTGGACCTACTGGACCCACTTACCATCCAATCTAACAGCCTACTCATGGAAGATTTTAATTGCCCCTCTATATACTGGGAATTATACATGGCCTCAAATCTGCATGCACAGAGATTCCTGGACTTTGTAAATGCAAACACCCTTGGCCAATTAGTGAATATGCACACTAGAGGCTCCAACATACTAAACCTCATGCTCACAAATATGGGAGAATGTTGCAACCCCCACCAAATTGTGTCATCCCTGGTAAGTTCATACAATAAAGCTTACTCCTTTGCATAGCCAGCTTTAGGCACCAGCAAACCCTGTGGTTACTGGGGGCCCCCTGTTTCTGAGGAGACCCCAACCACAGCAAGTTATATTGTTGGGTCTATATTATATGCTCAAAGTTTTAAAACTTTGACGCTCATATAATCAACACTATATGAATGAAGTTTTAAAACTTCAAACATTTAAAAAGAAAATAAATAAAAACAAAAGCAACCTACCTGAACGTTCTGAGCAGGGGTGGCAAGCCCTCCCTGCACCCCCCACACCCCCGCTACTTAAATATACCAATTCCGAGATCACACTACAGTGAAGTGAGATTGCCCCTGCTCTGAGCATTCAGGTAGGTTTTTTGTTTTTATTTATTAGGGAATATTTCCCTTTACTTCACTGTAGTGTGATCTCGGAGTTGATATATTTAAGTAGCAGGGGGTGTGCAGGGAGGCTTGACCCCTGCTCAGAGCATTCAGGTAGGTTGTTTTTGTTTTTATTTATCTTTTTTATATGTTCGAAGTTTTAAAACTTTGCTCATATAGTGTCGATTATATGAGCATCGAAGTTTTGAAACTTCGAGCACATAATATAGACCCATATTATCTAGTTATTTTGTAACATACCTGTAAAAACTAACAAAGGCTAGCACAGCAGTCTTGTACTCTTAATCAACCAGGTGGGTAATAACTCTTTTTACATCACCTTTAAAATTCAAATATATTTCTGGTTATAGTAACAGTGTTTTATCAAGTAACAGGCTTCACAATTCCATTAAATATTTTACCATTGACATAGTGCCCCTGGCTTAGTTAAACCCAGCTGGTGGACATTCTATATACTAAAACCAACAATATAGCCATCTGCAATACCTGTGGTTGCAAGGTGGTCCGTTAATCATCAATGACTATGCGGGGACCTTAAAAAAGATGTAGCTGTTTGGGGAAAATGAGGGAAAATTTATTAATTTCCTGATTATGCTCTTTAAATGCAGGGCTGTGATATGACATTGTTAGGATAAAGGTGATAATGAACATAAGCAAGGTAAGCAGTAGAAAGATCCACAGCCCATAGAGACTGATCTCAGGGTAAATCTTTGGGTTTTAAGAAGAGCTGATGCTTCTGAGCTTCAGGGATGTTTTTGTTTTCTTTCAGGGAGTTTTGTGAATAGTGATAGAACACCAGATACTAAAACTGTCAACTTTTTGCTGAAGAATCCAGCACAATACTAAAATATTATAGCAGAATAAAGGCTCAAAATCAGGAATATGTTTTAAATATTATTCTATTTCACTTAAGAAAAGAATAGAATAGCACCTTCTGCATCAACATACATTTTTGGACAATAAGAAGCATAAAACTCTGATGTCTGGATTTATTGACTGTCTGTAATCTTGAATAATTTAACAGAAAATCAAACTTTTTACAAAAGACAGAGCTAAATCTGAGAAGGTCTGTGAAATCAGAGACAGTGACAGGTATGCGTTACTCCTCAGTGAGGTAAAAAGTGACTTACCCCTACTGCTTTCTGGTGACTGCTAAACAGCAGTCACTGATCTGGTATGATAATACCATGTATTGCCATGTGCTGAAATATGTACAAAACTAGTATTACTACAGCTTATGTTTGCGCGCGCGCGTGTGTGTGTGTGTGTGTGTGTGTGTGTGTGTGTGTGTGTGTGTGTGTGTGTGTGTGTGTGTGTGTGTGTGTGTGTGTGTGTGTGTGTGTGTGTGTGTGTAAAACATATCGCTGATTTTTATTTGTGCATTCACCCAATAATGCCAAGACACATACATTATTCTTCTGGGTATCAGTAAAAAATCTAGTTAACATAAGATACATCATAGAACATTCAGACACTTCGATCTTCAAGGAGTCTGGGGGACCCACTCACCAGACTTTATAAATTGATACAGGGACCTCCCTTAATCATCCCCGACTTTGTGGGGACTCCACAAGATCTGTTGTTGATTGGGAAAAAATGTGAAAAACAATTATTAAGTTTCTGATTTCACTCTTTAACCTGAACAGGGGTGTGATATGACCCTGTTAGGATAAAGCTGATAATGGTCTCTGCTCTCAACCGTACCCATTCTAAAACCAGCCCTGCTCAGGTGTGTGTGGACAGAAATCTACTGTACATTATATGGTTTGGGGGGGGGGCTGTATGGTTATTACTTATTTAATTTTCATCACAGTCAAACCATACAGGTCTGCACATGAGGCCATTATAACTTGTGTATGGGCTGAGGACAGTGTGGACATTGCTTCTTTTACTTTTTTCACAGACCTAATTAGTGTATAAAGAAGGTTACTACAGCTTGTGTAGGGGCAGCATACTGTCTAGGAGCAACAAGGTCAAATAAATTACTGTAATCATTATTTTTTTCACTTTCACATCAGGCATGTATACAGGTAGCTGCCTTTGATGGTTAGATCTGAAGAGTGAGGATGCATGCTATGTATATGAATTGTCAGCAGTCTCTTGAAATACTTCTGCTTACATCCCAGGCTAACAGTACAGGGATGCATAGGCAGTGACTTTTTTTTTTTGTGGGGGTAGGGAGGCAGGCAGTATTCTAAGATAGGACCTATGTACCCAGACAACAACTGGCTTGCTAGTTTATTGTGAGCTACTATTTTGTCATCTTTGAACATTAAGCCTTGGGCACAACTTCCTTGAAAAAAAAATTAGATGGAAATTCTTTTCTTACTCATGATTTTTGTTTAGGATACCACTGGATTAAAAGGTTGGGAAAATGCTGTAAAATATACACCAGAACAGCTATAGCCCTATGGCTTCTTGGGCCCTGGCTTATCTGAGTTATTTCCTAAATTGTTATTACTGTGCTGACTTGATCAAAAAAGATGTGTTGAAAGTTCAGTTACAGATCTGCTGTTCTGAACTGTTTGTAAGTTTCTTGGAGGCCAGTGCTTGCTTGCTTGGACTAAAGGGAAGTCTCTATGTTCACCAGTGGCAGTGGTTAACACTGAACAGCCTGCCTGTCCCTGTAGGAGTGGTTACTGCCTAGAAGCTGTAGTTTTATTGGCCATTTTGGGTCAATTCTAAACTCCTTGATCTCTATCTCTTAAAACCCTGCAACCCTCTTTTAGCCCGGTCTTGCGCACAGAGCAGCTTAAACAAGCTTAAACTATTCCCGGCTCCACAAAGTCTACTCTTCACTTTTCCCTTAGAACTGCTCTAAACCTCAAATTAAGCACTCTGTTCTCATTCTAAAGCCCTGCACTTGCTCGTATAAGTAATCTCATAGGTAAACACAAACTAAAACACTACATCCTCTTATACTCCTTCAAAGCACTTGCTCCTTATTGGTTCTTTCTGATCAGTCAATAAGTAGTTCCCTATATTATTCAGGCATGTCCAAAGGTCAGTTTCGAGTTTACTCTCCAGTCCAGCTGGTGAATCTGGGAATCTTGAGGCAATGTTACAACTGCCTTATGTATACAGACCACCCTCTCCTCCTCCCAACAAGCTCAAATATATGTGAGAGATGCAACTATATACCCAAACTGGAGGCTAAGCTCTCTCAACCCAGTACTGGCACAGCCTGTCAGGAGGAGAAGGTAACCACACACACCACAAATCCAGTCTCACATAGACCTATCACATCAGCAAACCAAACACATAAACACACCAAAACATACTCGGAGGCTCTAAATAAAAATCTGCCTAAGCAGCAGAGACCTCCAAAGCAGACATCCAAGCAACACCTACCATGAAACAATATCCATGTAGCACATAGGTCACAAAGTCAGTGTGCCACACAGTCACAGCCCTTAAGGCTAAACAACACACCTAATACACTTGTAATAGGTGACGCTGTTGTCAGACACACTGATGTCCCACTCACCAGGCTGAACAAGGAGAAGGCCACTGTAAGCTGCCTGTCGGGTGCCAGGATCCGCCACATAACACAAGCACTTGGGTCACTCCAAAGCAAGTACAAGTATGACTCCGTCATTGTCCATGCTGGTGTGAATGACCTGACAACGTACCTCCCTGGACTACATGAAAAAAGACGTACAGGAGCTCTTTGATCATGTAGCCCAGGCCGGTATGACCCTGACCTTGAGTAGCATCTTACCCTCACCAAGAATGATGCCACATTATAAAGACAAAATGATCAATTTTAACAATTGGCTAAAGTATTGGTGTCATTCAAAGGGGATCCAGTGTCTGTCAGCCTGGGATGACATGCTCGATAAGCCATGTCGCTTCGCTAGGGATGGCTGTCACCCCTGGGTTTTTGAATACTGGCTAAGGCTCTTACCTCCCCCATAGTGCCTTTTTTAGGCAAGGCTCAAAAGACAAACCCACCCCCATAGACAACACAAAGAAAAAAAACTAAGGTTAAAGCTGCTCAACGCCAGAAGTCTAAACCTCAAGATGCACGCACTCGAGACTCTCCTCAGTATGGAGAATATCGATATCTGTGCAGTAACAGAAACCTGGTTCAAGGCTCCCGAGAGCACCCCAGCACTACCAGGCTATACTTCATACCATGCTTTCCGGCCCCAAAATTTGGACCGAACTACAAAAGGAGGGGGAGTATCCATATTTATCAAAGATACCCACACCTCCAGGCTAGTGGCACTGCACGAAGCTTCGGAGACCATCCATGTGCAACTAACAGTGGGCAAAACTGCCTTTCAGTTTGTAGCCTGCTACAGACCACCCTCCCAAACACAGGAACCTCACTCAGCTTTCCTGAGAACACTGGAGAATATGAAGGTCTCTCCAAACACTATTATATTGGGTGACTTCAACTACCCAAACATCGACTGGGAAAACTACTCAAGCCCAAACACCCTAGCCCAATGGTTCCTAGAATTTATAAACTCAAATGCTATGGAACAACTGGTCACCACTCCCACAAGAGGGGAAAACATACTGGATCTGGTCATCACCAACATGGGGTCTCTATGTTCCACACCAGAGGTATAGCCCTCATTGGTAAGATCAGACCATAAACAAATCTCACTGGACATCCATATTCCATCCCCACACCCAGCAAAGGAAACCACAGTGAAGAACTTCTCAAAAGTAAACTTCACACTTCTCAAAACTGAGGTGGAATCCTTCAAAGCCCCCAGGCCAGTGGACAATATGGCCCAAAATGCAGAATCCTTTACAAAAGCATTCTATGGACACCTGCAGGAATGCATGGAGCATGCTATCCCAAATAAAACCAAGACTCACTCCTCCAAAGGCAGGAGACCTGTCTGGTGGACCCCAGCCATAAATAAGCTATACAACAGAAGGAGAAAGCTACTACATGACAGAGCAAAATCCCAAAAAGGGAAGGCGTCACTGATCAGTACTAGCAAGAAACTACGATCCCTCATAAAATCTTCTAAGGCCAGCTTTGAAAGAAAAATTGCATAAGACACTAAAGATAATCATAAGGCCTTCTTTAGTTATGTCAGAAACCTGGGAGGCAACTCCCAGATATGCTCTGAGTTAGTGCAAAATGACAAAAAATTAATTGAACCCGCAGACATTGCCAACATCCTGGCAGAAAGGTTCAGTGCAAACTTCTCCCCCCCTTCCCCCCCAAAAGAGCAAATGTCTGTCCCAACAGAGTGTAGCCTTCCTGAGATCACAGATACACAGGTGAGAGATGCCCTCTCCAAAGCTAAAAACACAGCATCAATGGGACCAGACAGTGTCCCGGTCTGCGTCTTACACGAGCTCCAAGAAGAACTAAACTCTCATATAAAGTCACTGTTCAATCTCAGCCTTACTACAGGATAGGTTCCCAAGGAATGGCGTACAGCAATAGTGGTCCCACTCCACAAAGGTAGTGCCACAACAGACCCCAGAAACTATCGCCCTATAAGCCTGGTCTGCAAAGCTATGGAACGTATCATCATGGAAATCATAAACAAAGACATTGGGACCTCCAGACACTGGATCCTACCCAATTCGGCTTTCTTAAGGGCAGATCTTGCCTCTTGAACCTGGTCGACTTCTTTGAAACAGTTACCAAAGCCATACCTGAAGGGAAGGTAGTCAGGAAGGTAGTCCACACAGCCTACCTGGACCTCGCAAAGGCCTTTGACACAATACCCCACTTGGGCATCATAAATAAGCTCACCAGCTTAAATATCAACCCCTATGTCACAAGATGGGTTGCAAACTGGCTCAGGGATAGAACCCACATGGTCAGAATAGCAGGTGCCATGTCAGACTCTAAACCAGTTACAAGTGGTGTCCCACAAGGCTCAGTCCTGGGACCTCTCTTGTTCGGTATATATTTCTCTGAGGTACAGGCTAACATGGGTGGACTATGGCTGACCAAGTTCACAGAAGACTGCAAACTGGGTGCTATAATCGACTCTCTGACTGACACAAGCATCCTCCAAAAGGGTCTCACAGAGATGGATAACTGGTGCCAGAGCCATGGCCTAAAGCTAAATGCCAAAAAGTGCATAGTCATCCCCTTTGGAAAAAACAAAGTGCCCACAAATTACCACATAGGTTGTAATCCATTAAGTATGGAAGAAGTAATTAGGGACTTGGGGACCCAAGTAGATAGCAATCTCTCCTTTGACAATCACGTTGCCAAAGTGGTTAGAAAGACCTTCTATATAGCCCACCTTATCATGAAAGGGTTCACATCTAGATCAAGAGAGGTCATTGTGCCCCTCTACTCATCACTTATCAGGCCCATAATTGAGTACAATGCCCTGTTTGGGATGTACCTTACCTGACACCTTCAGCAACTGGAAAGACCCCAAAAGTATCTCACCAAAAGGATCAAGGGGCTCAAACAGATGCCCTATGCAGTTTGGCTAAAGAAACTCCAGCTCTACTCAGTTGCGTACCGCCTACTCAGAGGCTATCTGTGTCAGACATATAAAACCATGTCCAACCCAGAATTAATGGACATGCTTCACCTCAGGAAATCTAAATTCCTTAGAGCTACATGCTCTAGAGACCTGAACCTAAGCACAGAAATAAATAGGACATGCTGGAGGGACAGATTCATATCCCAGAGGCTCCCCTCACTCTGGAACAAAATCCCAATCCATGTCAGGCAGAGCCCCTCACTGACCCACTTCAAGAGAAATCTTGATGAATGGATGGGAGATCATAAGTTTACCCCTGGGATCTCTTCTGTGTCGCTGCTTGACAGAGGTACAGTAAACAAACCTTAAAAGGGCTACCTTCTGTGACCTACTATACAAAGGCACAGTCAACTAATCTAAAAGGGTGGCGAAAGCCAAACATACTCTGGCTAGGCTTATAAATGCCATGGGGCAGATAGCCTAGTATGAACCTATGAACCTATGAAACAATGCAAGGAAAACTAAAGCTGAGCAGCAACACTGAATTTCTTTCCTTAATCTTAGTTTCTTTTCATGCCATTATTGAATGAAAAGGCTATGTAAAATTTAAAAAAAAAACAACTTTAGAATGTACTTCGGAGCATATAGGCATGTATGGCTTCTTGAAAGCCTGAAGAGTAAGGCAAAATATGAGAAAGGGAAATAAAAAGTAATGTGGATGGCATAGGTGGCCCAAGATGGGGGGAAACAGAAGGGAGGACTGGAGAGTGTGGGTGTGTAGGGGTGGGGGGCTGCTGAAATGGTAGGACTAGGACACCATTTCATTTAAGTCCAGACCTGTACATAGAATTGCTGTAATGTATCATTACTGCAACTAAATGTCAACAGCTGTGAATGTCCCTCTGTGAGAGTGGTAAATGGGCCTGTTGTACTGTAAGAGCATTGCAGTTACAGGTCAGTCTATGTGTACTACTCCCAAACGTTTGCAGCATGAACTAAAAGGTTGCTTAGGAGGGTGCAGTGACAGGGTGATAAATAGATAGGAGTGCCTAGGAGGCCCCCAACTTAGCATTTTGCTGGGGCCCCCCAAAACGCTAACACCGGCCCTGCTCCTTTGAAATCAAAATAAATTCTGTAATCCCTTTAAAACCAGTAACAGCTAGGAATGATTTCAAGGCAAATTACCTGTTGTTAAGTGATGTTTTGTCAAAGTTCAGTGCCCCTACAAACCCCTAGAGCACACCAGCCTATGCTGAATTGCTCTCAGAAACTCTGTACAACCATGTCAATGGCTGCATAGAGGCTACGCTACCCACCAGAAGTAAGCCCAGAACTAGCTCCAGAAACAAACTGCACTGGTGGCATCCCAAAAAAAACAGGATAAATAACAAAGAGGAAAAAACTGCGGCACAAATCAGGAAGGCTAATTTCTGTAAAGATAAAAACTCTCTCGTCAAAGTAAATAGGCCGCTAACAAAGCTAATTAGGTAAAGCAAAGCAAATTGTGAGGTTAAGATATCCTCCCAGGTGAAAGATAACCATAACCCCTTCTTTAGCTATGTCAGAAACCTCAAGGACAGAAAACAACAATGTCTTGAGCTGGTGGTTAATGCTGACACATTTACCGAGCCTGGCAATACAGCAAACCTGTTGGGACAAATTCATTTCCAACTTTACGCCACCCCCCCCCCCCCCCACACACACACACACACTCTCCCAACCATCTCCCCAATAATACCTTCAAACAGGGAACATGTTCAGGCTGCACTCAATAAAGCTAAAAACAAAGCCTGAATGGGCCCTGATAATATCCCAGGATGCCTATTGAATAGTGTAAAAATATGACTTATCAGGAATCCTAAATTCATTATTTAGCTATAGTCTTAAACAGTTTTGATGCCATATGAATGTAGGACTGCAAAGGTCATATCCCTTCTTAAGGGAGTATCTTCAACAGATCCTGGAAACTACAGACAAATCAGTCTGACTAGGCTTATTTGCAAAGATATGGAAAAAAATTACCTTGGAAATTAGCAACAAGGACACAGCAGACCTCCAGACACTGGATCCATCCCAGTTTGTCTGAATCTGGTAGAACTTTGAAAAGGTCACTAAAGCAAAGTATGAGGGGAAAATGGTGCATATTGCCTACCTAGACCTGGATAAGGTATTCCACAATATTCCACTGAACAAATTTACAGAACTAGGTATAAACTCCTTTATAACATGCTGGATAGCCAGTTGGCTCACTAATAGGACCCAAGAGGTTAGAAGCTACTTCCATAAAGAGGCCAGTCACCAGTGGAGTCCCCCAGGGCTCTGTGCTAGGTCCACTCCTATTTGGCAAGTACTTTTCAGATGTCAAAGCCACTATCAAAGGGGTCCAGCTAACCAAGTTCGCAGATGATTGCAAACTGGGAGCAGTCATCCCCCAAGATGAGAATCCCTTTCAGGAAGCTCTAATACAGACAAACACTTTGTGTCAAAGCCATGGTTTAAAACTCAGTATAAAGAAATGCATTCCAGAAGTCTAAACCTCAAGATGCACGCACTCGAAACTCTCCTTAGCATGGAGAAAATCGATATTTGTGCAGTAACAGAAACCTGGTTCAAGGCTCCAGAGAGCACCCCAGCACTACCAGGTTATACCTCATACCATGCTTTTTGGCCCCAAAACTTGGACTGTACCACAAAAGGAGGGGGAGTATCAATATTCGTCAAAGATACCCACACCTCCAGGTTGGTGGCACAGCACGAAGCATCAGAGACTATCCATGTGCAACTAACAGAGGGTAAAACTGCCTTCCAGTTTATAGCCTGCTACAGACCACCCTCCCAAACCCAGGAACCCCACTCGGCCTTCCTCAGAACACTGGAAAATATGAAGGTCTCTCCAAACACCATTATATTGGGCGACTTCAACTACCCAAACATAGACTGGGAGCATTACTCTAGCTCCAACACCCTAGCCCAAAGGTTCCTAGAATTTATAAACTCAAATGCTATGGAACAACTTGTTACCACTCCCACAAGAGGGGAAAACATACTGGACCTGATCATCACCAACATGGGGACTCTATGCTCCAGACCAGAAGTGTATCCCTCACTGGTAAGATCAGACCATAAACTAATCTCACTGGATATTCACATCCTGACTCCACCCCCTGCCCTGAAAACCACAGTGAAAAACTTCTCTAAAGCAAATTTCACACTCCTCAAAACCGAGGTGGAATCCTTCAAAGCCCCCGGGCCTGTGGAAAATATGGCCCAGACCGCAGAATCCTTTATAAATGCATTCTATGAACACCTTCAGGAATGCATGGATCATGCAATCCCAAATAAAACCAAGTCCCAATCCTCCAAAGCCAGACGTCCTGTCTGGTGGACCCCAGCCATAAACAAACTATACAATAGAAGGAGGAAGCTACTACATGATAGAGCAAAATCCCAAAAAGGGAAGGCATCTCTGATCAGTATTAGCAAAAAACTACGGGCACTCATAAAATCGTCTAAGGCCAGCTTCGAGAGAAAAATTGCACAGGACACTAAGGATAATCACAAGGCTTTCTTTAGTTATGTTAGGAACCTGGGTGGGAATTATCAGACATGCTCAGAATTAGTCCAAAATGACAAAAAATACACCAAACCCACAGACATTGCCAACATCCTAGTTGACAGGTTCAGTGCAAACTCCCCCCCCCCCCACCAAAGGGCAAATATTTATCCCAGCAGAGTGCTGCTCCCCTGACATCTCAGATGCTCAGGTAAGAGCTGCCCTCTCCAAAGCAAAAAACACAGCATCAATGGGACCAGACGGTGTCCCGGCCAAGGCCCCTACATGAACTCCAAGAAGAGCTAAACCCAAACATAAAACTACTGTTCAATCTTAGCCTTACTACAGGATATGTACCCAAAGAGTGGCGTACAGCAACAGTGGTCCCTCTCCACAAAGGTGGTGCCTCAACGGATCCTGAAAACTATCGCCCCATAAGCCTGACTAGCTTAGTCTGCAAAGCTATGGAAAGGATCATCATGGACCTCATAATTAAAGATATTGGGGACCTACAGACACTGGATCCTACCCAGTTCGGCTTTGTTAAAGGCAGATCCTGCCTCTTAAACCTGGTTGATTTCTTTGAAACAGTTACCAAGGCCATTGATGAGGGGAAGGTGGTCCACACAGCCTACCTGGACCTCGTAAAAGCCTTCGATACAATACCCCACTTGGGCATTATAGATAAGCTCACCAGCTTAAATATAAACCCCTATGTCACTAGATGGGTTGCAAACTGGCTCAAAGACAGAACCCACATGGTTAGAATTGCTGGAGCCATGTCAGACTCCAAACCAGTTACAAGTGGCATCCCACAAGGCTCAGCCCTGGGACCTCTCTTGTTCGGAATATATTTCTCGGAGGTAAAGGCCAACACGGAAGGACTGTGGCTGACTAAGTTCACAGATGACTGCAAACTGGGCGCCATAATCGACTCTCCAGCTGACACAAGCATCCTCCAAAAGGGCCTCATAGAAACAGACAACTGGTGCCAGAGCCAAGGCTTCAAGCTAAATGCCAAAAAGTGTATAGTCATCCCTTTGGCAAAACAAAGTGCTCACAAATTACCACAAAGGTGGTAATCCATTAAGTACAGAAGAAGTAATTAGGGACCTGGGAACCCAAGTTGATAGCAATCTCTCATTTGACAACCACGTGGCCAAAGTGGTCATTTTATATAGCCCACCTAATCATGAAGGGATTCACATCTAGATCAGGGGAGGTCATCGTGCCTCTTTACTCATCCCTCATCAGGCCCATAATTGAGTACAATGCCCCTTTGGGATGTACCTTACCAGACACCTGCAGCAACTGGAAAGACCCCAAAAGTACCTCACCAAGAGGATCATAGGGCTCAAACAGATGCCATATGCTGCCCGGTTAAAGAAACTCCAGCTCTACTCAGTGGCATACCGCCTGCTCAGAGGCGATCTGTGCCTGACGTATAAAGCCATGTCCAACCCAGAATTAATGGACATGCTGCACCTCAGAAAATCCAAATCCCATCAAGATACGCGCTCGAGAGACTTGAACCTCAGTACTGAAATAAATAGGACATGCTGGAGGGACAGATTCATAACCCAGAGGCTCCCTTCACTCTGGAATAAAATCCCAGTCCAGGTTAGGCAGAGTCCCTCATTGACTCTCTTCAAGAGGAATCTTGATGAGTGGATGGGAGATCATAGGTTTACCCCGGGTATCACTTCTGTGTCACTGTTAGACAGAGGCACAGTATACTAACCTCGAAAAAGGGCATAGCAAAATTAATTTAAAATGGGTGGTGAAAGCCAAACACACTCTGGCTAGGCTTATAAATGCCCTAGGGCAGATAGCCTAGTATGAACCTATGAACCTATTATAGTGTATTTTAGGAAGTCTTCCACCCAAGTAACTACATCATCAATAGAACATCCTTAAAAGCTGATTCACATGTCAATAGTAATGTAGCAAAGGCAGTCGGAAAATCCATTTATGTTGCTTGACTTATAAGCAAGAGCACGGCATCTAGGTCCACAGAGGTCATCATACCACAGTACTCAGCCCTCATCAGGCCCATCATAGATTATACTGCCCCCTGGAAAAAGTTGAAATGGTGGGGCAAAGAGAATTTTTTTTAGAAAATTATATAAAAATAGAAGAAACAGAGAAGAAAACAAGAATGAATTGGCACCAGAATTAGATGGTATAAGTTATGAGTCTTCTTCTTCTTCTTCTTCTTTCGGCTGCTCCCGTTAGGGGTCACCACAGCAGATGAACTGTTTCCATTTCTTCCTGTCCTCTGCATCTTGCTCTGTCACACCAACCACCTGCATGTCCTCTCTCACCACATCCATAAACCTTATCTTAGGCCTTCTTCTTTTCCTGTTACCTGGCAGCTTCATCCTTAGCATCTTTTTCCCAATATACTCTGCATCCCTCCTCAACACATGTCCAAACCAATGTAATATTGCCTCTCTGGCTTTGTCTCCAAACCTTCCAACCTGGGCTGACCCTCTAATATACTTATTCCTGATCCTGTCCATCCTCGTCACACCCAGTGCAAATCTTAACATCTTCAACTCTGCCACGTTAAGCTCTGACTCCTGCCTTTTTGTCAATGCCACTGTCTCCAACCCATATAACATAGCTGGTCTCACTAGCCTCTTGTAGACCTTCCCTTTCACTCTTACTGGTACTAGTCTGTCACAAATCACTCCTGACACTCTTCTCCACCCACTCCATCCTGCCTGTACTCTCTTCTTCACCTCTCGTCCACACTCATCATTACTCTGAACTGTTGATCCCAAGTATTTAAACTCATCCACCTTCGCCACCTCTACTCCCTGCATCTTCACCATTCTTCTATCCTCCCTCTCATTCACACACATATATTCTGTCTTAGTCCTGCTGACCTTCATTCCTCTTCTCTCTAGAGCATATCTCCACCTCTCCAGGACCTCCTCCACCTGTTCCCTACTCTCACTACAGATCACAATGTCATCTGCAAACATCACAGTCCACGGGGACTCTTGTCTGATCTCATCTGTCAACCTGTCCATCACCATTGCAAATAAGAAAGGGCTCAGAGCTGATCCTTGATGTAATCCCACCTCCAACTTAAACGCATCCATCACTCCCACCGCAGACCTCACCACTGTCACACTACACTTGTACATATCCTGTACCACTCTTACATATTTCTCTGACACTCCCAACTTCCTCATACAATACCACAACTCCTCTCTAGGCACCCTGTCATATGCTTTCTCTAAATCCACAAAGACATAATGCAACTCCTTCTGACCTTCTCTGTACTTCTCCATCAACTCTCTCAGAGCAAACATTGCATCTGTAGTGCTCTTTCCTGGCATGAAACCATACTGCTGATCACTAATCATCACCTCCCTTCTTACACTATTATTTCCCATAACTTCATGCTGTGACTGATCAATTTAATCCCTCTGTAGTTACTACAGCTCTGCACATCACCCTTATTCTTAAAAATTGGTACCAAAACACTTTTTCTCCATTCCTCAGGCATCCTCTCACTTTCCAAGATTTCATTAAACAATCTAGTTAAAAACTCCATTGCCATTTCACCTAAACACCTCCATGCTTCCACAGTTATGTCATCTGGACCAACAGCCTTTCCCTTCTTCATCCTCTTCATAGCTATCCTTACTTCCTCCTTGCTAATCCACTGCACTTCATGATTCACTATCCGCACATCATCCAACCTTCTCTCCCTCTCATTCTCTTCATTCATCAGCCCCTCAAAGTACTCTTTCCATCTGCTCAACACAATCTCCTCGCTTGTGAGTACATTTCCCTCATTATCCTTTATTACCATTACCTGCTGTACATCTTTACTAGCTCGATCCCTCTGTCTGGCCAATCAGTACAGGTCCTTTTCTCCCTCCTTCATGTTCAACCTTTTATACAACTCTTCATGCACCTTATCCTTAGCCTTCACCACCTCTCTCTTTGCCATGCACCTCATCTCCTTATACTCTTGTTTACTTTCTTCATCTCTCTGACAATCCCACTTCTCCTTTGCCAACCTCTTTCTCTGTATACTCTCCTGTACTTCTTCATTCCACCACCAGGTCTCCTTGTCCTTCTTCCTCTTTCCAGATGTCACACCAAGCACCTTTCTAGCCATCTCTCTTACTAGCTCTGCTGTAGTTACCCAGCTATTCTGTAACTCTTCACTGCCAGCCAGTGCCTGTCTTAACTCTTCCCTGAACATCACCTCACAATTACCCTTTTTCAATTTCCATCATTTGATCCTTGGTGCTGCCCTCACACTCATCCTCTTCTTCTTGATCACTAATGTCATCCTACAAACCACCATTCTATGCTGCCTAACTACACTTTCCCCTGCCACCATTTTACAGTCTCCAATCTCCTTCAGACTGGCCCTTCTACATAAGATATAATCCACCTGTGTGCAACTTCCTCCACTCTTGTATATCACCCTATGCTCTTCCCTCTTGTTAAAATATGTATTCATCACAGCCATGTCCATCCTTTTCACAAAATCCACTACCATCTGACCTTCTGCATTCCTTTGCTTAACACCATACCTACCCATCACTTCTTCATCCCCTCTGTTCCCTTCACCAACATGCCCATTGAAATCTGCTCCAATCACCAGTCTCTCACCCTTGGGTACAGTCATCACCACTTCATCCAACTCACTCCAAAATTTTTCTTTTTCATCCATCGCACACCCAACTTGTGAAGCATATGCACTAACAACATTCATCATTACACCATCAATTTCCAGCTTCATAAACATCACTCTATCTGACACTCTTTTCACCTCCAAAACACTCTTAGCATACTGTTCCTTCAGGATAATGCCTACGCCATTTCTCCTCCCATCCACACCACAATAAAGCAATTTGAATCCACCTCCAATACACCTAGCCTTGCTCCCCTTCCATCTGGTCTCTTGCTCACAGAATATACCAACCTTCCTTCGGTCCATCATATCAGCTAGCTCTCTCCCTATACCAGTCATACTGCCAACATTCAAAGTTCTGACCCTCACTATCACAGTCCTAGCCTTTACCTGCCTTCAGGCATGCCTTCCCCCTCTTCTCCTCCTTTGGCCAACAGTAGCTCAATTTCTGCCAGCACCCTGTTGGCCAACAGTACTGGTGGCAGTCATTGTTAACCCAGGCCTCGACCGATCTGGTATGTATATCTGTACTGTTGTCTTCATGTATGATTTGGCAAAATTTTATGCCAGATGCCCTTCCTGATGCAACCCTCCCCATTTATCCGGGCTTGGGACCAGCACAAAGAAATGCACTGGCTTGTGCATCCCCAGTGGCTGGGTTGGTATAAGTTATGAATATTATAAAGAAATGAATTAAGAAAAAAATATACATTTTTTTAATATTAAAAGAATGAATGAAGGAAAATGTAATGGAAACAGATGTGGTGAAGTGATAACATTTGTATGGAATAAGGCTCATAACACTGGGGAATACTGGCTACAAAATATTTATGAAAATATTACAAAAAGGATGGAGGCAGTTTTGGATATGGTAGTATGAAAAGACATTTAGGGTATAAAATGAAGACAGGTGAAAGAAATATTAATTATAGTGACAGAAGTAGTAGACATGATACTGAAAGAAGGTAAAGAAGTAAGCCATGAAGCAATGTAGCAGATTTTAGAGGCATGTGGAATAGGATAAAAACACTAATGTAGTAAAGAAATGTTATGAAAATCCATGGGTTTAAGTTATGATAAATGGATGGATGGGAAAAATAAGTATTAAGAGAAGAGTAAAACAAAAATGCCAAGTAAATGGTTAGTAATGAATGCAGTAGTACAGAAATGCATGCATGAAATGATGGAGGCAATATGTAAGATGGAAGGAAATGTTATAATACCAATATGTATGACATATCAGATGATTTAGTTCTAATAAAAAAATATGGGATAGATACGTGAAGTTGTAATAAGGACTAAACATCTGTTAGAAAAGCTGGTCTGCAGTTAAAATGAAGGATAAGGGATTTGGTGAAATAAAACTAAATGGAATGTATTTCACAAGAAAGGGAGTAAAGATTTTGGGATTGACATCTGATGAGCATGAAAAAGTAGTAAGCCAATGGAGAGAGTTACTGGAGCAAATAAAAAGGTTATCTTGGTGGAAAAGTTTTATAATTTCAGAAAAAGATATATATGCTGAATTCTTATGGATTAGAAAAACAGCATACTTAGAGGAAATAGATATGTTTCCCACTCAAATGGAAAAATAATTATTGGAGTTTTTTTTTTTATTTCATTTGAGGCTCAAGACTGGACCCAGTCAGAAAATGGATAGTTTATAATACAAAAGAAGAAACTAGTTTGAATTTAAAAGACCCAGTGGTGCATTTAGCATCCCTGCATGTGTTTTGTGTAATGAGAAAGATGAAAGAAAAAAGAAAGAGAAAAATAACTGATAGGTAAGATGCTGTATGAAAAATATAAAAATGTATGGGAATGAAAAAGCAAGGAAAAGAAAAGAAAAAAAGGACAGAATGGAAGAAAAAGAATATGACAAAAATGACATTAAGGAAGTAAAAGCTGTGGTTGATGAAAAAAAAAAAGAAAAAGGAAAAAAATTATATAATATGATTTTAATTTTTTGTGTACCCATGGAAGGAATGAAAAGAAGATGAAAAAGGCAATAAAAGAAAGAAGAAAAAGATTTGAACATTTTTATGAAGCAGAGGATTTTTTTGTGGAAAATTTTATTAGACAAGTTCCAAAAAGCATGAGAACTCCAAATTGAGGTTTTTAGTGTAATTCAGTTTTATTATCCACTATTCGTCACACAGACTTCATCAAAAACTGAATACCATACAAACATTCCACATTTTTAAATGCATGATAAGGTAAACAAATGTGATATTGATAAATGAGATAAAGTACTGCTTGTGACAATATGAATGCTGTGGGAAAAAGATGTGTGAATTTGTTATATAAGAAGAAAATGGAATAGAATGATGTATTAACTGAAATAAGCAGATGGTTGTAGAGGAAAATTTGGGGGAATTGAGGGTAGGTATAAAAGAAAAAAAGAATGAAATAAATAGAACTGTTTAGTTAAGTTCTTTTGTGTTCCATCCATCATCTACCCCTTTTTCCCATTTTTGCACATTGCTCAGGGTGTCACTTCAACAGTGACAATCATCTTAACCCAGGGTTTACACCACCAGGTGGCTAGACCTGCCGCAGTAGTTCATCTGTACCACTCACTCACACCTGCAGGCAATTGTCCAAGTGTCCAATCTGCCTACTGCATGTATTTGGAATGTGGGAGGAAACCAGAGCACCCGGAGGAAACCCAAGCGCCTGAGGGAGGATGTATATGGAACAGAGGAAATGCATTGGAAAGAAGGATAGAAAGTGAAGAAGTATCTGAAAAAAGTAAATTTTTTTGCAAACAATAGAAGAATAGAAGAAGCAGAGAAGGTGATAAAGAAGGTAAGAATGATTCAACATCAGGATTAGATACACATGAAAGAGAATTAACAAAATAAATGAATGGATGAAAGAAGGCACAATGGACTAAGACATATGTGGGTAAGAGATAAATTGTAAATGGAAAAAGAATGAAAGCAAACATATAAAAACTTGGAGGCCTATAACACTACAGTATACTGACTAGAAAGTAAGGGACAAGGAAGTAGGAGAACGGGTCTGTGATATAAAAGAAAGAGAGTTAAAAAATGTTAGTTGTAGTGAAAGAATTAGCAGAAATGATATTGAAAAGAAAAGAAAAAAAGTAAGACTGAAAGCATGTGACATAGCTAAAACATTTGATAAAGTGAGCCATCAAGCAATGTGACAGAATTTAGAGGCATATGGTATAGGGGAAATAAACTTTTAATTAATAAAGAAATGTTTTGAAAGAATATGGATACAGGTTATGATAAATTAATGGGAAAAATAAATATTAAGACAGGAGTAAAACAGGGATGCCCAATCAGTATGTCCATGTTTATATTAGTAATGAATGCAATAGTTTAGACATGTATGTACAAAGTGAAGGAGACTAGATGGGAGACAAAGGAAAATGATTTAATTCTAATAATAAAAAAAAGAGAGATCAATAAGTGAGGTTGTAATAAAGAGTGCAGGTAATAACACTCCTTTGATTTCCTACAGACGTTGATGGAGATTACGGGATATGCTTGTCCAAAGTAGTTTTATTCTTCTTAACACTCAGATTCAAACAATGCTTAATGATTTTTTGGTGGGTACTTTCCCATGTGGTAAGTGCTGTAGTTGTAGATTTATTGTATGTTTTTTTTTCCAAAAATAAATAATAGAAGGTTTAATCCTGTGAAAAGATTTACATGTACTACAGAGGGAATTATTTATGCCCTCAGATGTCCAGGTAATTTATTTTATATAGGAGAGAGTAAGAGAGCTTTCAAATTTAGGTTTCAGGAACATATTAAAGATTTATTTATTTAACATCTGTTTACTGGGAAAGTCCAACTGGGACAAAGCCCATTTTTAGGGGAGGCCCATGGAAAAACGCTCCAGATGCATGTCTTTGGAATGTGGGAGGAAACTAGACCACATGGAGAAAACACATGCAAATGCAGGGAGGACATGCAGACTCTGCACAGAAGGCTCCCCAGCCAGAAACTGAACCAGAGAACCTCTTGCTGTGGCGTGACAATGCTAACCACTGCACCACTGCTCCAAGATATATAAAAAAAAAAAACAACGATTAGAGAGTCCATTAACCTTACATTTTAAACAAGACCATCAAAGTGATATTTCCTTGCTTCAAGGTACTATTTTGGAATTGGTGGTAGTTAAATTTGGGGAGAGTAATTTATTTAAAAACAGATTATTGTATAAGGAGACTATATATATTTTTTAAAGTATGGTACTTTAACAATACCTTTTGCTTTAAATACGGAATGTAATTGGAAGTACTGAATTTAAAGTGCTTTTTGATTGTTTAATTAATTAATTAATCCATTCATTAATTAACTAATTAAGTGTTGAAGTTCTGTATATCAACTGTTTTCATGATTGCTTTTTTATTACTCCTTGAAGGCTTTTTGCTAAGGCATTAAAGTATATTAACATTCATATATATATATATATATATATATATATATATATATATATATATATATATATATATATATAATAGCAAACACTATACGTAGTGGAGCCGACAAAACGTTCACTTAAAAATGAAAAGAAATAAACTCCAAACACTACCAACAGAGATTTTTTGGAGGAAATACTTTGTAAAGTAGTAGTAAAAAGAAGGAATGGCTTTAATAAACCATTATTAGGCTCTAATGACATAATTGGGGCCATTGAGGATGAAGATAGGCATGGTTTTAACAAAAGCTGTATCCTCACATACAACAGTAATGCAGAGATTATTAGGGACATCATCACCAGTAACTGGAAATTATTTGATGTCTGTAATTTCAATAAAGAGAAGACAGGGACTTTCCTCATGTTCACCTTTAGAAGGGACTGTAACTTCAAGGACTTACTTGAAAAAGGACTAGTAGGGTTTAGAACTAATAGAAATGGTAAAATGTCCAAGTGTGGTAGGTATTCACAATGTCCACACATACTTCAAAGTACTAGCATTCATGTGGTTGGTCATGGATATATTTATAGTGCCAAGAACTGCTCATGTCACATGAAGAGAGTAGTTTACACTGCTTTGTGTCAGCAGTGTAACTCCTTTTACATTGGAAAAGCAGAAAGAGCATTAAGGGATAGAATATATGAAAACATGAGGGACATTAAAAAACAAAATTCCAATAATGCCCTCTGGAAACATAGTAGTGATTGCTCTGACCATTCCTTTAAATTTTTTATTCTAGAGTCCTTAGAATGTTATCCAATGGAAGGGCCTTGGAAAACATTGCTAGAATGTAAGGAATTTGAATGGCAGGTTAGAACTAATGCCAATAGTCAAACTGTAACAATGCATTCCCATACCATTCCTGTACAGTGCCAGAAGCAGTATTACCCTTTCTCAGATGTTATTATGACAGTCTTTGTTATGCTGTCAAAATGTAGATATATGAGTGTGGGACTTGGAAAATAGCATTCACAGTTATGGCTAACATATTGCTGAAATACCTAACACTATTTGCTGCATACTTGCAGAAAAGGTTATATGATAAATAACAGTAAATATGTGCTACACAATGTGCAGACAGTAGTGGCATACACTTGTACCATACAATATGTTCAATATGCATTATGTTTACCAGACAGTATAGCTCTGCAATGTAGATGGCAAAATTTCATTGAAATGCTTGTTGTGGGCACCTCTTGTGAATACTGATCCATATTTTCCTACATACATATGTTATCCATAGCTATGTTATGTTTTTAACATAGAAAGCTGTTTGACTTCTGTAATTGACTGCTGCATTCTAGGTGCATATATAAGTAGTTGTGGACCTATGTAGTTGTGTAGAAAAGTGAATAACTTCATAGATTCATAGACTGTTACTAGTATAACAACCCAGGGGGGGCTTCCTAAGCCTAGACAAGTTTTTCTGAAAAAAATAATAATATCCTGTATAAAATTTGACATTGAGGGCCAGGCATTTATAAGCTACTATAAGGAACATGGGTGCAAGGACTGGTGTAAATTTCCTATTCCTCATCCATTGGTCTAGGTTGCACTTAAATTGGGTAATAAATGAACTCAGCTTCACATAGATGGGAAGCGTGTTCCATAGGAAGGGCCGTCTCTGGGACACATTTCTGTCTCTCCAGCATGTTCTATTTAAGTCACAGACAAAATTCAGGTCCCTAAACCTTGTATGTCTTGTACTGTTTGACTTACAAATATGCCAGAGGTTCATAAGTTAAGCATTTGCAGATTCCTTGTATGCTAGGCATAGATCACCCCTCAGCAATCTATAGGAGACTGAGTAGAGGGAAAGGGCTTTAAAGCACTCTGCATAAGGCAGGTTTGTTATACCTTGTATTCTTTTTGTAAGGAACCTCTGAGGTCACCATAGTTGCTGCATATGTCTATTGAGGTACATACCAAAGGGAGCATTGTAATCTATGACAGGTCTGATAAGGGCAGACTACAGTGGAGTAATGCCTTCTTTGGACCTATATGCCATGCCCTTACTTATAAGTTGCTCAACATAAAAGGATTTCCTCACCACTATGGCTGCATTGTGGTTGAAGTTAAAGCTACTGCCTACATATGTACCCAGGTCACTAACCACTAGGTCATCTATTAAGGATGTATTATCAACATGGTAATTAGCCGGGATGACTGACTTCCCAAAAGATATAATTATGCATTTCTTAGCATTGAGTTTAAGACTATGGCTTTGGCACCATTTGTTAGTGAAAAATAGGCCTTTTGAAGAATGCTAGTGCCTACAGGGAGTTGATGATAACTCTCAGCTTGCAACCATCTGCAAACTTAGTCAGCCATAAACCTTCAGTGTTTGCTTTCACTTTAGAGAAATAGATGACAAGGACCAGGAACAGTACTGAGACCTGAGGAACTCCACTAGTGACTGGCCTCCTGATGGAGGTGGCCTCACCTATTTTGATCACCTATGTCCTATCAGTGAGCCAGCTGGTTATCCAGTGAGTGATAAAGGGGTCTATAACTAATTTAATAAGTTTGACTATAATGCCTGAATGAAGTATTGAATCAAAAGCCTTGGCCAGGTCAAGGTAAGCTGTGTGCATAGTCTTGCCCTCATCCATTGCTTTGGTGACTCTCTTAAAGAAGTCTACCAGGTTTAATAGGCATGACCTTCCATTAACAAAGCCAAATTGTGATGGGTGAGTATTTGCAGGTTACCTATGTCCTTCTTTATCATGTCCATGATGATTCATTCCATGGCCTTACATAGCAGGCTGGTCAGACTTATGGGCCTGTAATTAACTGGATCTGTGTTTAGACCTCCTTTGTGCAGGCGAATGACTGAAGCCATCTTCCATTCCTTGGCATAAAACCTGACTGTGGCTCCATCTAAACAGTGATTCAAGTGGACCAGAGAGGTCATATTTCATGCTATTTAGTAAGCATCCCAGGATGTTATTGGAGCCCACTGATACAGTGTTTTTGGCCTTGGAAAGTGCATTGATGACCTGTTCCTAGTAATGGTTAGTGGGATTGTGGTATATGGTATTTCCTTTGAACTATCTGGGGGGGGTGGGGGTGGAGAGAAATTTGAGCTGAACTTGTCAGCCAGAAGGTTGGCAATGGCCTCTGGTTCACTGTGAGTGATGCCATTTACAGTAAGTTCTTCACATTGTTGCATATTTCCCTTGAAGTTACAGACATAGCTGTAGAAAGCTCTCTGGTTGTCCGTTCCCTGAGAAGATATTTTTTCTTCAAATTTAGCCTTTGGAGTATTAATTAACCCTCTTAGCTGACTATTTAGATCAGTCAGAGTGCTTTTGGTATATTAGGCTTTGTTCCTCCTACACTTGGCCAACATTTTTTTCTTTGGCTGTATAACCAGTTGATATTGTGATTCCACCAAGGTGGCTTGTCTTTTCAGTTTGTCTTATTCATAATACGAGTGGGCACAGCTCACTTTATGCAGTTATCAATATGGCTGTACAGGGATTTTGTAAATAGCTGAGCATATGCTATGGTGTTTACTGTGTTTGGGGTTGCATAGAATTTAGCCATGGTTTTGCTTAGTAGAGAGAGGTGAGCCTTGAAATAGTTCCTCAAGTTTTTGGTTTTGCTGGGTCCCTGGATTTAATTTTTATTTCAAGCAATACTGCCTCATGGTCAGATCTGATGAGAGAGGACATTACATTGGGTGAGGAACATCATCCCCCCATGCTTCTGAGTAAAAAGTCAAGGATGTTTGTACCCCTAACAAGTAAAATAGAAGTCACTGGAACCATCAGCAGCTGGTAATGAAGTGATTTATTAGACCCAAACAACTTTTAAAACCGCTGCAAAAAACTTTTGCCTTAAACAATGGTTTCTTCAGGCATATCAAACAAAAAATAAAAAATATCATCCACCATTTATATAATGTCAAAGTTGGTCACATGATGACAATCAGGCTTCTTTGTGTTTTTCTTTGAATAAAGGCTTTAAAGATACATAGCCATTCAAACCAGGTAAAATATGTGTCCCTAAGTGTAAAATCCAATTAAATTCTTCCTTTTAAGTAAAATCATTATTACCCCATGTGTATTATTATCAATTACTCTTAGAATTGAAAATGTAAAACTATGTCCAGGCCATTGTCTCTAATGTGTTTATATAGTGCATTTGTAACTATTTCTGTTTTAATCTCAGACAGGTGGTTGGAGATACGATCTTTTAACCTCTGGTTTATTTTACCCACATAATATGCTTGACATGCAACACATCTAGCCAGATAGACAACATTTCTAATTTCACAATTATCATATGCATTAAGTCTAAAGGTCTTGTTAGAAACTAGATGAGTAAAATATTTATCACAACAAATGAAATTACAGAAAGTACATCTGCCCATTCTGCCTATGTTTGTACCCCTGGTAGGAGAATGGAGCAACTGTTCCAGGATGTTAATCATAACAAAGTTTAGGAATCGCTGGGCTTCTACATTAGAAGTGGTGTACGAGACCCAATCTGTAGAGGGGTAGTTGAGATCCCCTATGAATAGGATATTGGGTTGAATAGTGAGATACTCTAGTACCTTGAGATAGGTAGTATGGGTTTCCTGGGAGACAGGGGGAACCTATAGGTTTCAAGGATATGGTACAAGATCCTGTTTATGGTGAATTGCACATGTATGAGTTCCAGTGGATCATACGCTTTAACTAGTCTGGATGTGAGGTTGTTTTTAATATAAACTGAAACTCCTCCACCTTTATGTCCCTCCTGTGCAGTAGCTGGTCTAAAGGTGTGAAAGGCATTTTAACCTTGCACTGCTGAAGTACTATCTGTGACTTTAAACCATGTCTCTCTTACTACACAGATGTCTGCATTCTCCAGGGAGGAAGGCTTGCAGGGAGTGGAGCTTTTGTTAAGAACTTTAGCACTGAGCAGTACCACCTTCAGATATTCCTTCATGGCTTCAGTTAAGTCAGGACGTTTATCAGTTTGGCATTGCCTAAAAAAGGACTATGAGGCAGAAAAAGTTTTTGCCAATATCTAAAAGCCTAGAGAGGTTAAGTGCAGAATGTCCCTTGCAAAGCATCCTGGCCTGTTAATTATGTCTTCCTAAGCTGTCAGATATTGGACACACCTTTGATTGACACCAGATACTAAGCCAATTGTTAAAATCAATCATTTTCTGTTGGTAACATAGCACCATCCTTGGAGAAGGTAGTATACTGCTCGGTGCTAGGCTCATAACTGGCTAATACATATAATCAGTGAGCTCAATCCTGCCTCTCTTCATATAGTCCAGGAAGGTATGCCTCAGGCCATTACCACCGTCATGGTCTATGACAGAGTCATACTAGTACCTGTGATTCAATGACCTGAGTGCCTCTGTGACTTGTCGGATCCTTGCCCCAAGAAGGGCAGCTAACTGTGACAGAAAGGGTATTTTAAGGGAAACTTATACTGCAAGAAATTGGCACTTATAAATATTACATAGGTTCATAGGTTGGTACTAGGCTATCAGCCCTAGGGCCTATACAAGCCCAGCCATAACAATTCCCTGGCTATTTCTTCCCACACTATTTACTTCCCTGGACCCCTGTCTAGCAGGGCAACTGACGTGATCCCCGGGGTGAATTTCCTTTCTCCCATCCAATCATCAAGGTTTGTTTTGAAGAGGGCCAAAGAGGCACTCTGCTTAACATGTATGGGCAATCTATTCCAGAGTCTGGGGAGTCTCTGGGTCAGGAACCTATCCCTCCAGCATGTTTTGCTTATTGTGATGACAAGGTTTAGATCCCTGGAGCATGTGGCTCTGAGGGATTGGAATTTCTTTAAGTGTAGCATGTCCAGCAGCTCTTGGTTTGACATAGCCTTGTATGTTAAGCAGAGATCGCCTCTGAGTAGACGATATGCGACAGAGTATAGCTGGAGTTTTTTAAGGCAGTCAGTGTAGGGCATCTGCTTTAGGCCTGTGATTCTTTTAGTGAGGTATTTCTGTAGCCTTTCCAGTTGTTGCAGATGCCTTGAGAGGTACATACCAAATGGGGCATTGTACTCTATAATGGGTCTAATGAGGGATGAGTACAGTGGGGCAATGACCTCCTTTTTTCTGGATGAAAAGCCCTTAGTGATGAGGTGTGCCACATAAAACAATTTCCTGACTGTTGTGGCGATGTGGTTATCGAAGGAGAGTCCACTGTCCACCTGTGTCCCTAAGTCTCTTATCACACTTTCGGTGTTTAGTGTACTGCCACCTATATGGTAATTCATGGGTACATATTTTTTCCCAAAGGGGATAACTATACATTTCTTGGCATTGAGCTTGAGCCCATGGCTCTGGCACCAAGCATCTGTTTCTTTAAGGCCCTTTTGTAGAGTATCCACATCATTTGGGGATTCAATAATGGCTCCCAGTTTGCAGTCATCTGCAAACTTTCTTAGCCAGAGTCCCTTAGTGTTGGCCTGTGCTTCAGAGAAGTAGATGCCAAACAAGAGCGGTCCCAGGATGGAACCCTGAGGTACTCCACTTGTCTGGGGCTGGATTTGGAGTCGGCTACTTTTACAGTGTGGGTTCTATCAGTAAGCCATTTAGCAACCCATTGGGTGACATAGGGATTAATGCCCAGCTTAGTAAGTTTATCTATGTTTCCAGAGTGGGGGATGGTGTCAAAGGTCTTGGCAAGGTCTAGATTGGCTGTGTGGACCACCTTACCCTTGTCCATGGCTCTGGAGACTGATTCAAAGAAGTCAATCAGGTTCAGGAGACAAGATCGGCCCTTCACAAACCCAAACTGGGTGGGGTCCAGTGTTTGAAGGTTGCCAATGTCTTTGTTTATAAGTTCCATGATAATACGCTCCATAGCCTTGCAGATAAGGCTCGTCAGACTGATGGGGTGGTAGTTTCTGGGATTCAAGGTGGATCCCCTCTTGTGGAGTGGAATAACTGTAGTTCTGCGACACACAGTGGGTGTGAAACCTGAGGTGAGGCTATGATTAAACATGACACTTAGGTGAGGTGCCAGTTCATATTGTAGTTCATGTAGTAAACAGCCTGGGATGTCATCTAGTCCCATGGATGCTGTATTCTTAGCTTTGGAGAGTGCGTTTTTTATCTGTGTGGCCGTTATTACCGGAATTTGGCAATCTTCTGGTATTGAGATGGGGCATTTAGGGGGTGAGAGGGGGGGTGAAGTTGGCACTGAATCAATCTGCCAGGATATTGGCAATATCCTTGGGATCAGTATATTTAATGTCATTCTGTTTTAGCTCAGAGCAGATCTGAGCATTACCATTTAGATTCTTGACATAGTTATAGAATGCCTTGTGGTTGTCTTTGCAATCTTTGGCAATTTTATTTTCGTAACTAGCTTTGGAGGATTTTATGAGGGGTCTCAGTTTCTTACTGAGGCTGGTAAGGGACTTTTTTGCATCCTGGGATTTTCCTCTTTTCTGCAACAGTTTCTTCCTTTTGTTGTAAAGTTTGTTAATGGCAGGGGACCACCAGATTGGCTTCCTTTTTTTGAATGACAGCATCTTGGTTCTATTTGGGATGGCACGATTCATGCATGAGTGGATGTGCTCGTACAGTGCCTTAGTGTAGGATTCAGCAGTTGAACTTTCAGTTTCCATCTGCATGGGTGTCATGAAGTTTGTCACTTCTGACTTGAGTAGCATGAAGTTGGCTTTAGAGAAGCTTTTTTATGGAGATTTCCTTACTGGGGGGTGGGGGTGGGATGTGGATGTTAAGGGTGATTAGCTTATGTCAGACCTGACTAACGAGGGGGTGACCATAGGTGTGGAGCATCGATTTCCCATGCTGGTAATGACCAGGTCTAGGATATCGGTGCCCCTGGTGGGACAATGGATTAGTTGATCCAGGGCATTGGAATTTATGAATTCCAAGAACCATTGGGCAAAGATGTTGGTACATGAGTAGTTTTCCCAGTTAATGGCAGGGTAGTTAAAATCATCCAGTATTAGGGTGTTTGGTTCTATCTTAATATTTTCCAGTATGTCTAGAAAGGTGTAGTGAGAATCTTTGGGTATGTTGGGGGATCTGTAGCAAGCTACAATTTGGATTGCAGTCTTACCTAGTGTTAGTTGCACCTGGAGAATTTCAGACACATTGTGTTGGGCAACTAGCCTGGTGATGTGAATATCCTTGGTGAATATTGACACTCCTCCACCTTTAGTGTTTCGGTCATGATTTGGTGGCCGAAAAGTGTGATAAGAGTTGTAGCCTGGTATTGCAGGGGTGCTCTCTGGAGCTTTGAACAAGGTCTCAGTTACTGCACAGATATCGATGTTCTCCATTTTTAGGAGTGCCTCGAAAGAGTGCATTTTGAGGTTTAGACTTCTAGCATTGAATAGCATTACCCTCAGATTTTGCATGCTTGTACCTGTTACGGTGGTGGTTTTGTCCTTTGAACTTTGCCTAAAAAAGGCACTATAGGGGTGGCAAGAGCCTTAGCCAGTAACCTGAATCCCAGGGGCGACAGGTGCAGACCATCTCTGGCAAAGCATCGTGGTCTGTCAATCATGTCGTCCCGGGCAGACAGACACTGGATCCCCTTTGAATGACACCAGAAGCTTAGCCAATTGTTGAAGTCAATTATTTTGTCCTTATATTGTGGTATCATTCTGGGCGAAGGCAGGATGCTACTCAGGGCTAGGGTCATACCTGCCTGGGCCACATGATCCGAGAGCTCTTCCATGTCTCTTTTCATGTAGTCCAGGGAGGTATGTCTCAAGTCATTCACTCCAACATGGACAATAACAGAGTCATATTTGTACTTGTTGTGGAGTGACTTGAGTGCATGCATTATGTGGCAGATCCTGGCACCCGACAGGCAGCTGACTGTAATTTTCTCCTTGTTCAACCTGGTGAGTGAGACATCAGTGTGTTGGACTATAGAGTCACCTATGACTAAAATGTTAGGTACATTGTCTTGCCTTAGGGGCTGTTGCTGGGTGGCACACTGGTGTTGTGAACTGTGTAACACTTTGGTTGTGATTGGTGTTTGTTTGTGTTTCAGCTTCAGAGGTCCTTGTTGCTTGGGCAGGTTACAGTTAAGGGCCTCTGCATATGTGGATTTAGTGTTGCTATATGTGGGTTTTGGTGGTGTGGGTTTAGAAGGGCTATGTGTTGCTTGAGGTGTAGTGTGGGTGTTAACCTTCTCCTCTTGACTGTCTAGCACAATCTTGGGTGGAGAGAGCTTTGCTTCCATTTTGGCTATGTAAGTGCATCTCTCACAGGTTGTAGTGTTGGGTGGTAGGAAGAGAGGGTTGTCTGTGTACATGAGGCAATTGCTGCATTGCCCCAGTATGCCCAGATTCACCAGGTGGACAGTAGAAATCACCGGAAGCTGACCCTTGGACATGCCTGGTTTGGTGCTTTTTTTTTTTTTTTTTTGTAAAGTACAGGAGCTGTTTTCCCTTACCTTAGCAAGTAGCAAGGTACTTTGCAATGATAGGCTGTTTAGTGCCTACTATTAATTTCTCCTTATTAACAAGGAGAGTTGAGTGCTTGCATCACTTTAAGGCTTCCTAGTTCTCGACTGGGGTGCCTTCTGTGTGGAGTCTGCATGTCCTCCATGTGGTCGCGTGGGTTTCCTCTGGGTGCTCTGGTTTCCTCCAACATCCCAAAGACATGCTGTAGGTGGATTGGACACTCTAAATTGGCCCTAGGTGTGAGTGTGTGTGTGCCTTCTGTGGAAGGTTGGGTGGCGGGCTGGCAACCCGACACCGTAAAAACTCCACTGCCAATCATGAGCAGACAGGTGATCCGCTGTGGCGACCCCTAACCGGGGAAAAGCCGAAAGAAGAAGAATTAGAACAAGTGCTAGTCACAGGGATGCTTAAAGGTAAGATAAAAAAATGCACACTGCAGTGTGCACTAGAGAAGTTAGATGTGAAAGTAGGTAACTTAAGTTTTACCTGTTTAAAAA
The DNA here is from genome assembly GCF_019279795.1 of Protopterus annectens. Taxonomy (NCBI): domain Eukaryota; kingdom Metazoa; phylum Chordata; order Ceratodontiformes; family Protopteridae; genus Protopterus; species Protopterus annectens. The sequence continues at coordinate 1,898,569,568 of NC_056737.1, forward strand.
GTTAAGGTTTAGTGGAGAGTTACTTTTTTTAAAACAGCAAGATAGATTGAAAGGGGTGGTCACTTTTGTATTCTGGTACTATGGAATACAGTAGGATGGCCAATACATTTAAATAGTTGAAGGGGAGGGATTTCAAAAAATGATGATTTTGTGATTACTCACATAAGCCAGTCAAAGTAGAGAGGACATGAGATATATGGTCAGAGTAACATAACAGGCAGGCAACTAGAAAGACAGTGTTATTTAACAAGGGGCAATTATTTAACAAGGGGTAATTATGCTGCAATATATTGGTGTCTGTACAGATCACTGCTAGTGCTGCTGTGTGGAGAGCAGCTGTTTGAACTAAAGACTATATAAAAGGTCAAAAAGTGCAGATATTCTATACAGAAACACTCAATTAATTCAGCTATGACAAAAGCAATGCAAAAACAAGTGCCAAAACAGTGAATATGGTAATGTAAGTCTTAGCTTTTGTAGAGTTTAGTAGAAACCAGCAATACTCTTCTTCTCAAGTAGTCTGGTTACCAAATGTCATCAATTTAAACAAGCTATCCATCTAGCCAATGAAATAAAGGCACAGTAAGGCTTACACCAACAATTCCCAGCTCAGAATGGTGTAGGGTATCCTCTCCTGCCACAAGAGTATAGACCACAAACCTTCCTAATGTAAAATCACTGGTTTGGAGCCCAAGCACTTAAACCAAGACAAAGACACTTAGAATAACAGGCACAATAAGCTTTCACCAGCAATTCCCAGCTCAGAAGGGTGGAGGCTACTCTCCTCCCACAAGAGTGTAGACCAGAAACATTCTTAATGTAAAATAACTAGTTGGGAGCCCAGTTGCATAAATCAGAACTAAGAGGCTTAGAATAACAGTTAAAATGTAATCAGGCTACTAACAAGCAGTAATAAATGCAGTAAATTAAATGGAGGAGAGCATTTTAAGAATGTGCAGCAAAGGAATAAGCACAAACACAGTAAAAGCAACTGAATAAAGTGGATTTTTTTGGGGGGGAGTGGGAAGGTAGGAAACAGACAATAATTCAAGTTTGAGAGAGTAAGGGGGCTTCACAATCACAATCACAGTCAGACTACTGCTCAGATAGAATATGTTGCATTGTTCATGGGAAAAAAATCCACCTGGTTAGTATTACTATTCCTTTGAATATTACACATGAATACTGTTTATTGCACTGCCCCTTTAATTACTCCAAAGATGTTGGTGTAGCTCAATTGTTTAATATTTATAGCATCCCACTCATACACTTCTTAACAGGCTGTGGATTGTATTTCAGGCTGTGAATTGTATTTCATTACTGAAACTAAATGGAAATTCCTTAAGATTCCAAGAGCAGGATAAGTTATTTCTTAGACTTATTTCACTGAACTGCACTTCTGAAACACTTGTAATTGTGCTATACAGTTGATCTGCTACATTTTGCACTTTTATAAAGCTTTTTTATTGTTTCACTGCATTTATGTACTGTTTTATGCTGTTTTACTGTATTCTTTATTGCTAGATACTGTTTTGTTACTCTGATTGCATGTTTATTGAATGACTTAACTGTAAACCGCTTTTTTATACTTAGAGTTGTATTTTCTGTTTGTGAGTGCTCTATCCAAGCTTTTCTGTGCATTTTTGATTTTTTGAGGTTTCTGTGTTCTACAGCTAGGAACTGTAATAGTGTGCATTGCTATAATTGTCTGTTTACAGTTAAAAGCATTCTCTAGAGTCTGCTTGCTCCTTGATCTGTTTAAAACTTTCATTTAGTGGCTACAGCTAGGAACTGCAATAATATGCATAACTATAATTGCATTTTTATTTAATTACTAAATTGTAAATTGCTTTTTCATACTGAGACTTGTATTTTCTCTTTCTAAGTGTTCTTTCTATGCTTTAAAGTGAGGTTTCTGTGTTCTGCTCAGATGGCATAATCTTGATAGAGGCTTATTGGCTAGACCTGGTAGTTTTGTTTGAGTTTCCTGTATTTCTGGCAGCCATTTTCTGCTGATAGTCTGTCATCATTATTATTGAGAGTAACAAGGCCTCCTGACCCTTCTGTAATACGAGTGATTGGGTAATAGCAGGGGCTGAGTAGTCATTTCTGTGTCCAGGACTGTTTGTGAGCTCCTGAGGCCCCCCGCCCCCACTTAACTAGGGTTAAATTATTCCTGGTGCCATAAAGTCTGCTCTTTAAAATTTTCCTTGCAACTAGCCAACTTTTTAGTTTTAGCACTAAATTCTGTTTCTTTGAGCTTAGCACTTATTCAGAACTCGTTGTAAGCACTAAATAAGCTACAAATTACTACAGCACTCAACTTTCCTCACTTGTCTACAGGAAAACAGTTCTTAGTAATTAATAAATAAGCATCTATTCAGGCATGTCTAAAGGTCAGCTCCCAGTGTTTCCTCCTGTCTACCTGATGAATCTGGGCATCTTGGGACAATGCAGCAATTGCCTCATGTACACAGACAACCCTCTCCTCCTAACACCCAACACTACGACCTGTGAAAGATGCACTTATATAGCCAAAATGGAAGCAAACCTCTCTTCACTGAAGACTGGACTAGACAGTCAAGAGGAGAAGGTAAACACTTGCACAGCACCACACTCATCACATAGTCCCTCAAAACCTACACCACCAAAACACACACACAGAAGCACAAAACACACACCTACATTTGCGGAGGCTCTCAATAAAAATCTGCCCAAACAACCGAGACCTCCAAAGAAGAAATGCAAGCAACCTCCACCCCCAACACAACCCAGATGACACATAGCTCACATACTCAGTGTGCCACTCAGCTACAGCCCATAAGGCATAACATGCCAACACTCTAGTTATAGGTGACTCTATAGTCAGGCACACTGATGTTCCACTCACCAGGCTAAACAAGGAGAAAGTTACTGTCAGCTGCCTGTCGGGTGCCAGGATCTGTCACATAACGCACACACTCAGGTCACTCCACAACAAGTACAAATATGACTCTGTCATTGTCCATGTTGGTGTGAATGACCTGAGACATACCTCCCTGGACTACATGAAAAGAGACATGGAGGAGCTCTCCGATCTTGTAGCCCTGGCAGGTATGACCCTAGCCCTGAGTAGCATCCTGCCATCACCCAGAATGATACTACAGTACAAGGACAAAATGATTGACTTCAACAATTGGCTAAGCTTCTGGTGTCATTTCTAAGGGAATCCAGTATCTGTCTGCCTGGGATGACATGATCGACAGACCACACTGCTTTGCCAGAGATGGCCGGCACCTGTCTCCCTTGGGATTCCGGATACTGGCAAAGGCTCTTGCCACCCCTATAGTGCCTTTTTTAGGCAAGGTTGAAATAAAAAAAATAAATAAAAAATAAAAAACTCAAGAGATTTCCGTCTCAGCAGTGACTACTTTTTCGGTTGAAATGGCAAATTCACCACCGTAACAGGTACAAGCAAGCAAAATCTGAGGGTAATGCTACTCAATGCTAGAAGTCTAAACCTCAAAATGTACTCACTCGAGGCACTCCTTAAAATGGAGAACATCGACATCTGTGCAGTGACAGAGACCTGGTTCAAAGCTCCAGAGAGCACCCCTGCATTACCAGGCTATAATTCATACCACACCTTTCGGCCACCAAACCAGGACCGAAACACTACAGGTGGAGGCGTGTCCATATTCATTAATGATATCCACACCTCCAAGCTAGTTGCTCAGCATAATGCATCCGAGATTATCCAAGTTCAACTAACTCTGGGCAAAACCACAATCCAGATTGTATCTTGCTACAGACCCTCCACCATGCCTCAAGATTACCACTCCTCTTTTCTTGATACACTGGAAAATATTAAGGTACAACCCAACACTCTAATAATGGGTGATTTCAACTACCCCACCATTAACTGGGAAAACTACTCATGTACCAACTTTTTTGCTCAATGTTTTCTAGAAATCATCAATTCCAATGCCTTGGATCAACTTATCCACACCCCCACCAGAGGCAGCAATATCCTAGACCTGGTCATCACCAACATGGGCGACTGGTGTGCCACACCAGAGGTCAGCTCCTTGTTGGTCAGATCCGACCACAAGCTAATCACCCTAGACATCCGCATCCTGCTCCCACCCCCCCACCCCATTAGGAAAACAACTGTAAAAAAATTCTCCAAAGCAAACTTCACGCTTCTTAAAACAGAAGTGGCAAACTTCACAACACCCATGCAGATGGCAATAGAGGTACGACTGCTGAATCCTACACACATGCACTTTATAAGCACTTACACGAGTGCATGAGTCGTGCTATCCCTAACAGAACCAAGATGCTATCCTCCAAAAAAAGGAAGCCAGTCTGGTGATCTTCTGCCATAAACAAACTCTACAACAGAAGAAAGAAACTGCTGCAAAAAGGAGTAAAATCCCACGATTGGAGGAACTCCCTTGTCAGCCTCAGAAGGTGAGATCCCTCATAAAATCCTCCAAAGCTAGTTATGAAAACAAAATCGCCACTGATTCTAAAGACAACCCCAAAGCATTCTATAGCTATGTCAAGAATCTTAATGGCACCACTCAGATCTGCTCTGAGTTATAGCACAATGACACTAAATATACAGAACCAACTGATATTGCCAACAGCTATGTCAAGAATCTTAATGGCAACACTCAGATCTGCTCTGAGTTACAGCACAATGACACTAAATATACAGAACCAACTGATATTGCCAACATTCTGGCAGATCGGTTCAGTGCTAACTTTACCCCCCTCTCGCCCCCTAAAGGGCCCATCTTTATACCAGAAGAATGCAAAGTTCCTGTAATCACGGCTGCACAGGTAAAAACCTCACACTCCAAAGCCAAGAACACAGCATCCATGGGACCTGACAACATCCCAGGCTGCCTTCTACATGAACTACAGAATGAACTGGCACATCACCTAAGTACCATGTTCAGTCATAGCCTCCCCTCAGGCTTTCTGCCCATTGAATGGCACACCGTGACGATTATCCCACTCCACAAAGGTGGGGGGGTACAACAGACACTGGGAACTACTGCCCCATTAGCCTGATGAGCCTGGAAGCTGCAAGGCCATGGAATTTATCATCATGGAACTCATAAACAAAGACATTGGAGATCTCCGAGCTCTGGACCCCACACAGTTTGGGTTTGTAAAAGGCAGATCATGTTTCCTAAACCTGACAGACTTCTTTGAAGCAGTCACCCAAACCATAGATGAGGGTAAGGTGTTTCACATATCCTATCTAGATCTCGCCAAGGCATTCAACACCATTCCCCACTCTGGAATTATAGATAAATTCATTAAACTAGGTATAAATTCCTATGTCACAAGATGGATTGCCATCTGGCTTACTGACAGAACCCACACTGTGATGGTAGCAGACTCCAAATCAGACTTCAGACCAGTGACAAGTGGAGTATCACAGGGTTCAGTCCAGGGACCTCTCCTTTTTGGTATCTACTTCTCTGAAGTACAGGCTAACACAGAAGGTCTTTGGCTAACTAAATTCGCAGATGACTGCAAGCTAGGAGCCCTAATCAAAACTCCTAATGATGTGGACATGCTACAAAAGGGCCTCACTGAGACAGATGCCTGGTGTCAAAGCCATGGTCTCAAGCTCAATGCCAAAAAGTGCAGTGTCACCCCCTTTGGTAAAACCTCTGTACCCATGAACTACCACATAGGTGATAGTCTACTTAACACCAAAAGTGTGATAAGAGACCTTGGGACACAAGTGGACAGTAGTCTCTACTTTGATGATCACATCGCCACAGTGGTCAGACAATCCTTCTACGTGGCACACCTCATCACAAAAGGTTTCTCATCCAGAAAAAAAGAGGTCATTGTTCCCCTCTACTCATCACTCATTAGACCCATTATAGAGTACAATGCCCCTTTTGGTATGTACCTCACAAGACATCTACAGCAACTGGAAAATTTGCAAAAATACCTCACAAAGAGGATTACTGGCCTCAAACAGATGCCTTACACAGACTGACTCAAAAAACTCCAGCTTTACTCTGTCGCATATCGCCTACTCAGAGGCGATCTCTGCCTAACATACAAATCTATGTCAGACCCAGAGCTGTTGGACATGCTCCACTTAAAGAAATCCCAATCCCTCCGAGCTACACGCTCTAGGGACCTAAACCTTATCACCACAATAAGCAGAACATGTTGGAGGGATAGATTCCTGTCCCATAGACTTCCCATACTCTGTAACAGACTGCCTATCTATGTCAAACAGAGCTCCTCATTAGCACTCTTCAAGAAAAATCTTGATGATTGGATGGGTAATAGGAAATTCACCCCTGGGATCACTTCTGTGGTTCTGCTTGACAGGGGCATAGGAAAAATAATTTTCTTTGGTGGTGAAAGCCAGGGTACCTTTTTGGCTAGGCTTGTATAGGTCCCAGGGCCAATAGCCTAGTACTTACCTATGAACCTACCTATGAACCTATGAATATAATTAACTAGTTACAGGACAGAAGACCACCTATTCATAATAAATCTTATGTTTTAACTAGATTACATATTTAGTAATGTTCGTGTGTGCATCAACTTAGCATTTAACATGATTGCTTGATAGCTTCTCATATTTTATTATTACCTGTGGCTGTTCACATTAGCCTACATATTTTCTAATTGTGCTGCATACTGTAGCTTTATATTTAAAGTCATAACTTTAGGGTATTTTAACTATAAAGGACAGTTTACTGACCTTTGAATAAAATGTTTGGCATAATTTTAGTACATAAATATCCCTTTGTTAATTCTATTGAAAACAGGATCATTATGTCAATGATGTGAGTACTAAAACAAAGTACACATGCACTGGGATGCATATGATATATTATCTTTATCCACAGACTGTATTTGCATTAATACAGTATGCATGCAGGATGATCCTACATCATCACGCTCATAGCCACTTCGAAGGGGGAGGGAAGGTAAGGAATGAAGTGCCAGTTCCTCCCCTTTCAAATGGTAGTGATGAATACTACACTAAGCAAGTGATGTTGCAGTGAAATGTAATGTTTACTTGTTAAGCTACACAAGTCAGGTAAAAGGTATACTAAAATAGTGTCGCTTATCAATTGTATTAGTGATTTCTTTCCTTTGGCATAGGCTCTGTCTCTTCAGGTGGTCTCCTCTGTTGAACTGGATAATGTTTTTGTGGGCTCATTAGGCTTGGACTAGGGGCTTCCTTATTTCCAGGATGTGAATCCGTTTTGAAGGTGGGGCCTCACTCAGACAATCTGAGTCAGGACCTCCATCTTTGGACTTTGGAGAAGACGAATGCTGGTGAGCTTGTTCCTGCCTCTGGTATTGGCCAGTCACTCCTCTTGGGGGTACACTTTGGTTCCTTAATTTTGCAGGGGGTAGGGATGTTGTCACTTCCTATTCTAATAGTATGGCAGTGTTCATTCAAATGTCTTGTTATAGATGTAGCATAGATGAGAGCAGTAATGATCATATACTCTTTTTGGGGCATGGCTATGTTTATTCACCCTTCTGGGACGTAGTTGCAGTCATTCCTTTTTCTAAGGCATGGTTTTGGCCCTCCATCCTTCTTGGGGAACTGTTATGATCCTCCATCCTTATGAAGGTCAGATCTAGTTATTCATCTTTTTTGAGTTTTTAGTCATCCATACATTTGGGGGGTACACCTGAGATCATTTATTATTATGATGACGTAGCAGCAGTCATCTTTTATTTTATTAGTTTAGCTACAGACATCTATCTGCCTTTGGACTTGAGTCTAGTCAGTCGTTTGCCTTTTCAACTGTTTACAGTTATAAGCCCATCTTTGGCATTGCTTCTAGCCATGCATCCATCCTTCTGTAGTTACACGACAGGATAGTCAACAATCTGCAGTGGTAGCTCTGGTGACCAGTCTATTTGTAGTCTATTGTTTTTGTTGTTCATTTTTCTGGTCATTAACCTTCTTGTTTATGGACCCAGTCATTAGTTTCTCTGTTCATTAATCCAGCCTGTTTATGGGCCCAGTCAAGCATCTATCTCTAGGATATGCTCTGCTCAAACAGCTTTCCATCAAAGCTTGGTCATCCTAAAATGTGAGTGAAGTGTGGTAGACACTTTGGATTTTGCCAGGATGGTATCTGTATGTATAGTTCTACATTAGTAGCTTATATCAGGGTTTATCTCATGAGATCCCATGGTTTGATCCCCATTTACCAGGGGCCTGTAGGCTCATGGTAGCACATAGTGTCAAGAAGAAGAGCTTCCATCTGCTTGTCATTGATGCATGCAAGTTGTTTGCTACAGCCCTTTCTGATTGCATTACCTTTTAGTAGGTGCACTTTTGACTTCAAGAATATGGCCATAATCAACATTGATGGTTTTGAATTAGTGTCGACATTGCTCTACTTTTAAGTATAGTAGTAGAAATTCATTTATCAGGAACTGTAACAGTTTATGCTCTGGAAATATTGCTTTACTTTTTCTTGAATATTTGAACAAAATCTTGCATGCAACCACTTTGTAGCTAATTATAAATATTATTTGTCTTTCATCTTTACTGGGAATTTTGTAGACCATTATCATTCATGGTATGTTCTGACATTGTTCTGACATTGTCCTTCTCACTGCTATTGTTTTCTTTGACATCGCTAAATATATGTATATAATTTGTGGCTCTTTACAGTGGTCATCCACAGAAATTATAGACAATGGATTTACACCTGTCCCCCAAATGAATATGCCTGCTCCGCCATGATGATGAAGATCTTTGCCAGGAGCATAAACATGATTATGGGATTGCATTCTGAGCTATTTACACCCAATTACACTTTTTATTTTGCTAATTCTTCTATTTGTTCATCAGTTTAAAGTTACTATAAAAGCTGCTTGCTATAGGCTTCATCTTAGCACTCACCAAGTATCATTTATGCATTGTGTCCACTACTCTGCTATGTTATTTTTAGAGTAATTATCACTCTTCTACTATTTAGCCATTCAGCTGAGTTCCTTGATATGTGAAGAACTCGTCCTTCATAGTTACAAACTCAGGAAACAGTGAATTGAATGTTTTAAACTATTCCTTTATAACAATATTGTATACCTGTTGAAACCTGCCCAGTCCTTTTTTATTTTTCTTTTAGTTTGTTTATAATTGAACACCATTGTCAAGCAGAACATGCCTGAGGTCTTAAGTGCTGAGTTCTTGCCATTTATCATATGGCAGTTATGATAGTACATCAGCAGTACAATGCTCCTCAGTGCCACTGTATTCATATTTATATGAGTACACTCCGAAGAAAAATAAGTGCTCACCTCTGCATCTGTGCTGCTGTTACAGGTAATCCCTTACCTTGGCTTAAAGCCAAATATCAGCTGCTGATGATCATTACTAAAGTAAACATTTTCTTATATGGTACTTGTTCAAATGTTTAGTCCCCACATCAGGTTCTGTTTGTCTTACCCTGGCATGACTGTGCTTAGCTGTTATTACTGACCATGAGGTAAACATGATGGGTATTATCTGCACCATATGGAAATCTGTCTAATTGAACAGCATCTATTCCATGTGGGAAAGCATCACCTATCTTCCTAACAGTCCTAACAGTTAATGATGCATCAAAGTATATTAATTACTTGATCAACATTATTGTTTGCTTAGTCTTCAAGAAGACTAATTCACATACAGGATCATAGGATCATAAGAAGTTGCTAGGCTGCTGGCCCTGAGGCCCTTATAAGACTAGCCAAGAGTTTAGCCAAGTCAGGACCCAATGCCTTAGTCCAGCAGGAACACAGGTGGAATCCCAGGGGTGTAGTTTCTGTTTCCCATCCAGTTATCCAGGTTGTGCTTAAAAAGGGATAATGAGTTACTCAGCTTGACATGAAGAGGGAGTCTATTTCACAGATTGGGCAGTCTCTGTGACACAAATCGGTCCCACCAACAAGTCCTATTGATGTCACAGACTAGGTTGAGGTTGCATGTGTATGGGTTACTCGAGTGGAGCTTGACTTGCAGATATGCAGCAGTCCCATCAAGGCGGGGTCTGAGATTGCTTTGTATGCCAGACAGAAGTCACCTCTAAGGAGTCTGTATGAAACCAAGCAGAGGGACAGAGCTTTTAGCCTGTCAGTGTAGGATAGATGTTTGAGGCCCTGGATTCTCCTGCTGAAGAACTTCTGTGGTCTCTCCAGCTGCTTCATGTACTTTGAGAGGTACATGCCAAAAGGGGCATTGTACTCAATAATGGGCCTTATAAGGGAAGAATACAGGGATATTATGACCTTCTTGTCCCTGGATGAGATACCCTTACTTATAAGGTGGGCCATGTAGAAAGCTTTCTATACATTGGAAGCAACATGGTGGTCAAAAGTCAGGTTGCTATCAACTTGGATGCCCAAATCCCTCACAAATGATTGCATGCTTAGGATGTTGTTATTAATATGATAATTTGTGGAGGCATCACTCTCCCCATAGGGAATGATGATGATGCATTTTTTGGTATTCAGCTTGAGGCCATGTTTCTGGCACCAGTCATTTGCTTGGGTGAGACCCTCTTAGAGGATATCCACATCACTAAGGGAATTGATGACAGCGCCCATCCTGCAATCATCTGCAAACCTGGTTAGCCACAGCCCGTTGGTTTTGGCCTGCACCTCAGAAAAGTATATCGCAAATAACAGAGGCCTCAAGACCGATCCCTCGGGTACACTGCCAGTTATGGGTTTACTACTTGAGGTGGCTTCCCCTATTTTGACTACTATCAGTGGGCCAGTTTGCTATCCATCTGGTAACATATGGATTGATGCCTAGATGAGAGAGTTTATCTATTATGCCTTAGTGGGGAATAGTGTTGAAGGCTTTGGCCAGGTCAAGATAGGCAGTGTGCACCATCTTCCCTTCATCCATGGCTTTGTTGACTGTCTCAAAGAAGTTGACCAAATTTAACAGACATGACCTCCCCTTGATGAAGCCAAACTGTGTGGGATCGAGTGTTTGGAGGTTGCCAGTGTCCTTGTTAATGAGGTCCATGATAATCCGTTCCATAGCCTTGCAGATCAGGCTAGTTAGGCTGATGGGTCTATAATTTCCCAGATTGGTGGACGCTCCACTTTTGTGCAAAGGGATGACAGTGGCTGTCCTCCACTTATCTGGGATGAAGTACTTTGGTGTAGATTTGGACATTGGTGCCAGTTCCTACAGAGGGGGAAGGGGATATGAAGCTGTTTATACCATCCCTCAGGAGGTTGTAATCAGCTTTGGAGAAGTTTTTTGTTTGACACTAGCTAGACGGGGGTCAGGGGAGATGGTAATTTTGAAAGTGACTGCTTTATGGTCAGATTTTACCAGGGAGGATTATACTGTAAGGATGCTGCAGTGGTTACTCATGTCAGTTAATACCAAGTCCTAGATATTATCACCTCCTGTGAGGGTATCGACTAGCTGTTCCAGGGCATTTGCATTGACAAAATTGAGAAATCTCTGAGCATTTGTGTTCTGGCATGAGTAGTTCTTCCAATCTATGTTTGGGTAGTTAACGTCACCCAGGATAAGGTTAAAGGGCTGAATCTTGATAGATTCAAAGAAGTCCAGATAAGCAGAGTGGACATCTTGAGTCAAATTTGAAGGCCTGTAGCTAGCTATGGTTTGAATAGGGCTCTTGTCAATGTTTAACTGCACCTGGAGTGTCTTATGTGTGTCATACTGACTAACCAGTCTGGAATTTTGTATGTCTTTAATATATATTGAAACTCCACCTCCTTTGGCTTTGCTACCCACAATTTGGGGTCTGAATGTATGACAGGATGAGTACCAGGTAAGGCTGGGTTGCTCTCCGCAGCTTTGAACCAAGTTGCTTTGACTGTGTAAATGTCAGCATCTTCTAGGTTTAAGAATGCTTGCAATGAGTGCAGTTTTATCTTTAGACTCCTAGCATTTAGCAGCATGACCTTTAATTTGCATTTTGTTGAAATTTTTATGTTGGTAATTTTGACCTTAATCCCTTTTCCTAAAAAAATAGACTATGAGGCAGGCAAAAGCCTTTGCCAGAAGCCTGAAGCTCAAGTGAGACAGATGTAGGCCATCTCTGGGAAAGCATCGTGGTCTGTTGATAATATATTTTGAGGCTGTCAGGTACTGGTTCCCCGTGGAATGACACCAGAAACTAAGCCAATTGTTAAAGTCAGTCATTTTCTGTTTGTATTGAGTCATCATTCTGGATGATGGTAGAATGCTGCTTAAGGCTAGGGACCGACTTGCCTGGAACACATATTCAGCAAGCTCAATCATGTCTCTCCTCATACAGTCCAGAGAGGTACGTCTCAAGTCTTTCACGTCAACATGGACTATGGCAAAGTTATAGAAGTTCCTGTTGTTAAGTAATTTGAGTGTGTGATATGGTGGATTCTGGCACAAGACAAACAACTAACAGTGACCTTCTCCTTATCCAGCCTAGTGAGAAGCACATCTGTGTGTCTCACAATTGAGTCTCCTATGACTAATATGTTGGGTTTATGGTTAAGCCTTAGTGGCTGTGAGACAAAGGTGTGTGAACTTTGCATGGTATGTGGTGTGGAGGGTTATGGAACTCGTGTGTATTTTTGTCTCAGAGGTCTCCTTTGTTTGGGTATGTTTTTGCTGAGAACATCCACATATGTGGGTGTGTGTTGTGTAAGTGCGGGTAGTGTTTGAGGTGTAGTGATTGTGGTGACAACCTTCTCAGTGCCAGATATACTGGCTTGTGAGGGAGAGAGCATAGACTCTAGGTTCCTAATGTAACTGCATCTCTCACAAATTGTGTTTCTAGGTGGTAGTAGTAGAGGGTTGTCTGTGTACATGAGGCAGTTGCTACACTGTCCCAGGATGCCCATATCAACCAGACTGGCAGGAGAAACTGTAGGAAATTGTCTCTTCTTATGGGGAAGTATTTTGTAGCAATGAATTACATGGGTGCAAAATCATTTAGAGGTTTGGCAAAAACTTGATCAAATAAGTTAACTATTCCTATCTATAACTGTATAAATTGGTTGTCTGAATATAGGTGCCATTTTATCCTTTGATCTGCATAGCTCTTTGTCATATATCTTTGCTACATCAAGAAAATTTACTTTTAAAGAATTCACATTTATCTTTGTTTAAGTGGACTCTAAAGTCCCATAGGCTTTCCTGGACCACTGGTTGATTATTCAGATAGCTGCAATTGTTTCTGTCACCAAGATATTATCATGTTATCTGTCAATGTCTGAAATTTCCCTGTAACATTTAATTTGTTTCCTTATGCTACAAGGTTGTCCAGAGGATGCTGAAAAACAGATCTGTTATACAGATGCAACCTTTTGTGAATGTTAATACTCAAGAACTGCCTGAATGTTCTTCTAACTTTATTTGCATGTTTGCAGCTGTCAAAGCACTTGTGAAGAGTACCCCTGTCATGGATGTTAGGGTTTATTCATTTGGTAGTAATGGTTACTATATCATTAACAATGCATTCAATCAATGGTAATGGAAAATACAATGTATACAGCACTAGACTAGAGTAATAGTCACTTTGAAGTTCCCAGCATATGGACATCTCTTATTGTCCCTTTCCTGACCAGTGGAGTTAAACACATGCCTATTTTCTTAGTTCCACTTTAGATAGCATCCCTACATTTTCCAGCTTCTACAGCTCCAGTTCTATTTCAGAAATAGATGTGTCCATAAACGTATTCACTTTCCTTCAGATGACTGTGACCTTGATAGCAGCATATTTAGAGACTGGGAGTGTAAGGTCAGCGCTATCACACAGGGAGGAAAAGTATGTTTTGTTAGATAACATGTAATTACATGTTTCATGATTGCATCCACACCTCAGGCTAGGTACCTTTTGAGTCAGGCTTGGTAGGCCCTGGGCCCTACTTCATCTAAAACTAGACATGCTCAGAGGTGTACAGGGAAAGTTACTATATAATGGGGGCTGGAGACTGTATGGTCATTATTTCTTTAATTTTCCCTCAGTGAAACCTCAGTACTGTGCACAAAAGACTATTGCAGTTTGTATCAGGGCTGGAAACAGTGTGGTCATTATTTATTTAACTTTCCTAACAGTCATAGCACAGAAGGTCACTATAGCTTGTACAGAGATAGTGCACTGCCTAAGTGCAGCACTCTATTCGCAGTCAAACATCAGATGTATACATATGACTAATGTATATGAGTAGGGGATAAGTGGACATGCAATACATACACACATCTGAGAGCAACAGGTTTAAATATGTTACTGATTTCTGTTTGTTCTTTCACTTTCATCACATTGTGATGAGACTGAGATGCAAAGAAGGAGGCTATTTTGGGGAAAGGAATGAGAAGACATACTGTGTTGTTGTGTCTTTCGGCTTTTCCCGGTTAGGGGTCGCCACAGCGGAACTCCGGTCTGCTAATGATTGGCAGTTGATTTTTACACACCGAGTTGCCAGCCCTGACGCACAACCTTCAACAAAGGTATGCCCACTCACCCATGCCTCCACGCAGAAGACGCTCTAGCTGAGAATTGAACCGGACAGCGTCTTACTGTGAGGCGACAATGCTACCGCAGCACCACCACCGTGGATGTATGATATACACTGAAATGTATTGCTTTGGCCATTTTTTTCTGCTTTCATCCTATACTAATATGAGAGGAGTCCTGTTGCAAATTTTCTATTTCCCATCCATAGATCCAAATTGTGCTTGAATATGGACAGGGATGAGCTTTTATTTTACATGGATTGGTTGTCTGTTCTGAGCATTGCACATTTTTACACCTGTCCCTTCAGACTGTTCTGCTGATGTCGCAAGAAAAGTTTTAGATCCCTGGATCAAGTATTTTGGATGCCATTTGACTTTCTGTTATACAGTTGATAATCAACATTAGGTTGTAGAATGTCTTGTATGCCAGACACGTCACCTTTTAGCAGTCTGTAGTATACTGAATGTAGTGACAAGGCTTTGAGTTGATCCATATGGCAAGTATTGTTAAGATCTTGTATACATTTAGTAAGGCATGTCTGTGGGCATTCCAGCTGTTTCATGTGCCTGGACAAATACTTGCCAATGGGGGCATTATATTCAATGACTGGCCTAATGAGGACTGAATAAATGGGAACAATGACATCTTTAGATCTAGATGCAGTCCTTTGTTTATTAGCTGAGCAATACAAAAGGACTTTCTTATGATAGAGGACACATATTGGTTAAAAGTTAGGTCACTGCCTGTTTAAGTTCCCAAATCATGAAGAACTGGGTCAACTCTTAGGGGCGTATTCTCAACATAGTAGTTCCCTGCAGTAGACAGCTTCCAAATGGATACAACAGTATATGTTTTGGCATTTAGCTTCAATCCATGATTCTATCACTAGTTATTTGTTTGGGGAAAAAAACTTTCTACAGTATCACTAAGTCATTTATGGATTCAATGACTTCTCCTAGCTTACAGTCATCAGCAAACTTAGTCAACCAGAGCCCTCTGGTATTGGCTTTTACTTCAAAGAAGGAGATGCCAAACAGGACCAGACCCTGAGGAACTCCACTGGTGACTGGTTGTTTTCTGGAGATAGGATGCAGAAGATCAAAAAAAGGGAAGCTATCTGTGAGCTAGTTGGTAATCCAGCAGATGATATAGGGGTTTACTCCCTCCCAGTTTATTTAGCTTTTCTACTATGTCTGGTTAGGTATCACTTCAAAAGCTTTGGAATGATCAAGTTTTACAGTGTATACCATTTTACCTTCATCCACTGCTGTAGTGACATTTTCAAAAATGTCCACCAGGTTAAGTAAGCATGATCTGCCATTAGCAATTCTAAACTGAGATTATTAGTTCCATGATAAGTCTTTCCAAGGTTTTGCATACAAGGCTACTAAAACATATGGGACTGTAATTGCATGGGTCTGTGGAAGGTCCTCCCTTATGCACAGGAGTGATTGTTGTTGTTTTCCAGTTTTTTGATACTTAGGTCCATAGGTTCATAGATATATGCTATACTAATGACTGCCAAGGGCTTTATAGCCATGCAACCCAACCCACAAAACCTGCATAGAGATGAGGTTAAACAGCGTTGTTATGGAGATGGCTATTATCATGCTTTGTGCTATTTAAGATGCATCCAGGGATATTGTCATGACCCACTGATGCAGCATTTTTAAGTTTTGATAGTGCTTTTAGGACTTGGTCTTCTAGGATAGCTGGAGGTAAGTCAGTTTCATATATATCTTGTGGGATAGACAGAGGGGAGATGGGATAAAGTCTGAGCTGAATTTATCACTATATCTTCAGCCACATTGTAGGTATCATTGATCACAATCACCTCAGCACATTGCTGTGTTGTGCTTCTGAGATTATGAAAATAAGTAAAAAACACCTTGTGATTGTCTTTGGCTTGGGTGACTGTTTTAGCCTCAAAGTTTGCTTTGGTACATTTTATTAAGTTCCTGAGTTGTCTGTTTATTTCAGTAACGATGTATCTATCATCCAGGAATTATTTTTTTTACTTTTGGTCAAAATTCTTTACCTTTTATTTTAAATCGTGTTGATATTTTAGTTCCATCATGGGGGGAATTGATAGTTTGCCCTGCACTTCTTTCTACTGAATGCAGCTGCATCTATTTGGCTGCTCCCTTATTGGTAAAGTGTAGTGGTATATGTTCTGCTTAGTTAGTGGAGTTAACTATGTTCGGTGGGAATTTCAAGGCTGCCAATGTATCACTTAGGAGTAGGTAGTTTGTCTTAAAGAAATTTCTAAAGGTATAGTGGGTTCAAGTAGTCTCTGGTTTCAATTTTATTTGAAAAGAGATGTCTTTATGGTCAGACCTAACAAGTGACAAAGATCACATGGAGTAGTGCAAGACTCTCCCATATTAGTAAGGACATGATCCAAGATGTTGTTCCCTCTAGTGGGTAATATGACTAATTGTTCTAAAGCATCTGTATTGACAAAGTCCATGTGTGCTTGTGCACTAGCGGTGGTGTAGGTTTCCCTCTCTATAGTTGGATAGTTTTGACCATCTAGGAAAACGCTATTGTGTTTAATACTGAGTGATTCTAGTTCTTGTAGATAGATGTTGTGGCTTTCTTAGATCATAGAGGGAGCTCTATAGCTAGTTAATATATGGCACAGGACCTTTCTGATGGCTATTTGGGCACAAAGAAGCTCTAGTGCATTATGCTGTTTTACCAGCTTTGATGCAAGTCACTTCTGGATGAAGACTGAAACATCTCAGCCTTTATTTCCCCTCCACAGTAGCTGGTCTAAAAGTGGTAAAATCCTGCACAACCAGGGTATTCTCCATCTTTTTAAAGCAGGTCTCACTCACTGCACAGATGTCTACATCCTCCAGGGTGAGTAGGGCTTGCAGGGAGTAGTCTCTTGTTTAGGCTCCTAGGATTGAACACCTTCATATTGTTTTATAATTCCAGGCACATTATCTATTCCTAATTGCAACACAAAATTGCAAAACCACAGCCACAGAATAAGAAGACATGGCTGTGGGTTTGTAAAATTATCTCTTCCTGTCTAGCCTTTGCTTTATTTCTTACCTCTTCTAAATACTTATGTCTGTGTCACCTCCTGCCTGCACCTTGGCTACTCTCTGTGCTCTTTTCTGTATTTCACTTTTACCATGTATATCTATTTCACTCTCTTACATTATTGATTTTCTTAAGGCCATTTCTGAGCTATTTGTATTTAGTGGTACTTGTTTTAACTCAGAGGTATTGTTGTGTGATATGTTTACATAGTGAAAACATGCTTGGTTCTGTTTATGTTTATTGGTAATTTTATTTACAGGGCACTCAGCTATGTCTTACTCTAACTCTGCACCATCCCTTGTAGCTCCTATCATGTTCATTGCAATTGCAATATTTAGAAACTTCTCATCCTGGATCTTGTTTATGCTGTTGTCAGACACGTTACCTGTAAGCCACTCTTCTTACTGTTCCAACTAGTCCCTCTCTGATCTGGCAGTGTTCTGATAACTTACAAAATTCTGACATATGTTTAGATATGCTATACTATGTCTGCTGATTTTAGCTACAATATATGTACTGTTCTGCAATAGCTGAAAGATTAGGCCAATAAAATTTAAATGATTAACAATTTCTCATTTGTTTTTACTGGTTCCAATAAAATGTATAGTAATGGGTGATGTGGCTGACCCCTAACAAAATGGATACCTAACTTCATTCCCTTGCCAGTCCTGAACTAAAGCATGCCATTTTCCCCCTGTTTTTTATTGTTTGTCATTTTCTTCATGTTTTTAATGTAAGTCAAATTAAGTTAGTATAGCAGTAGTTATTGGCAATGCAAGGGGGCAGGAACAGCTCCCTGAGTGGTTTTAAAAAAACCTTTTCTGAGGGAAAAGATACTAATTCTGTTCAAACATGTCTTAGTAATTTCTGAGGTGGAGGCCTATTACTCGGTCACTATCCAACAAAAAAACAAAATGGAGTGGCTTGAACTGGAAATAATGATCTTAAAGGTCGGTTGTGTACTACAGGAACATTCCTCTTCATTCTGTAATGATCTAGCTGCTTTGAAGCTTTGCATGGACAAGGAGGAAAGGAAGCTTGAAGACGTAAAAATAAGGCCTTCTGAGTGAACACATAGGTTGAAGGTTCTTTGGAGTCCATAGATGACAGGGATCTGTGATCCTTTTTCAGGCACTTCTTTATTTCAGTGATGAGCATCCTTATCTTTTTGAAACCTATGATTGAATGAGTTCACAGAGTTGGTCACTCAAGAAGAGCTCAGCCTGTACCCAGCATGTACCCATTTCTCTAAAACCAGACAGAACTAGGGATTGTCTCATCTCTAAAAGTCAGAAGAACCATGGTGTTCCATGGGGTAAACACTTTTTATTCTTTATGTTTGATTATTCCCATTTGCCTTATAATGTGAGGAGCTGCTTTCAAGACTTAAAATAAGCAAAGTCTAGTAAAGTAATGTCTTTCGGCTTTTCCCAGTTAGGGGTCACCACAGTGGAACTTCAGTCCGCTAATGATTGCCAGTGGATTTTTACGGTGCCGAGTTGCTAGCCCGATGGCCAACCTTCAAAGAAGGCATATCCATTCACTTACACACCTACCTGCATGTCTTTTAACATCACTCGACCACGGGGAGGACATGCAGACTCCACACAGAAGGCGCTCCAGCCGAGAATCAAACAGAAGAACCTCTTGGTGTGAGGCAACAACGCTAACTGCTGAGCCACCGTGGCATACAAAATAAACAGTCTAAAAAAAGTCATAAATCTTTGAACTTTGGCACCTCGCCAGGAAAAAAAAAGTACCTTAAGTGGTAAGGCATGGCCAGAGATTTTTTCTGGTTGATTGATGATCATTGTTGGTCTGCCAAGGGTCTTGAAAGGTTGGACAAAACCATAACTGAGGGGGGGGGCTACATGAAATACTTTATTACACTCATCTTTTCTTCTGTGGTTGTTGCACCTTTTTTGAAATTCCTGCTTTTCAATGCTCTCCACGTATACCTTTTTGTATGAGACTTGGGTATGTGTACTTGTGGAAGTATATACTCTGTTCCAGACCTTTGTGGAGCCATTGTGAAATGAAGCTGCCATATTTAATGTTCTTCGTTATTATAATAGCTGTATATTTCGGGCCAGTCCAGTTACAACCTCAAAAATGTACACTTTCAATGTCTAACACTTTTTTCCTCTTTTTCTTTTCTTTTTTTTTCAGTTTTGTCTTACCCCAAATACTGAACATTTAATACATTTCAGTGTTCAACATATTTCATTCTTACATCATCATACTGAAAAAAAAATGATCATATATTTTAGGTAGCACACTATAATAGATGAATACTAAATAACAAAAAAAAGAAACTGAAGAAGGTGTTCCTTTCCAAATTTCTTAAATCCTCCCAAAACTAGTATTTATTTATTAATTAATTTATTTATTTACATTTATTAACTGGGTAGTGTCCAACTGGGAAAGCAGCCTATTTCCAACAGAGTCCCAGGGAGAAAAGCTCCAGTTGTTGTTGTTGTTTGTCTTTCAGCTTTTCCCGGTAAGGGGTCGCCACAGCAGAACTCCGGTCCGCTAATGATTGGCAGTAGATTTTTACGAAACGCCGAGGTGCCAGCTCGATGCCCAACCTTCAACGGAGACATGCCCATTTACGCACGCATGTCTTTTGAATGCTACCCAACCCCAGAGAGGTCATGCAAACTCCACACAGAAGGCACTCCCAAGCCCAGCCGAGAATCGAACGGGAGAACCTCTTGCTGTGAGGTTCTCCCATTCGATTCTCGGCTGGAGTCTGCATATCCTCTCTGTGGTTGGGTAGCGTTCGAAAGACATGCGTGCGTAAATGGGTGTTCCTTCGTTGAAGGTTGGGCATCGAGCTGGCACCTCGGCATCAGTACAGTAACAATTAGTTAAGAAAACAAATAGTTATGAACACAGATATAACAAAAATGCAATTTAACAAAGTTACTTAAACAAATAGTCGTGAAAACATTAATATAATATAATGCAGAGATATTAACTGGAATAATCAAAAATCTTTTAGAAAATAAACAAATCAGTTAGAAAAAAAATGGGATATAAGCACTAGCTGCTTAAAGGTGCTAAAGACAGGTACATGAGAAGAGAGTAGTGAAGAAATAGGCGAAAGAAATTAGCCAAGAGAAATACAGGGACAGAACCAGTTGCTATTAAGATATTATTTTAGGCTTTTTTTTAAATGAAGAAATGTTGGGATTCCTTTGGATGTTCTGAGGAAGAGCATTCTAGTCCTTAGCTATTTTATTGGAATAGATGGAGTCATCATGATAGTTGAGAGACTGGGTAACTTTTAGCATTAGTCTGTCAGAAGACCTAAGAGGCCTGCACTTCAAGTTATGTTGGACCAGGCCTTAAAGTGCAAGGCAGTTATTGGGGTCGTGTATGACTTTGTGAGCAAGGGTAAGTTGGTTTAACAATAAGTTTTATGTTTTAGGTTTTAATATATTTTACCATATTACAGTGTGACATAACATTTATTGTAATTATTATTTTATTATGGTAGTTATATATTCTATTTTTCTATTACCTATTTATCCATCATTTTTTTCTCTTTATGAACTTTTTCACTTTAAGAAATGTTTTGCTTTTATGATTGGTCATTTGATTCTTAATTGTGGGTAATGGTTTATATTTAAGTGAGTGTTTTTTTATGTATTATTGTTCTGATGAAGTCAACTGACGAAAGCGCTTAACTTTTTTTTGTTTATTGTGGAAATAAACTGTGTCTCTGTGGTTGGAGGACTTTGGCTACGAGGTGTATTTGTTTTTGGACATTTGGTTGAGTTTCACCTGTCTGGCATCGATTTCTGGTTAGTGTGTTTTCACGGTGTGTTGTAGCCTCCTTGACCTACTATGGATACAAACAAATTATCCCCTGTCTTTGAGGACGAATTCGATTCGGTTCCTTTTCCCTGTGGGCAGAGGGGCGAGGAAAATAGTGATGGCTTGTTGCAGTTAATTCTTAATTTAACTAACAAAGTCTCAGAATTACAAGAAGCGGTGGTCCGCTTACAAAAAACACCTAATCCACCACTTCCGGTTTCCGGTAGTGAGAATTCACTGGCACAAAGGGAAGCAAGAGATGTTTCTCAGGGCACCTCGAATAGATGCAATGGTAATCAGCAAAACTTGGATTCTATGGACGAAATACATCAAATGAACAATGCAAACTCTATTAGAGGTGGAATTTGTACTTTTAATCAAAACTGTGACTGCCTGAGTGACTGGAAGAAAACGGACTATGGTTTCTTTAGAAACGGGACTGTTGATACTACGAACACACTGGACTCGAGGTTAGTATCCCTTGAGTCTAAGCTATACAAAGTTAGAGCTTTGCAGTGCAACAACGCATACCTTAAAGAATGTGTGGAAAAGAAAAGGGTGCCAAAAGGCTTACGTACTTTTAAATTTCCGAATGGCCTCAAGAAGGGGCAACCAGAGGTAGGTGAACTGTTGGAAATGTTCGATAGGCACGGTTTGTAATTGCTGGATTTTATTATAAGAATTAATAATAAGAGAATTGATGGACTTTTAAATGAAATTGATGAATTTAATAATTACATTTTGAATGATGTTAATTTTAATAGAATTAATTTTAGATACAACAATATATTTGATAAAGTTGAACATGATGTTGGCATGAATATAGATAGGAAAAAGAAAAAACTGCTTAGGGATGATTATGAATACAAACATAATATTGTATATCCTTTGCCTAAGGCATACTGTGATGGTGAAAACACTATTGGTAATACTCAGACTAATGAGGGAGTAGCAAGAGGTCCTATGCACATGGATAGGCAGGGGGTGGTTAACAACCAGTATTATTCTGAATTTCCCCCTCTTAGAAGGTCTGCTACATTACAACATAAAAACAGTTATAGGGAAGAACAAGTTTTTTTAGGAGCTCAAGGAGGAGGGGGGAGGAAAAACATCTACAGGGGACAAATGAGTTGGAAAAAGAACAGTTACCCCCAGTCTTAGATAGTGATCCAGACTTAGAGCTTGTAGATTCGAGGGTTATTAGGTCTGAATTGGATGGTTTGCTTTTTACATACAAGGGCTTTAGGATTTTTAATTATGCAGGTATTAACATAAATGAAGATATGTTTCATTTATTTATGAAAGGTATAAAATTTGTACCTTCTAAAAAGGTAAGAATCAGTGATACTCTAACTGAGTTAAAGCTCTTTGTAAGGAAATTAAATTTGAGCCTTTTATATAAAGACTCTATCAGGGAAACCTATACTGGTGGAACATCTTCATGCTTGAAAAAGAAGAGCTGTTTTAATCCCCCATTACACCCCCTGTTGAATACCTTTGAAAAAATATGTTGCCAGGAAATATATCAGAAATTGAAGGAACATAAACCAAAATATTTTAATTTAACTAGGACTGAGAAATTACTATTAGAACAACTGAGAAGTAACGACAATTTAAGGTTTATGAAACCTGACAAGGGGGGGAGGCATGACTGTTGTTAATAAGGTTGATTACAACAACAAGATTTTTTGCATGTTGCAAGATTAAACTAAATATGAATGTGTGTCGAAGAGTGAAATCAACATATCTTATAGGAAGATCAGGTTATTAAGGTGCAATTAATGAAGAAATGTATAATTTTTTGTATATTGAACAACCTATTATTCCTATTGCCTTTGGGATACCTAAGACTCACAAGAATGTAAGTGATCCACCATATCGGTTAATTATTGCTGGTAACAACAGTGTTACATACCCTTTGGGGGAGTTTGTGGACCATATTGTTAGAAAAAGATTGGTTCCCATTGAGCATATATTGATTGACTCCTGGGATTTTTTAAAAAGAATCAAACACGAATATTACGGTAATGAAGTGTGTTTTTCTACTATTGATGTGGTCGATTTATTTACCTCTATTCCACACGAGAAGGGCCTAGAGTTTTTCCATGAGCCATTGATTGAAAAGACGAATTTGGGTAATACCATGATTCATTTTATTATGGTCTTGATGGAAGTTATTTTAAAAAATAACTTTTTTATGTTTGAAGGGGAATTTTTTCGGCAAGTTGCTGGTGTAGCTATGGGTAACAGTTGTGCCCCCCTTTTTGCTAATCTAGTTATGTATAAATGGGAGACTAACTTTATTTTTCGGAGCACATTTACAGACAAGTGGTTGGTTTATCTTAGGTTTTTAGACGACTTATTTATTTTATGGAAGGTAGATGGTTCTCATGATATTTTTATGGAGTTTTTAAATGATAGATGTGAGTATTTTAAATTTACAGGTTCCTTTGGGTCCTCTAATATCAACTATTTAGATGTATTTTTGTACAAAGATTTTGTTAAATGCTGTTATCAGTCTTGTATTTACAGGAAACCGACATTTTCAAATGACTATCTAGCCTTTTCTAGTTGTCATCCCTACTATGTTAAAAGGAACATAGTGAAGGGACAAATGGTCCGTGTTGTGAGAATGTGCTCTGATATTGATTCTGTGACTTCTGAAACGGACAAGCTGGTTGATATGTTCAGAGTGAGGGGTTATCCTTTGAAGTTTGTGAATGATATCAAGGAACCAGTGGTTAAAGAATGGGGTTTGAGATTTAAACCATTACTTGGTACCACTGAGATTACCCCTGTACAAGATAGCAACAATGGTTTGGATTACACTAAATCTACGGTGTTGATTGAGGGTGAAACATCTATCCAAGTTAGAAATATTATTTT
Source organism: Protopterus annectens (assembly GCF_019279795.1). Lineage (NCBI taxonomy): Eukaryota > Metazoa > Chordata > Ceratodontiformes > Protopteridae > Protopterus > Protopterus annectens. Next base: position 1,898,593,810 of record NC_056737.1, read on the forward strand.
GAATAATTGGAGTATGTTTAAGTGTAATCAAGTATTATGGTCTACTGTTGGCAACAAACCTTCTTTCACCTACAAGGTCAACAGGCATTTAAAAAGTTTATTGGAAAATCATGGGCAGGCTAAGAAAATCAATAACAGGGGGACCATTAAATGTGGTGCCTGCGATTATTGCAAATATATTATTAGTACCCCGTCTGTGCTGTTGGGACATTACAATATTGAAGTAAGTTTTAGAACAGGGACCTGTAACACTTCAGGAATTGTTTATTTAGCAGTTTGCCAGTTTTGTAAACAATATTATGTAGGAAAGACGGAAAGGAAGTTATGTAGGAGGATTTATGAGCACCTATATAGCATTTCTAAACACAATGATAAAAATGCACTATTTAAACACATTAAAGCTTTTCCTGAACACTTTTTCCAGTTTGGTATTCTCAAAGTGGTAGGTAAGGATATAAAAGGTGGGGATCGGAATAACCAACTTCTAAGGGCAGAAGCTAGATGGCAATTAGAATTGAACGCCACTGTTTCACCTGGTCTTAACGACCACGTAAGCATTAAATCTGAGCTTAAATTTAGAGCTTATAAACTGTGAAAGGCAATTTGCAATATGTTTTATGTTTTAGGTTTTAATATATTTTACTATATTACAGTGTGACATCATTTTTATTGTAATTACTATTTTATGGTAGTTACACATTTCATTTTAATGTATTATATTAGAGCTTATAAACTATGAAAGGCAATAAGCAATAAGTTTTATGTTTTAGGTTTTAATATATTTTACCATATTACAGTGTGACGTAACATTTATTGTAATTATTATTTTATTATGGTAGTTATATATTCTATTTTTCTATTACCTATTTATCCATCTTTTTTTTCTCTTTATGAACTTTTTCACTTTAAGAACTGTTTTGCTTTTATGATTGGTCATTTGATTCTTAATTGTGGGTAATGGTTTATATTTAAGTGAGTTTTTTTTATGTATTATTGTTCTGATTAATTCAACTGACGAAAGCGCTTAACTTTTTGTTGTTTATTGTGGAAATAAACTGTATCTCTGTGATTGAAGGACTTTGGCTACGAGGTGTATTTGTTTTTGAGTAAGTTGGTTTAGTGTTAACAGGATGGGAAGTTCCAGCCAGCTGAGTTGTTGAAGAATGGAGCAATGGTGAGTTTTATGGGGATGATTGGTGGCAAACTTAGCTATTTTGTTATAGCAGGACTCTATGTTATTAAGGTCAGCCTTACATAGGTTGATGAAAATATGTGAGAAGTAGTGGAGGATAGATAGTAAGTAAGATCTAGCTGTTGGTAGTCTGGCTTAGTGTGTAAGGTATGGTTTGGCCCTATAGAGTGTGCCAAGTTTGGTATGGACTTTTTTGTTTGTCAGGGAAATATGTTTGTCAAATTTTAGTCTGTCATCTATTGTAACACCTAGGAGCTTGGTCTGATTTCTGGGTTCAATTTTTGTTCCATTAGAGGAGTAAATGGAGAGAGGTAGTGAGTTGAGCTTGGATGATTTGTTTGTGAAAATCATTAACTTAGTCTTGTTTGGGTTTATGATGAGTTGATGGTTGGAAAGGTAATTTTCAATGTCCTGGAAAGATTTTTGCATTTTGTGTTGAAGCTCTTGGGGGGGGGGGGGGCTGAGCAGATAAGAGAGGAATTGTCTGTATATTGGATGATAGTGACAAGTTGAGTGGCAGAATTTAGGTTGTTGGTAAACATGACAAAAAGGAGAGGAACGAGTATAGATCCTTAGGGTACACCAGTGGATATTAGTAGTGGGGAGAGTTTGTTCTCCCATTTTGTCTCCTGTTGACGGTTTAACAGATAGCTATGAAACCATGTTAGGGATAACGAATTGAGATTGTATGTAGCAAGTTTGTTGAGTAGCAGTTGGTGGATACAGTGTCAAAGGCTTATGACATATCCAGGAAAATTGCTGGGACTAGTTGTGTCCTTCATTTTTGTGGTGATGATTAATATCAGTAAAGGCTATTAGAGCTGTGTCTGTACTATGTTTAGATCTGAAGCCATTCTGAGAGCTAGATAGTAGGTTGTTAGTGGTGAGGTGAGTCAGGAGTTGGTGTATACATTTTTCTAGGGTTTTGGCTATGGGAGAGAGGACGGCAATTGGTTGGTAGTTTGAGATATCTCTAGAGGGGCCACCTTTGTGAAAGGGAATGATGTGAGAAATTTTCCAGAGGTGAGGCACATACTGTTTGGAGATAGAGCAATTGATTAGGATGGATATGGAGTAGGCAATGGATGGAGCCGCTACTTTTAGGAATTCATTGGGTAGTTGGTTGGCAGCAAGATGGCAGGGTTGTACATGTTGCACAAAGTATTACTATCACTGCAAAAAACCTGTCTTGCATAACTATGTTCATATTCTACTACCCTCATGTTGGATACAGACCATTAACTGAGGCAAAATAAAAGATTGATGAGGGTTCTTGAAATTCAGGCCCATACAATTTTTACTGATAGCTATGCCAAAGTCTATAGTCATATAGGCAGTTATTTTAGAAAGCCTGAGGGTTCTGTTCCCAATGACTAAGTATAATAGCTACAACCACTAAGATAGCCATTCTTAACCACTTGTCTTGTATTGATGAAAGAGCTCAAGATGAATGCCCTGTACCCAAAAGTGAAAAGTTAGGATTTTAATGTCAAGAGAGAGGTTTGTCTAATGCCTAGGATGCTGCTTCTCACACCTTATCCCAAGTCACATTAATTAGAATACAGCTAATTTATTAATTTACTTGAAACTCTCACACAGACTCTGCCATAGACAGCTGTGTGGGAAATGGTAATTGGGTCCTTTGAATTGCTTCTTGTGTTTTACATTACTTTTTCTTCTTCTGTTTTATATGCATATTGTGGTGCATTTTCATTGTACTTTTTTATTTAAATTCTAATTTATACTGCAGATCTAAAACTAGGAAAGAAAACAAAGCTGTGTCTGTTGTGGACCAAGCAGAAATCAGAACAAATCGCTTAAAGTTAGTCACCTGTGACAAGAGGGGAGCCAGAAACTGGATTTTGTATTTAAAGGGGAAAACAAAACATTTGAAGGGTTTACTGGAAAATCTCACTCACACAGTGCCTTCGAATGCTCCCGGGGAAGGGTTGGTTTGTTTCTTTATATTTCTTGTTGTATGTTGCATTGCTTTGTTGCTTCCTTCTATTTTGTATAGTGCAGTGTATTTTCAACTGAGCTTTAATTACGTTCTGTTTTCCACTGCAGATTTAAACTAGAAAGAAACCAAGGTTGTTTCTCTTGTGAGTCACGCAGAAATTAGAACACCTCACTTAAGGTTAATCACCTGTGAACTGAGGGAGGAACAAGGGACTAGACCTTGTATTTAAAGGGGGAAATAAAACATCTCAGGGCTTAACTGGAAAGCTCACTCAGGCTCTACTATAGCCATGACCCTCTACATACCATGATTTCTATAAGAACTAAAAGCCCTCACCATAAAAGCAAGAAGTCATGCCGAATTAGACTGCTAAGACCTGTGACACAGTCACCCCCCCCCCCCCCCCCCCAGTTACCTCAGCTGAAATCCAAGTCTAAATCACCAGGACTGGAATAATAACACTTAAAGATGAACTCACCACTTGACATTATGTCTTCTATTTAATACTGCTGATAATAAAAACGCACTGCCTCATAGCAGCATTATTCTAGTTTATCACCCCATTTTTTATAGAGAAGAGTATTTAACTATGCCTTGCTGATTACTGGCCCACTCTTGAAGTCTCTTCAGTGTTATAAATAATAAATAAAGTGTGTGAGAGCTGGTGCCTGGAGTTTACCACAAAAACTTAAGAGCAAAATAATTGGTCCAGAAATGAACTCATCCACACTGTAGTTGTTATTTTATTACTATCTCACACGTTCATTAGCTTACTGATACATATTTCTCTATAGAGTATCCAATAAAAAAATATGGATTTCTCAAAGTTACTGTTAACTTGCACTTAAACTGAAAGGTAAACTCAAGAGAGTAAAGAAGTATACAACAATGAGAACTACAAATGAAGGCAACACTATATTCTAAATCATTTATGGGACAATTTGTAAGCCACAGTTTCTTTGTATGATGTGAAAAAGAATGTCTGACAACTGAGGTACTGAAAAATTATCACTCTCTACTTTGTTATTAAATGCCAGTTTCTACATAAGTTGCATTTGACACAGACAGACATAGATATTAATCAAATATGTGACATAGAAATTATTTTTAGTAATTGTAACTGTGAAAATCAATTTAGTAATGTCCAGAAGGACAACAGATAAATACTACTTCAGCATTCATATCTTTATTAGTACCTTCCCATGGAGAGCATACAGAAGATGGATAGGTTTGCCTGGATCATAACTCAAGATAAGGGTAAACAAGTGGCATCTTAGGTCTGCAGTGACTATGTGATTAAATGGTTATGCTGTGCTCACTTTCATATTGTTCTTATGTTGGAAAGTTCTTGTTAAGCACATTTGAAGCTGTTGATATTAGTGCAAAGGAATTATTGGATAGTTGTTGTGTTGTGTCTTTTGGCTTAGCCCGGTTAGTGGTCGCCACAGCGAAACTCCGATCTGCTAATGTTTGGTAGTGGATTTTTACGTGCCAAGTTACCAGCCCTGATGCACAACCTTCAATGAAGGCACGCCCATTCACGCATGCCTCCACACAGAAGATGCTCGAATCGAACGGGACAACATCTTGCTGTGAGGCGACAACGCTACCGCAGCACCACTACCATGGATCTGAATTATTGGATAGTAGCTTCAAATAAAATTCCCTTGTTCTTGTCTTGTTAAGCACATTTGAAGCTGTTCACTACAGTATTAAAAGGCTGTTCAACGTAAGTCAAGCAAAACATCTGTTAAGTGTGGTACAAGCAGTTCTAAAGTTCTACCATGCCTTTGTTGCATGGTATTTATCCTGCTGTAAACTGTACACAGATATCAGTGGAACAAATCCCTTAGCTTGGAGATTCAGTTTTTGGTGGCTTCATGGGCTTGTTTCTCAAAGTCTGAGTGAATCACCCTGTGTGTAGGGTAATCAGAATCATCACAACTGATAAACATTACTGTACATGTTTGTCCTAAAGGGGATGAAAACATCAAAATTGGTAACTCAAGCAGTATCTTACTTCTAAAGCACAGTTTATTTTATTATTAACTGCTAAATATGTCATAGCATCTTGCTTGATGTATTATACTCATTAATCAGTGTTGATCAGAGCCATGATTTAGTTAAGTATTCTCGTACAGTCTGTGGAATAAGTTATGACTACCTGCCATGCAAAGTACTGCATTGGCCATCTTTAAAAGCTAATTATGATGATTTAATGTATAGACACAAACCTATAGCACAGTTGTCATGTATGGCCCTGCTCAATTTGGGACGTAAGCACTATTAAGTGCTATTTTTATGGGAATATAAAAAAGTAGATACAATTACATTCTAACATTCAAATAATTAAAATGCATTGCCATAATTTTTGGCAAGTTTCAGTAATCCTTCCTCAGAATATCAGCACATTATTTTATAAACCTAGTTTGTAATACAGACACAATAAATATTCACAAAAAAATTGTTGACCAAGTAAACCTGCTAGGCAGATGTGACCCTTTCAGGGTCAACTCAGGAATACTGCCTGGTTAAGTCACTTGCTTATAGTCACACAGCAGGCAAATAGATGTGGAAGGAATCAAACAGGGTACACTTGGCTATAGAGGAAAAATCCTTAACAGTGCTAAACCTCAGCCCTCTAGGTTAACTATCAGAACTAAAAATGGAAAGTGTTTACAAAACAGAAGATATATCTCCTATTGAGGAAGAAAACATATTTTGATCATGAATTCTGTTCATAATTTGAAGCATTATATATCTCACATTTATAAATCTGTAAGTTTACCTTATTTTTAACTTTGGAAATATTGAAAATTATCACTGTTACAGACAGTTTTTAATAACTCTCCTCAAAATATCAATAAACAACTGTTATGACGTTACCTTTTCAGTATAGACAGTACTTTCAAAAGTGGTTTTGACGATGGTTGTAATGCAAGAGTGAAAAAATGGAAAAATAAACTCAACAAAAGGAAATGTCAACTTTAATAAAATTCACAAAAAACATTTTTCGGGGTCAAAAATTCCACTGCACTCATGAAAGCTGCATGCTCTACTTCCATATCTCTGCATATAATAACTCCAAATATCCACAACTGTGAAGGTGAAAGAAAATTTCCTACCCCGCCCCCTCAAAATTCTGTGACCTCCCTAAACTCCTGCTATTCAACTACACTGGGATTGAAATAAATGTGATTGGCAAATTCTGGTACAATTAAATTCGCATCAGAGAAACATATGTACATTGTTGTAAAGAATTGTCTATGCTTTCAGTATCAAGTCAGTACAATGAACATTTTCCAGTTACAAGCTCTAATTTTGCTGTAATGGCTTTCAGTTATTTTGTATGCAATGCTTGATCTCACAATATTATGACCAGTCTCGACGGACTACAGACTTGAAAAATTTCATAAGGGGAAAATGTAAAAGCTGTAACATGAGTTGGAGTTATGTTTTTTGTCAGAATTACACGATAACAACATTACAGCTTATGTCAGTGGATCCAAAATGCTAAGATAAAAATGTGCTCTCAGAATATTGACAGTTGATTTGGTTACAAGGAAATATTTGCCACACTAAATACAGAGTGATTAAATTGACAAGGCCTACAGAATTCTCATGCTCAGTCTATAAGCTGGAGTAGCCATCTTTCAGCTCCATTTGAAAAGGGTGATATCAATGCAGCTATGCAAAATCCTCTTTTTAGGAAGGAATTAGATAATGACGGGGACACCATCCGTAAGATGCAGTCCAACAGATAGCACACTGAAAATATGGGTAAAATGTTGCTAGTAAGCCTTATTATGGTAAATCATAGACACTACCACTGTGTGGTGGCATGTTGCACTGGGACACAATTTTGACCTATAGCATTGCCAAAGTAAAGGGGGCAGACCATTTTTGTTGCAGCCATACAATTCATTATTTGTGGTATGAAGTACTCAGGAAATACCCTGACCTAAAGCAATGCCACAGATGCATGGGGGTGGAGCACTAGGATGATAGCATAAAATCTGCTGGAAATATTTTATCCTACAGCAGTGTTACTGCTATGGAAGAAGTTCATTTGTCTGAAGACTTTCCACCATCATGAAGGAAGCATACGTAGCTCTAAATCAGACCAGTCTGCAGCAGTGTCACAGATGAAGAGTTAGAATATCATTTATACCATTATGATAGTTCTGTTTTGTAGTACACAGTTCTCTGGCACCATTTTGTCTTACAGAAATGCAGTGGATGAGGGTCACAGTATAGCATTTGTCTAAATACTGCACAACACTTCACTGGCATAATATAATGCTCTTACACCACTCCCATCAAAATCAGTGCTTTTGAATAAGGAACATTGTAGCCTTCTAACAGCTTGCTTCTCTTTTCTGGAAGCTTGCAATTATATTGCACTGATGTTCATCGTGTTACCCTGCTGCAGTCATCACACTTGAGGTTATCCTGCCATCAGGCGGTCCCGCAGTCGGCCCGAATTCCAAAGTCTTGGTCCGGCGTCGGTTGCTGTCGCTTCTTCCCTGACGTCAGAGCACCAGGGGTAAATAAGAGGCATCCAACGCCATTGTCTTCAGTCTTTCTTGCCATGCGGTGCCGGAAACTGAAGCAGTTCGCAAGTGCCTGTCGGCCGACACCTGAGATTTTCGAATCGAGTTTCAGTCCGAAGTCTTCAAAGCTAAGTACCCCGTTGGGGAACCTTTTCTTGCCTCAGTCCGATGTCAGAAAAAGTTAACAATTGTATTTCTTGTGGGAAGCAAATACCTCATAAGGACTTTCATTCTTATTGTATACCTTGCCTAGGCCCAGACCACAATGTCACTGGTTGTCGGTTTTGTGCTAGGTTCAATAAGCGAACTATAAAGCAACGCTTTGATTTCGCATGACACTACTTCGGTAGGAAATTTAATTACACTATGCCGTCAGAGCAACCGACTACCTGCGTGCATAAAAAAATGCAAAGATAAAGACAGGCAGCCTAGATTCAAGCCAGACTCCAAGGCCTCAGCTGGGCCGGTCGCCGGTCCTCCGGTTTTCAGTGAGGTGCCTACGCAGCCCCTGGCTACCGCAGAATCGGAACCCCAGACCACTTTGGAGTCTCTAGCAGAGAGTTCTAGGCTGACACAGCCATTTTCTTTAGGCCCTACTGACGACATTGCAGAAGGAGAAGCCGGTGCTGTAGAAACACCTTCGTTTTCAGAAGGTGTCTTCAGACCGACTACTCTCGCCATAAAATCTTATGCCAAGCTTAAGACTCCTCTAAAACAAAATAAGACTGCACTTCAGTCTCCAGTTCAAGGCCCCATGCCTTGGAAACAGATGCTTAAAATGGCTGAAGATTTGATTTCTTTAATCAGGGGTTCCCAACCCCCCCGACAAAAGGCCTAGACAAGAGGAGGATTATGCCTCCTCTGATCAAGTGTCTATTTCCTCAGGCTCCTCTGAGGAACAGGATTACTCCTTTCCCCCTTATGAAGATTCTGATGAAGATTCCATTCCCTCAGCTTCTCCCCCTGAAGACTATTCCTTTGGGGAAACCTTGCATACCATGAGGGAACATTTCCACTGGGAAGGTCAGGACTACTCCGACTCAAAGAAAAGGCTCCGAGAGTTTCTTTTACTCCCCCAGCACAGACCACTTGCTATCCCCCCAGTTTTAGACATTGTGGATGATGTTTATTTAGAATATAGTCTAAATCCAGATTCTCTGCCTCCTGCTCCAGCCAAACCAGATAGATACTATAGAGTGCCTGACTCACACACATTCCTTTTCAAAAGCCCTGTTGCTGATCCAGAGACAATCTCCCAGGGTCCCAAAGGGGCTAAGGCTTCTATGGCCAAAATTCCTGTACCCTCTGAAAGGGACTCCAGAGCACTAGATAGGTGGGGGAAGAAGGTTTACACCTCAGCTATTCTGGCTATGAGAGCACTAAATTGTCAATTTCACATGCTTAAATACCAGCAATTCCTAATGTCTCAAATAAAACAAAAGATGAGCACGCACCCTCAACAGTCTGAATTCAAGGAAATGCAGGATCTGTTGCATGCAGCTGAACAGGTGGGCAAACATACTTTACAATGTGGATTTGATTCCTTGGAAGCTTCCTGTAGAGCAGCTGTTACTGGGTCTGTTATACGTAGGCATGCTTGGTTAAAGGAACAAACTCTGCCTGATCATGTTAAAGCAAAGTTACTAGATGCACCCTTACAGCAGGATGTCTTATTTGGGGTTAAAGCAGAAGAGGTTTTAAAGAAAATGGAGGATAAGGCAAAATCTATGCAGACGGTCAAAGATTTCTTACAGGTACAGCCCCCACGCTTCAGCAGAAATTGGCCAACAAAAAATTGTTCCTTTCCAGCTTCTGACAGACCACAGAGGGGTAAATACAGGCACCCCAGGGGCAGAGGACAAGCACAAATCCCTTACAAACCTCGCCAATGGGGCACTGCAACACAGAAGGGAGGAGAAGACAGGTCCCAAACTACTAGAAGGCAAACACAATGACTTAAACCTCAAACTGCCAAGCAAAACTCTCTTGGCAGCTCCCTTGAGAGGAAAATTAGCACTTTTTGCAGACAACTGGCGCATCGTCACGAAGGACAAATGGGTCCTAGACATTATCTCACAAGGATACAGATTCCATTTCCACACCTTGCCAAGGATAAAAGGCATGCCAAACCTGCTACAAAATCAATGGGCAGAGGCACAAAAAACAAATTACAGCTCTCATGGACATGAGAGCCATTCAACTGGTACCTACACAAGAGCAAGGCCAAGGATTTTACTCAAGGCTCTTTCTAGTCCCCAGAAAGGACAATGCTTGGAGACCCATTCTGGACCTTTCAATTCTAAACACCTTCTTGCAAGTACCCAAATTCAAGATGCTAACACTACAGCAGCTTCTTCCCATGTTGGGCAAGAAAGCTTGGCTAGTAACGTTGGACCTCAAGGAGGCATACCTGCATGTCCCTATCAGACAAAATTGCAGAAGATACCTCCGCTTCATTGCAGGTTCAACCCATTACCAATTCTCTGCACTGCCCTTTGGCTTATCTACTGCACCCAGGATCTTCACAAAATGCCTGGCACCAGTAATTACATACTACAGATAAAGAGGAATTCAAATATACCCATACCTGGACGACTGCCTCATCCAAGCAGAAAGCAAGGACACTCTTTTACATCATCTGGCTTTTGTAAAACACCTTCTAAGTTGCCTAGGGTACACAGTAAATGAAAAGAAATCAAAATTAGTGCCCTCACAAAATATGACATTCCTGGGTGCCAGCTTGAATACAACGGCCCAGAAGGCTTACCTGATGCCAGACAAACTACTACAGCTAACTCAATACTTCAAAACAATGGCAACAAAGACCCAACTCCCTGCAAGAAAAATTCTGCAGGCCTTGGGCTTCATGGCATCTTGCATACTACTAATACCATTTGCAAAACTACATATAAGGAAATTACAATGGTACCTAAAAAGCCTATGGACTCAACACAGCCACAGCTTGGAAACAATGATACCTCTCATTCCCTGCCTTCAACAGGAGTTTCTATGGTGGTCACAGGCATGTCAACTCAACAAGGGTCAGCCTTTCACCTTACTCCCAGCCAGGCAAACTATGGCAACAGATGCATCGGACTATGCCTGGGGGGTACACATGGCAGGAAGGTGCATTCAAGGCATATGGACTGCAGATCAAAGAAATCTGCACATCAATCAAAAAGAAATGCTAGCTGTACAGAATGCCCTGACAGCCTTCAAGGACCTCTTACATCCAGGACAGCTTATAATAAGGAGAGACAATACCACAGTAATGTGGTACATAAACAAATAAGGGGGTACACACTCCTACCCTCTATGCAGGCAAGCAATGACCTTGTGGAACACAGCACTGGCTTACCAAGTACAATTACAAGCTCAATTCCTGCCAGGAAAAAAGAACACATTGGCAGACGACCTAAGCAGACACATCATGGATCCCCACAAGTGGAAACTGGATCCACAAGTATTTGCAATGATAACACAAAAATGGGGACACCCAGACATAGACCTGTTTACCAGCCCCCAAAACTATCAGCTAACAAAATTTTGCACAAGGACATTTCACCATCAAGCTTGGAAAGTGGACGCACTCTCATTCAGTTGGAAAATGCTGTCAGTATATGCCTTCCCTCCATTGCCCCTTTTGACAAAGGTGTTGCTGAAAGTCAGGATGGAGAGACCCCGAATGATACTCATTGCCCCAGACTGGCCACGCCAGCACTGGTACCCACTATTAAGGAATATGGCCCAGGGCCCACCATGGATTTTACCACAAATTTCTCATCTGCTCACACAGCAAGACAGTCAGATTCTACACAGCCAGCTCAAAACCTTAAATTTGGCTGCATGGCAAATCTCCTAAGCAACCAGCCAGCTCCTCTTTCACAAGCTGCTATGGATGTTATTCTGGAGGCCAGGAGGCCCAGCATCAGGAAAGCCTACTCAGACAAATGGAAAAGGCTTTGTGCCTGGAACCAAGCTAAAGGCCAAAATACACTTCTGCCGGACATACCTCAGATTCTACAATATTTAACTGAGATGTTACACAAAGGATTTTCTTTTTCATCTATTAAAATCCACGCCTCAGCTATTTCAGCTCACTACAACACGGATCCTCCCTTATTTTCACATCCACTTCTAAGGCAGTTTCTTAGAGGGGACAAAAACATTAGGCCTCCCAGGAGAGCACCAACACCAACTTGGGACCTCAGTTTTGTTCTAGAAAAACTTATGCTACCTCCTTTTGAGCCAGCTTTCTCAGCTACTACTTGGATAAAACTAAGGTTTTCAGAAAATCTGACCAGCTTTTTGTATCCTATGCTACAGCATCACAAGGAAAGGCTATCTCAAAACAGACCATTTCCAAATGGATAGGACATTGCATATGTTTTTGCTACACCCACCATGGAAAACCAGTTCCTGCTAGCATTAGGCCCCACTCCACCAGGGCAGCAGCTACATTTACAGCCTTCCTCAGGGGGGTGCCTACCAAGGATATTCTGGAAGCTGCAACTAGGAGTTCAGTACACACCTTCACCAAACACTATCACTTACCACTTTACTCTAAGACTAGAGCTGGCTTCGCCACTGCAGTTTTGCAGGGCCTTCTAGCCTCCTCTAACCCTGTTTGACCCCACCTCCCATCCTTAGCTTTGGGATTCTACTCAAGTGTGATGACTGCAGCAGGGTAACACGATGAACATAGTACAGTTTTGAACCTACCATAAATGTAGATGTTCGAGTGTATACCCTGCTGCAGTCCAGGTTACCCTCCCTCCATCCCCTCTGAACTAGCTGAACTTATCTCTACCACTCTATATTATGCTACCTCTGTGGTGTATTTTCTTGTGCCTAAGAGTATTGTTTTATTTTTATATAGCTATATGTATTTATATATATATATTTTGCCTACCTATTGGGGGCACCTGACATCTGGGGCAAGAAAAACTGAAGAAAATGGCGTTGGATGCCTCTTATATACCCCTGGTGCTCTGCAACCGATGCCAGACCAAGACTTTGGAATTCGGGCCGACTGCAGGACTGCCTGACGGCAGGATAACCCCAAGTGTGATGACTGCAGCAGGGTATACACTCAATATCTGCATTTATGGTAGGTACAAAACTATACATTTTAACCTATGGTGGTAGCATTTACAGACAAAGGCAGTTTGACACCTGTTCTATACCCAGATGAGGGACAGATGATCTTGGTGACATTTGTCATACTATTTTATGATAATATGAAGCACTGTGACACACAGTAATACTAAGGGAGAGGTGAACAGCAGTTGACATTTGTGTTGCACCTTGTGGTTACCTTTCTGAGCTCTGCTGACATTATGATCAATGGTGATGTCTGATTAGTAGTAGTGGTAAGACATGTTTTGACACAATTCTGACTTACAGTAATACCACTAATATGGGTAACTGCATCTGTATGACAGTGGATAGTAGCTATTATTGCTGTGGGGCACTTCTGACCTATGTAAGTGCCACTGATGAGAGAAATAACAGAGTAGCACCTGTAATACTGAGGGGCTGTAGTATGTTGTACCCTCTCAACATTCTGGTCCACACTAGTTTTGTTAAAGAGGGGGCAGACCATCTTTCTAATTGCTGTGCTACTCTTGATCAGTAGCAAATTGTACTACAGGACCACTCTGACCCATGGCAGTTCCCTTCAGGAGGGGCAGACAATTTCATTGACATCTATGGTGCTCTGAAATGACAACGTGTCATGCCTCAGCGATTTCTACTGCAATCACCCTGATGGAGCAGTACTTGCATTTGATGTGTGTTCTCAACCCTGGTCTGTTGGAGAAACAGGTGGAATATTTGTGGAATTGTAACTGGTAGTTGCATCACATATCAGGCAGTACACCATCTGTATGACATCACTGTCACAGATTGATAAAATACTCTGCCATGGTTTGGCCATATAGAAATGTCACTAATAAGAGGAGTGCCATGTCTCTTACAGGCTTACTTCATCCTAATAGTAGAAAGAAGCAGTCTCTGACAATTCTGACGTCTAGCTATTGTCACATATGTCAGGGCATACTATCTGTGTTACTGTTGTGGAGCAGCTTAGTAGCAGAGTGTAGATTTCTAGTATCATTATGATTTCTACCTGTTCATTGGTGAAAAACTGAGCATTTGCTCAACACTTGCTAAGGATAGTTTCCAGCAACATTCTGACTTCTGCACCAAATGATAAGTAGAAACGCATCTGCCTGGTTAATATTCTACTTCCTAATGGTCATGTTTAGCATGTTGACATTTTCTCATGTATGGTGATATCACTGATGAAATACAGAACATCATTCCAGTAAGTATTTACATCCTGTTAGTAGCTTATAATGGAAAACATGTTCTTTGAAAAGGTATAATTTCATTGTGGAAAACTTCCTGAGCGCACTTTCATCAAACACTGATGCTCTGCTAACATTGAATTTGTTATCTGTGTGGATAAGTGAAGTTGTTTTACCTCTGAGGATGATAGATGTAAGAGTAAGTATATCTAGAGTTCTGGTAATATAGAAGGTGCATTTGCCACCCTTCCAACACAAACACATTTGTCCCAAAGTTTTGTTAAAGTTAACCAAAGCTCATTTTCCATTGTTCTGAACCACTTTCTTTGTTTCTTCTTTCTTCAGACATGAATTTTGTATGATGCTGTAATATTCTTATGACTTACTGTAGTAATATGCTTAGCTGGTAGAGGATCCTCTAACAGTCATGACACTCCATACTGCAGCATCTTCAGCGCATGTAACAGTAGTGCCACTGATTTGGGTGATATCGCTATGACAACTATCCTTCATCCTGATAGTAGCATTCTGTATTCTGGCTGTATAACGAAACTATACATTATCTGCAAGAAGCATGAATGAGGCATTGGTTCTGAGTCAAAATATTAATATAACATCTGCTGTACTAGGTGTCAAAATGTCATGTTAGAACATCATAATGTCTTTGTGGAATACCACAGACGTGTATCAGTTTACTGACTCATGCCTGCACTACTTCTGCATGTTAAAATATAATATCCTGACATCCGAATTAAATACTAGAATAAGACAGACCCTGAGTACATTGTTGTTTAATAACTGTCCTTATTCTGGGTGGTAGTAGATTGTGTTATGGCTCCATTCTTATTCAGAGCAATTCCACCAAAGATGGGCTACTTCCTGACAATGTTTTTTATTGCTGTAAGGATGGCTGTCCCAAAGGCATTGCTGCTGGTGAGGGGGCAGAACATCGTATAGATTTTGGTTCAACTTCCCAGAGGTACCATACACTCTCATAAATCATTGTAACTTATGATGATGCTATTGCCATGGCAGCTATCTAACAGCTGAGCTAATACAAGATGGTAGATGTACTGCTTTGGCACCATTTTAACCTACAACAATAATGTCACCTTTGATGGTGGCAGCACTATTCATCAGATGGGTATGCTAATCCCAGCACATTAACATGCAGTGCTCTAGCTCACTTTTGCACTAAAAATATCAATGCTAATGCATAACAGAGAAATGGCCTACACCTTCCTGGACTCATTTTAGACATGACACAAGGCCAAGGCAAAATAAAATATACAGTGACACTTTGGAATAGCCAATTACCCAACATATTTCTGACAGTAAAACATAGCACCCAGAAAAATACACACAGATACAAGAGGAGAGAACTGCATTAAAATGCAGACTGTACCAATCCAGTAACCAGAAGTCTTGAATGAACCATGGCACACTGAAATACATATGACAACTACTGAGCTAGTGTGCTGCCTAATAATTTATACTGCTCCTTAATTTGGACACTTGGGCTCTAGTTCCATTATGAATTTTGGAAATAAGAGCAGAAAGGTACAGTGTATTGCTGTAACAACTGTGTTACCCCTTGTTAATAGTATGCAGTACTGTAGTACAATTCTTACATACAGCCAAATCATTGATGAGGCTCAACGCACCTGCCTCACAGGTACGTTAGCCTCTTAAGGTAGCATCTCAGCTGATCTGCTTCATATTTGACTATGAAACTGGGTCATACAAACCTCGGGAGTTCATGTAAACATGGCAGTGATAGAATGACTTCTAAAATTAATTTAACTGGTTCCTGTTACCGTAGTCATACGACTTTTTTTTGTTTGTTTGCTTGTTTTTTTTTTGTTTACAGCAGTAAAGTTCACTAGAAGAGTATAACAATAAAACACTTTAGTTTTATGAAAAAGTGTAAATAAAAAAAAACATTGTTTCCTAAAGCACCTTTAGTAAAACTTTGTCAGCATAAATCATAATGCAGTGTGTCAACTTGGGAAGACAATTTGCCTAAATCCTATTCAGTGAGATATTTACTGTAATACTCCAATAAAAATGTGTTTGTATATACATATAAATGTGTGTGTGTGTGTGTGTATAGATATATATATATATATATATATATATATATGTATATATATATATATATATGTATATATATATATATATATATATATATATATATATATATATATATATATATATATATATATAAAATCTATATATATATAATCTATATATATATATTAAATTAAACCCAGGATTCAATAAAGTTCATGTAGGCTCTGTCCAGAGCCTACACAGAATGTATCCATGTACATGGCCACAGTTCCCCCTTGGCAGCGTGCCATACATATTAATTATGATGCACACCTAAAGGAGGTCACAGCAACACAGATAATGATGGCACAGCCACACACTGTTTGGCCCATCCACCTTGGCCGAAAGGTGTGCAAGACATTTTATTTCATTGAACTGCATTTTTTTTTCTTATGTTTATGTGCTTGTTTGCATGGTGCAATGTGTTGCTTAGCTATGCTTAGCTTTGCACGCATTCATATCAGACATCCACTAGACATCTAAAGATAGAAACCGGATGCATTCAATGTTAATAAATAATTTTCAGTTTTTTTGTGCTTGTTTGTGCGGTGTGCCATGTTGCTTAGCTAGGCATAGCACGGATTACTTAAGCAGTAGACATCTGCTACACAGTTAAAAATAGAAAAAAATATGTATTCAATTGTTGTAGATCTGCTGCTGTGCTTAGCAAGATGCAAACCTGTGCAGCAAAGCTGAGCTATGCTTATAGGAACTTTGGCAATATATTCAAAGATATTCGAGTTCCCTTCCCTATCCCAGTGGCTAGATAGGTTGTGTCATGATCTACAGTGTAGCAAGTCCTGCCTAGTAATGTTTCTTCTCATATAGTCCTGTAAAACTGCATCAGGTGACTGAAACATCAGTTGACTTTAAATTAAATAATTGTTACATTTAGAAATGCTGCCCATCACTAAGCTTCGCTTAAACATGGATTGTATGAGTTTATACAATGCTAAGTGACATGGCAAGTTTTTGAAAGTTACAGTATGAAGTGCAAGGTAGGAATGCAGCCTATTTAAAGGCCAATAGGTGAGAATTTTACATCATTCCTTGGAGTCCGGCCTTGACTGTGGCTATGGTTGCTGGTGTTGGTGAGGGAGTGTGCTTTAGGGCACAAAAGTGGGGTGTGCAGGAGTCCAGGGCTTTTATTAAACTCCTTGTGTGACACCGCGAACCTCAGCTGTTGCAGGGTGATTACCAGGGCTCAGAGTGTAAGTCTGAGGCCTGGAATAATTTAGCCAGGGACCTAACCAGTGCAACTGGTTTCTCCGCAATGGTGAGCAGTGTCATCACCATTATGATGACCTGAAACATAGGAAGAGGGGCATCTTGGACACCAGAGTCTAAGATGCTAAGGATGGGCACACTCCACAGATATGTAAGTATGTTTTCCAGTAATTTATAAATATACAAGCTGAATCTGTGCAAAACTGATATGCATAACGGTTTGCATCTCTTACCACAACTGCAGAAGAGAGGGCTCGCAATGTACAGTCCCATGTGGAGGGTTTGGCCAGGATGAGGCAAGTGAGTGGTATGTAAGAAAATCATTAAAGAAATATCTTAATGAATAATTTAATAATACAATAAAGTAAATGCAGATTTTGCAGTCTTAACAGTCAGGTATGAAATATGTGGGACATCATACATCTTTATTATTGTGTCAATGCATATCTGAAATAGTAAAACAAGTTAGAGCAAATAAACATGCAGTACTGTGTAGCATAGATTCCAGCCATCAATTAGTGCTGTATTCTACCCAGATTGAGTCATTGTTTTGGACTGTTCATTGTCTGAAATATGCTGTAGACTGCACTCAGTAAATGAACAGGATATACAGGTAAGTTAACAGAAGTCCTAGACAGCTATCCATGTGTGGAAATGCCTGAATTGAAGCAACATTAATCAATAAAGTTTAAGAAGATGGTTCTTTGATAATTTTTTTCAAATAAAGTATTCGGTGTTCCTGTACTCGCTGCTTGTGGGTTCTAATCCAACACCTGACAACTAATAAATGTGAAGTACTAAGTAATGTGTCTACATATTTCATAAATAACTGCAGTGCGATACCCAGATTAAGGGACAGGCCTGTATTCTGCTCATTTTGTCTGATATATGCTGTAGGTTGCAGTTAATAAATGAATAGGGTATGTGAGTAAGGTAATGCAGCTCCTACACAGCGATGCGTGTGAGTAAATCAAGATTTCAAACAACATACATCAATAAAGTGTAAAAGGAGATGTTGCTCTGATAATTTAAGGTTTTCAAATAAAATGTACAGTATTCCTGTAGTCACTGCTTCTGGGTTCCAATCTAACACCAGACACAGCTATGCATGTGTGTAAATGCACTATTTGACATAACATGAATCAATAAAAGTTTTAAAGAAGATGGTCTGAGAATTTATTTTTTTTAAATAAAATGTTCAGTCTTCCTGTAGTCACTGCTTGTGGGTTCTAATCCTACAGCAGCCAACTGAGAAATGTCCATCTGTCTAGTGTAATTAGTGTACATGAACATACCTCTCAGCTGTCATGATTTTTGCAGAATGTAATGACTACTGCCCTATATGTCTGGTCCTTTGATTTGCAGATATATGGCATTACTTGAAATGTGCTTTTAATGGCAAATCTGTCATCATAACATCTTTCTACTAATGTATGAGCACACTATGTAAAAATGTTCCCTGCCAATGTGCCTTTGTGCTACCACTTTGTATGACTTGGCCCATAATGTCCCATGCTAACAGGGTGAAAGTTATATATATATATGCAATAGAATCTATATAATATAAGCAGTCAGTGTTTTTCAAGTGAAATCTAACATATCTAGAAGTATGTAGTAGTAGTCTGTTTAGTTGTATTATCTGTAAAGTTACTAATGTTCTTCTTTTCTCTCTCACTCTACACCTTATCTTCTTATT
Source organism: Protopterus annectens (assembly GCF_019279795.1). Lineage (NCBI taxonomy): Eukaryota > Metazoa > Chordata > Ceratodontiformes > Protopteridae > Protopterus > Protopterus annectens. The sequence continues at coordinate 1,898,612,861 of NC_056737.1, forward strand.
AATATTGCTCTGCTGTTAAAAAAACTTTCATTACATTATTTTATGTTGTGTTCCTCATTATACTATGTATTACCCATTATTGTTTTCTCTTATGTTATTAATTACATTTGCTTGGTTATGTTTACTTTTCCTTATGTTTATATTTCATTTACTACAGCATGACAAGGTAGGACAGTTCCCAGTGATCCACCAGTCTTGGCTTCCCCATCTGAGACACTGGGGCTCACCACATCTGGGCCACAGCCTGGTAGTATCCCCTTTGCTGCCCCTGCCCTACCTGGCACTTTGGGTAGTTCTGCCCCACAGGCTGGGGGTGATCCCTGAGGGTGGTTCCCCCCTCTGGGAGTGGAGGTGGAATGGGTGTTTTTGTCACCCACTATGAACGACCAAGCATGGTGCATAGGCTGCTGTGCCAAACTGTTGGTGCATGCCTACACCAGATGGAGAGCATGCTGTCCATCCTGGTGGGGCAGTCTGGCCCCAGGCACTGGCATCAACCACTGCCTCCACAGGAGCAGTGAAGGTTCGGTGCTGACAGTCCCATGGGTGAGGATTTGAGACACGCTGCTACTGTGTCTGATATCCATGGGACTGGATTTCCACAACACCCTCCACAACCAAGGTGTTCTCCCCCCTCTTGAGTCACACACCAACCCTGTCTGCTTTCTTGTCTGTCTTGTCTGTCTGGAAAAGCTTCCTCACCTTCCCAAATTACCTCCCCCACACATACCTATATCCCTTTTCCAACATTCCACTCTCACCTAAAAAAAAATGGGAACTTGTCCCAAAAAATGTCCAATACATAGCTCTCCATTTCACACACATGTCCACGGGATTTGGTCCAATTGGCTTGACAAGGCATTTATGTTGTCATCACCCCTCTCTCTCTGGGAGTTACAGTCCAAATTCAGCTAAAAATCTGTTAAAGTGCACAATTGTTGCCGTTGAAGAAATGGATATCTATGGTTGTTCCTACACTTTTCCTACCCATACCTACCTGCTTTTCACTATGTTTTCCCCCTTGCTTACACACCATTTCACCACTATCCTATCTCCCCACTTTTTTTTTTTTATAAGAATTTTTGTGCGATGCTGCACTGCTAAGCTAAGCTAAATGGCAGTATATTGATATATGTATTCAAAAAATAGTAATCATGTTCAAAAATTACACCTGCACCCCATTTCAAACCCAGGACGATTGCACCTGAAGGGCAGTGCATCAACCCACCAAGCCACACAGCTAGTTGGTTAACACAAGTGTTTTAAGCAAAACATAATACTTGTACTTTCCCATCATTATGAGTGTTTAAGCTGTGCTAAGCATCGTGCTGCAACACGTAAATCAGCTATAAGATTAATGGAAAATAGGAGTGTAACTGAGACTCTGGTAGAGAAAGACATCACTATAAAGTCATACACATAATAATAGATGTTAGTGAGGTATGTAACAGCAGGCAAGTCAGCACTTATATCTACAATATGTAAAAATACACCTGCAATAACAGTGACTCAGTAGCTCAATGTGTTAAATGCTTTGTAAGTATTGCTTTGTGGTCCACATGGTCCTTGGTTCAAATACAGCTGTGTCTAGCATTTAAAATACATGTATGTGTACATCACCAATATAACTTCTAATATGTATGACTGTCTCATCACCTATGTATCCACCCAAAGCAGTACAGTTTGAATGCCTGCTTCCAAATAATGGCAGTCAAAGGCCTACAGATAGGACCACATTTAAACTATTCCTATTACAACACTAGAAAGTGCATAGAATGTCAGGTCATGCATTAGTATGAATTCACAGAGGATTTTGAAGTATGTAATTCAAATAAGGCCCAGCCATATCACACTGCAGCCCACAATGATTTGCTAGTGATAGTACAGACAACCACAGCTGCACTAGTAACATACATATATGGAGGTCATGCTAGAAGCAAGGATTGCCAGCACACATGTTCCAGATGACTACCATGACATAAAACATGACTTGGCAGGTGTCTGACTGGTTGACATAATGATTAATGTACCCCCTCCCTTGTTGTATGATACACCAAGCATGTTTCCTTTTACTCTGTTAATGATACCTTTGGCTAACATACTTACCTTAAACACATAACTTACTTTCCAGTAGGATGGGTTCCCTCAATCAGGCTCTGGCTGTACATCAAGGCTGCCACAGGTCACACAGTTACTCTTAAGTGTCGTTGCCCTGCACATTCTGCAGACTCTCTAGCTATGCCTATCAGCATCAGCTTTGGCCTGTAGCACACACATCTGTATGTAACAAGTAGCTGCTACAAACATTCCCTCTGTGCTGATATAATCGCTACCCCAGTAATTTCCACCCTAAGAGGTGAGAAGGGGGTGAAATTTACATTGAGACCTTATATATTGTTGAGTAGTTGCATTAGATTGGCTGATTGTACTGTAAATCAGCCGTATATGCTGCATGTTACATTCCTGAACCACAGATTGGTTCAGAGGCAGTCACCTGCTAATGAGAACCATCTTAAAAAAGCAAACACCTAGCTTAAAAAAGCAAACACCTACCTAGGGGAATGATTCTGTATGACAGTTTGTATGGTTAACTCATTCACACAGTACTCATATAGCTGTATCTTTCAACAGAGGAGTTTTGTACTCCATCAGGTATGTACCCATTTTGTTTTCAACATGATGCATATGTTTGAATTTACTTAGGGGGGATGGAGTTTACATCAGTAAGCCTTTCTTACAAATGTAATTATGACATGCCAGAGATCTCCAGCTGTGTTACACCTACAGGGGATGTAGACTACAGCAAGGATATAATGCTCTGTATTAACTAGGTACACAGGTCTCCTGGATACTTCCTTTGTTAGCAGTTGTAGTAGTACCCTGCTTTGTGGTTGGCACTGTTGTTTAAACATATGTTATGGGTGGGGTTTCCCTGCCGTGGGGCACACTACAATGTTCTCCTGTGTTTGTTGTGTGATCATACATGCATATCTGACATCTCACAAACAGGAGTGGGTGACTATTGTTACTATCCTAGTTGCTTCCACAGCCTTTGGTTGTTTGGCACACTGTTGATTATGAGATGTGTAATCAAGCAAGGAATACTAATATGCTTCCTTTATTGCTGTATCTCTACATACTGTACTCCCACATATGTGATCCTGACATGTGTTCTCATTTATTTGTATTTCAGGAGACAACATGCATGCCAGTTGTCATGCACCTTTCACAGAGGCAGAAAACAACCTTATTATTGAGGTCTTGAGAAAATACTACCAAGTTCTGCTGTTGTCCAGAGGGAGAGCAAACAGGCAAGAGCATGCAGCCTTGTGGAACAAACTGGTGCACAACATTAATGCTGTGGGTCACCAGAATCACATGTATGAGCACTTATGACACCGTGCCATAGACATGATTAACTTCACATGCAGATATGCAGCGGACATGGCCAGGGATCGTCAGGTCACTGGTGGTAGGCCTGCAGCAGAACAACCTCTGTCAGCCACTGAAGAATTCCTGGTGAACCTTGCAACACAGGATAGCTCCCAGGCATCCATTACCCAATATGTTATGGATGTAGTTACAACCATTTACACTCAAGAGGAGCATCCAGGTATGCTTATTTGGATCAGCATTGGAATACTGTAGCATTTAACATGTCAGGATGCATGGTATCAGTTGTTTTAGGTGGGGGGAGAGTTAGCTGCAGTTTTACATTCATGCACAGTTTGTGACTAACATACCTGTTAACATAGCAGCTAATGTAAATGTGAGATATTTGGACATATTTTCCCTGTTATACTGTAACATACGGTGCTATTTACATTACCTCTCCCTCATATTTCTCCGTCAGGAATAAAAAGAGGCCATGCTCCTGCTGCTGGTAAGCACAATACTCAACAGTGTACATCATTCATGGTTTGCTAAAGAGATTCTAGTGTAATTAACTTTTATTTCCAAATAATTACAGATTTGGGTTAGAAAATAATGTCTTTGTGTCCTACTATATGAGGTTGGACTTTATACAGGTTTTAGTGACAGCAGTGTATACAGCTTAACATATATTGCAACATAGTACTGCAGAGCATAGTAGCGCAGGAATTAATGTAATACTTTTCTCTTTTTGTCACAGGTGACCAGGGAGGTTGGTCTGTGTCCCCTTTACAATCAGATGTCAGTGTCTCTTCAGGGTCTGATCATGATGGCGGCCAAAGTGAGGCACAACTGGGAGTTGCAGCAGCTGAATCTGACACAGAGGTTGACATCCCTCATCAGCCCTCGTTATCACCATACTCAGAGTTATGTTATACTCTTTGAGTGTTTTTAACATTTTTTACATCTGAGAGTCAACGTGGTCATGCACAATCATGCTTCTGCAGTGGCAGTACATCCAATACTCCAGAGGGGAGTGTGCTTTGCACACCAAGATGTGGCAGGCCATGGGCTCATGGTCCTGTGGAGAATACATTCCCAGTAGACAGCAGTCATCCTCAGGTAGTAGTACAGCATCTGACCTTGGGTGTGGAGGTGCCAGCGCAACCCAGTTCACATGTTCAAGAGCGGAGACAATGAACTGTCAGTTCTACTATGCAAGGCTCACAGTTGTCCAACATACAGACATGTAGGGCTAGCACTGAGGTTGGCTGTGTTCATGCAGACATTCACACACCACTGTCACATTCAGGTCACCTACAGACACACACGCCACTTGTCCATGGTCCATCTTCCCTACTTCCCTTCCTGACTCACACACAAGCTTGCCAACCTATTAGGTCAGCCTAGGCATCCTGCACCCCCATACAACACCTTGTGCAAGTTATGAAACCTGTGCCATATCCCTATCATCTTTCTCATGCATGCAGGGAAATAAAGCTATGTGTCTGATGCACAGGGTGACTATCTACAGTAATATGAATTTCTTTCATCCAATGTTGCTTTTGACATGCTACTTGTACTGGTCATTTTCAGAATTTGTGTGTTGCCATTTATAATGACTATAGTGTGTGTAAGTTATGATGGATGCTGTTGTAATGGCTGTGTAGTCATACAATGACAGGTGTCACATGGAAATGTTTATGTTTCACTTTCAGGATTGTGTAGGACACACCTATAGGAACACATCTACAATCAACCCATCAATGTCAGAATACAGAATTGAATGTCCGCACAGAAGACAAATGTCATTATAAAGATAGAACAGTGGAGGTTCTGGAGGTCATAGGCTCTTATGTGTTTAATAGGTTAATGAACACAAGGGCTTCTTTAAGCCTAGCCATGCAAACCTAAACTCTGACTAGGTCTGATATCACTGATAAGTGTAAGCAGGGTTTTGGGAGCTGAAATGTCTATAAGCCAGGGTGTGGGGGTTAAATCATCCACAGTTTCCCTGTGTCCAACAAGAGACATCCGTCCACAAGCAGGTATGATTATCCTGTTCTCCATCCAGTTGTGTAACTTGCACTTGATTTGCATTAGGTTGGAACTCTGCTTCACATTGATGGGGAGCCTGTTCCATATAGAGTGTAGTCACTCGGTTACATACCTGTCTCTCCAGCATGTCTTATACATGTTAGAAGCTGGGAGACCTAAGCAGAGGACACAGACATGTAGTATGGGAAAATGTGGTTTCTGTAAACAATGTAAACTTATAAAGGAAGGCACTTTTGTAACGATTAATAGTATCGATTACAAAGTGAAGGGTAAATACAATTGCAATACTAGGGCAGTGGTTTATGCAGCAACTTGCACAGGTTGCCACGCATTCTGTATCGGTAAGACCGAGCGCAAATTAAAACAGCGCATGTATGAGCATGCTTATGCCATCTCTAAGAAGGAACAAACAAATGCCCTGGCTGGCCATATTAATGAACACCCCGGTCATAAGTTTAGGTTTACAGTACTGAAACAAGTAGATGATGCCCCGTTCACAGGCCCATGGCAGATTCAATTAGAGATAGAAGAGTTACAGTGGCAAATTAAAACATCAGCCAGTTTCCCTCCAGGGTTAAATGAACAAATCTCCATTGCATGCATTTTAAAAAAATTAGCATTAAGGAGATAATTTAAATGATTCAACATTTTGTATTGTATACATTTTAGTAGCAAAGACATTTATTGTCATGTTAAGTTATTAAATGTCATATATTAATTTTTTAGTGATTATTGATACATTGAATTTTAAATAGATTAACATATTATGTTTGGAGGTGGGCTATACAAGGTTTGAGCTTACTTCATGTTTAGCGTGTTTTATAGGTTATTTTTAAATATATTTATGACTATGAAAACAACTAAGCATCATAACCTATTTTTAAGTAGTCTAAGGTATTTTTATTTGTCTTTTTAGTTCTAAGTGGCAGCATCTTGCTTGTATTAAAAGAAGGCTGCTACCTGTTTTGATGACTTGCACAGGTTGTTTCAATGAACAGAGTAACAATGGTAACAGAATGTCATGTGATTTGTTTAATTGGCTTTAAATAAGCTGTGTTGCCTGCATATCCTGTTTGTTCTTTTACATTTTCTGAAGAAGGAGGGGTATTGTCTCCTCCGAAAGTGCTTAAATAAATCAGTCTTTACTTTATCCACCTGTTTGGTCCTTGGGCTTGGTTCTTCGTATTTCGTGTTTTTATACTAGAGACAAGGTGTAGTTCTGTAGAACAGGTAATGCTGGTGCTATTTGTTTTGTGGATGTGCATGAGGTCCACAGTGAGGTCTGACACTGCCGTGTATGGCAGGCCTACACCTCTGCTCCAAAGCATGTAGGAGATAAAATACATGGATAAGGCCTTGACGTGGTCTGCATAGGACATGTTACGTACACCATGTAGTGCTGTATTGAGGAACCTCTGTGGATGTTACAGTTGTTGGATATGCCTGGTGACTTACATACCAAAGGTGGCATTGCACTAATTATAGGTCTGATGAATGCTGATTACAGTGGAACAGTGGCTTCCTTGGATTTACATGTCATGTCTTTGTTTATAGGTTGCACAGCATAGAATGATGTCCATAATATTACAGACATGTGACAGTCAAAAAAAGGCTAGATCACTATCTGTGTCCATAAGTCACTGACTACCCGGTCAACTGTTTCAGGTGTGCTGGCAATACAATACTTACCAGCAGTGGCAGCTGGTGACTTCAAATCAAAGGAAGGCTGCAGGAGACAGCTGAATGTGTGGGGCCAATGGGAAGGGTGTGTGGCCAACTAGAAAGGGTTAGAGCTATGCTCAAAACCACAACTGGAACTTTAATTAAATACACTGGGTGCCAAACTGTCATTAGGAGAGTCCAATCAAGACAAAATGAAGTGTAGAAGAAAAAATATTTCAATGCATTGGCTACATGACAGTTTACTTAATATCTAGATGGAAACAAAAAGGTTGTGAGGCATGAAGAAATAAATTACTTCTTAAATACATTATAGGTTCATAGGTTAAAAGTTAGGTACTAGGCTATTGGCCCTCGGGCCTATATAAGTCTAGCCAAAAGGTATCCTGGCTTTTGCCACCCAAGAAAATTATTTTCCTGTGCCACTGTTGAGCAGAGCTACAGTAGTGATCCCCGGGGTGAATTTCCTATCTCCCATCCAATCATCAAGATTTTTCTTGAAGAGTGCTAATGAAGAGCTTTGTTTGATATAGATATGTAGTTTTTTTCCAGAGTATGGGAAGTCTCTGGGACAGGAATCTATCCCTCCAGCATGTTCTGTTTATTGTGGTGACAAGGTTTAGGTTCCTAGAGCACGTAGCTCATAGGGTTTGGGATTTCTTTAAGTGGAACATGTCTAAAAGCTCTGGGTTTGACATAGCTTTGTGTGGTAGGCAGAGATCACCTCTGAGTAGGCGATATGTGACGGAGTAAAGCTGCAGTTTTTTGAGACGGTCTGCATAAGACATCTGTTTGAGGCCGGTGGTCCTCTTTGTGTGGTATTTCTGTGGCCTTTCCGGTTGTTGTAGATGTCTTGTGAGGTACATGCCAAAAGGGGCATCGTACTCTATAATGGGTATAATGAGAAACGAGTAGAGGGGAACAATGACCTCTTTTTTTCCTGGATGAGAAACCTTTTGTGATGAGGTGTGCCATGTAGAAGGATTTCCTGACTACTGTGGTGATGTGATTATCAGAGGAGAGACTACTGTCCACCTGTGTCCCAAGGTCTCTTATCACACTTTCGGTGTTAAGTAGACTACCGCCTATGTGGTAGTTCATGGATACAGAGTTTTTACCAAAAGGGATGACAATGCACTTTTTGACATTAAGTTTGAGGCCCTGGCTTTGACACCAGGCATCTGTCTCAGCGAGGCCCTTTTGTAGGATGTCCACATCTTTTGGAGTTTTGATTATGGCTCCTAGTTTGCAGTCATCTGCGAACTTTGTTAGCCAAAGACCTTCTCTGTTAGCCTGTACTTTAGAGAAGTAGATACCAAACAAGAGAGGACCCAGGACTGAGCCCTGTGGTACACCACTTGTCACTGGTCTGAAGCTGGATTTGGAGTCTGCTACTTTCACAGTGTGGGTTCTGTCAGTGAGCCAGTTGGCAACCCATCTTGTGACATAAGGATTTCTACCTAGTTTAGTGAGTTTATCTATAATTCCAGAGTGGGGGGGTGGTGTTGAAAGCCTTGACGAGATCTAGATAGGCTGAGTGAAGCACCTTACCCTCATCTAATGCTTTGGTGACTGCTTCAAAGAAGTCTATCAGGTTTAGGAGGCATGATCTGCCTTTTACAAACCCGAACTGGGTGGAGTCCTGAGTTTGGAGATTACCAGTGTCATTGTTTATAAGTTCCATGATGATACATTCCATAGCCTTGCAGAGCAGGCTCGTTAGGCTAATGGAGCGGTAGTTTCCGGGGTATGTGGTGGCTCCCCCTTTGTGGAGTGGGATAGCCATCACTGTGCGCCATTCAGTGGCACATAACCTGGGATGAGGCTATGATTGAACATGGTACTTAGGTGGGTTGCCACTTCGTTCTGTAGTTCTTGTAGAACACAGCCTGGGATTTTGCCAGGTCCCATGGATGCTGTGTTCTTGGCTTTGGATAGTGTGTTTTTCACCTGTGCAGCCATGATTACAGGAACTTTGCATTCTTCTGGTACAGAGATGGGCCCTTTAGGGGATGACAGGGGGGTAAAGTTAGCACTGAACCTATCTGCCAGGATATTGGCAATAACATTTGGTGTATATTTAGTGCCATTGTGCTGTAACTCAGAGCAGATCTGAGTGTTGTCATTGAGATTCTTGACATAGCTATAGAATGCTTTGTGGTTGTCTTTAGAGTCAGTGGCAATTTTGTTTTCGTAACTAGCTTTGGATGATTTTATGAGGGATCTCAGCTTCTTACTGAGGCTGACCAGGGAGTGTCTCCAATCATGGGATTTTACTCCTTTTTGCAACAGTTTCTTTCTTCTGTTGTAGAGTTTGTTGATGGCAGGGGACCACCAGATTGGCTTCCTTTTTTTGAAGGATTAGCATCTTGGTTCTGTTAGGGATTGCACAATCCATGCACTTGTGTAAATGCTTAATGCTTATAAAGTGCATTTGTGTAGGATTCAGTAGTCATACCTCTATTGTCTGACAGCATGGGTGTCGTGAAGTTTGCCACTTCTGTCTTAAGAAGCATGAAGTTGGCTTTGGAGAATTTTTTTACTGTGGTATTCCCTAATGGAGGGGGTGGGGGAGGGATTTGGATGTCTAGGGTGATTAGCTTATGGTCAGATCTGACCAACATGGAATTGACCTCTGGTGTGGAGCACTGGTTGCCCATGTTGATAATAACTAGGTCTAGGATATTGCCCCTGGTGGGAGTGTGGATAAGTTGATCCAAGCCATTGGAATTTTTGAATTCCAGAAAATATTGAGCACAAGAGTTGGTACATGAGCAGTTTTCCCAGTTAATGGTGGGGTAGTTGAAATCACCCATTATTAGGGTGTTAGGTTGTACCCTAATATTTTCCAGTGTATCAAGAAATGAGGAGTGGGAATACTGGGGCATGGTGGGGGATCTGTAGCAAGCTACAATTTGGATTGTGGTCTTGCCAGAGTTAGTTGCACTTGGATAATCTCGGATGCATTATGCTGAGCAACTAGCCGGGAGGTGTGGATATCCTTAATGAATATGGACACTCCTCTGCCTTTAGTGTTTTGGTCCAGGTAAGATGGCCAAAAGGTGTGGCATGAATTATAGCCTGGTAATGCAAGGGTACTCTCTGGAGCCTTGAACCAGGTCTCTGTCACTGCACAGATGTTGATGTTCTCCATTTTAAGGAGTGGCTTGAGTGAGTGCATTTTTAGGTTTAGACTTCTAGCATTGAGTAGCAATACCCTCAGATTCTTCTTGCTTGTACCTGTTACAGTGGTGAATTTGGCATTTGAACCTTGCCTAAAAAGGCACTTTAGGGGTGGCTAGAGCCTTAGCCAATATCCAGAATCCCAGGGGCAACAGGTGCAGGCCATCTCTGGCAAAGCATTGTGGTTTGTCAATCATGTCATCCCAGGCAGACAGATACTGGATCCCCTTAGAATGACACCAGAAGCTTAGCCAATTGTTGAAGTCAATAATTTTGTCCTTGTACTGTGGTATCATTCTGGGTGATGGCAGGATGCTACTCAGGGCTAGGGTCATACCTGCCTGGGCTACAAGATCTACAAGAATTATTGGAATGCCAGTCAAAATCAAGTATATAAAAAAAAACAAGCAGCACTTAACTCAAACCACTTCTCCTTACACTGCCGTTCTAATTATAATTTATATTCAGCTTTATAAAAGTATCAAGTAACATGCTGAAAGTACAATCTCTGTGATACCCCCACTTGTAAAAATGTTTCTTATCCAAAAAAGACCTACTGCCTGACAACAATTATCTACTTGTTTCATGGGGAAAACATGATCAAAGTAAAAAAAAAATGAACAACAAACAAGAAACAAGCTCAAGATAAATTGCTTAAAGGATTACTGCACAGGTTATGGACCACACATGATAGATTCGCATTCTGTTTAGTTTATGGGTAAAGCCTGCAAAGATCACTGCAAGTCTCCAACAAATGTAATGAGCTTCTGAAAATACTGTAAGCCTGTCCTTTATTACAAATACTGTCATATGCATTTTAATACCTAAGGCTTATACGTTATCTAGTTATGTAAATATTCTCTGCATGGTGACAACAAAAAAGGCTTTTTCAATGTTGGCAATTCTTTAACAGTATGCTTATTAAAGCTTACTTGCATCTTACAAACTCAGACACGTTTACCTGATGGTCATTAAAGCATTGCTACTTAAACACAGAGCAACAGGGCACTGTGACAGCATGCATTTTCTGAATAATAAGAAGCATAAATCAACAGTATAGAAATATGACAGAAAACCAGAACATTTTGCAAAATCAATGACAGATGAAATGCCAGTGTTGTACTTGTGTCTACCTTGTATGGGGGAATACTCTGCACACTTACACTGCATAACTCCTCCTTGCCTTGCTTTGACACATCCAGAGTCACTACATGGGGGAGTGGGGTGCAACAAGTATGTCACAGTTTGAAATGTCTCTGGCTGACGGTGATGGCCCTGACACATTTGTCATACCTCTCTACCTCAGAGCAAGAAATCTAGACAAAGCCATACATAGAAGTGGGACAAAGGCCCAAAAATAAGGACAATTTTTAAATATTTCTCTTATAAACTTAGAAAGATAATAGAATAGTAGTAGGTCTTGCATTAGCATGAATTTTCTGAAAAGTATAAAATCTGAAACTCAAATGCCTGTCTTTATTTTCTAACGTCAATCTTTAATGATTTGCCACTAATTTGCCAGAAAACCACAATTTAATGAAAAACGGACCAAAAATGTGATGCAAAAATATAAAATTGCCACACAATATAGCTGGGAACCTGTCAAAGAGACACTTTTTTAATATTAGTACTGTTAACTTGAACAGCTGACAAAATAAGAGAATCTACATGCATTTCTGAAATAAAAGTAATCTATAACTCTGATCACTACAGTTATTTATAATTGTAAACCCTCCATGTTTTCTTCCAAAATTGCTATTTTGCGGAGAGATAATTAGGGGGAGAGCAACATTTTGAGCCAAAAATAGGGGCAGTTGAGAGGTTTGTATATTCCTAATTCTATAAAGTGATTTCTTTACATGTACCTCTCAATCTCTTAATGCAGAAAATCTGGACAAGGCCAAATATATTGGGGGAACATACAAACAGTACTAAAAATCTCTCTTTATAAACTTAGTTGACAGAATAAAAGGACTTGCTTTAGCATGCATTTTTCTGGTTATGAAGTCTGAAACTCAATGTCTTTCATTATTTAGTGACTTCATTCCTAATTGATTTGACAGAAAACCAAAAATTAAGAAGCAAAAATCTATTTGTTCAGCAAAAAATCTGGACAGTTGAGAGGTATAGTTCAGCTGGGGCTGTCTTTGAGTTTGCCTCCCTTCCCCCCTCACAAAATCATGGTCGAATGGAGCCTCCCCCCTGCAGCCATTCCAATGTCTCATTACTTGGCTATTTTGCTCCATTTACCATAAACACTGTAATGTGCATACTGCTTTACTTCTGTGATGATTTGAATTTAATTTGAAAGTTTTATTTTGTATTTTACAGCACAAACACTAATAGACCTGCTCAACCAAGCAATGCAGTTACACAATGAAAATAGACTTAACATTAAAACATCTCTGCCCTTGAAACTCACATTCATTGAAACAGCATTGAAACCCACATTCAAAGAAAATACATTTTGCCAGTGGCGGATAAAGATTAACTTTGGGCTGTTTTCAAATCATAGGCCCCTTGCACATGAAACATACATGTGTTCTTTGATACACCTTCCTGATTGTATTAAATAATATTCCTTGTATAATACAGTACAGTTGTTAGAGGCCATTTTAAATGTATTGCTTTGAACATTTTTCCAGTAAATAATGAAACAAAATGCATGCATCAATAATGACAAAACTGCCCAATTTTGTACATTTCCATCATAAAAGTCTACTCAAACTTCAACAATCCACCAGTATCAGTAAATATGCATAATCTCTGAAGAAGTAAATGTCATCTAAATAATTCCACATTAAAGAGACCTGAAACTAATGAAGAGGCTGCTGCTAATAAACAACTTTATAGTTCATTGTTTCATCTACGAATAAAGTGCCTGTTGCCCTTGAGGTATAAATTGCCTATGTTACATTAAAAATGATAAGCTAGTAATATTGCAATAGGAAATGGATGGCAAACTGATAACAGCTTCATAGTTACTGGGTATCTTCGCCAAAAAGGACCTGCAGTATCCACCCCCTTAATAACGCAGCATCAGCAATGCATCTATATATTGTGGGAGTAGAACCCACAGCCTTCTGCATCAAAAGTAAGTACTCTACCTTCTGTGCTATTAACATTGCAAGCAAACTCAGTCTAAGCAGCACTAAACTTCTCTTCCCCTGCAGCTATCAGCTCCTTGTAAAATCTATTAGACACTCAGTTGTATCTCTCAACTTTGCACTACAAGAAATCTGGAAAAAGCCAAAATTTATTAGGGGGACAAAAGCCCAAAAACGAGGGACATATTTTAAACATTGCTTGTATAATTTTGGAAAGTTACTAGAATAAAATGCTGTATTACTACCATATATTTGACTGCCAATTCTTGAACCCAGACCCCTGTGTAAAACAGTCAGAGCAACATACTACTATGCCAAATCAGCTGTTTTGTGAAAGAGAGGAAGACTGAAACTTAAATGGCTACTATTTAGTGAATTCAGTTCTTACCATAGCTGTCAACCTCTTAGCACAAAACACCTGGACAAAGCCAATAATGGGGGAATACAGCCCCCAAACCTATTCAGTGAATTCAGTTGTCACCATAGCTGTCAACCTCTTAGCGCAAAACACCTGGACAAAGCCAATAATGGGGGAATACAGCCCCCAAACTTATTCAGTGAATTCAGTTCTCACCATAGCTGTCAACCTCTTAGCACAAAACACCTGGACAAAGCCAATAATGGGGGAATACAGCGGCCAAACAAACTTATTCAGTGAATTCAGTTCTCACCATAGCTGTCAATCTCTTAGCACAAAACACCTGGACAAAGCCAATAATGGGGGAATACAGCCCCCAAACTTATTCAGTGAATTCAGTTCTCACCATAGCTGTCAACCTCTTAACACAAAACACCTGGACAAAGCCAGTAATGGGGGAATACAGCCCCTAACAGTGAATTCAGTTCTCACCATATCTCTCAACCTCAGCAGAAAAAACCTGGATGAAGCCAATAATGGTGGAATACAGTCCCAAAAATAGAGACACATTTCAAATATTCATCTTATAAACTGCTAGAATAAAAGGTGTTGTGTTACCATGTACTTTCTGAAGAATATGAAGTCTGAAATTCAAATGTCTGTCATTTTCATTTATATTTGTTAACCAGGAAAGTCTGACTTGGAACAAAAGGCAATTTTCAGCAGAGGCCCAGGGAGAAACACTCCAGACATATGCCTTTCCTTTGTAACATGGGAGGACACCATAGCACCCAGAGGTAACCCACACAAACACAGGGAGGACATGCAGACTCCACACAGAACATACCCCAGCCAATAATCAAACCAGAGAATATCTAGCTGTGAGGCAGCAATACTACCACTGCACCATCAACTCTGTACTAAGTTAAAAATCCACAGATTTTTTATGAGGAACAGAACACTACAAAAACATGAGGCAAAAATCTGCAAAGCTTTCACAGATGGTGGTGGGTAAGGAATTCAGGCTCTTGCTGCCTGCACCCAACTTACAGAGTTCAACCCTGAGCCACTACCATCTGAGTTCTCTCTAACCTCCAGTATATATCAACTAGGGCATTACACACACACACACACACACACACACACACACACACACACACACACACACACACACACACACACACACACACACACACACACACACACACTTTCCCCCAGTAGCAGCAGCAAGACTGGTAAACAGCCCTTCCCTCAGTAGTAGCAGCTTCAAGTCTGGTAAGCAGCTGCTTCAGGTTGTCCTTCTCCCAAGTCTTGTGTAAGCATGTCCTCCTTCCCTGTGAGAGAGCGGGCTCCAGCCTGTGGATGTTGCAGTCTGGATCCCTTCCATTCTATGCTGGCCATCAGAGTACTGAGATGCCTTCTTCCTACTCCAGACTGCTGTTGCAGCAGTCTGGATCCCCTCTGAGTTCTGGGACTGTTAAGTGCACATGCACTGAAGTTTGGAAATGTTCTGAGACTCACTGATTTGTTTTTTTTTTCCTTTTCCACAGCTGGGGGGGCTGCAGTCCTGCAGTCCTATAGCATAAGCTGCCCCTGGTTACCAGGGGTGGATGGCTTCCCAAAGGATATTATTGTGCATTTCTTGGTATTTAGTGTTAGCCCATGGCTCTGAAAACAACTGTATGTCTGTGTCAGCCCCTCCTGGAGAACATTTGTATCAGTGTGGGATTCAATGACACCTCCTCATTTGCATGAAGTCTGCGATGACGAGAATGTTGGACTGTGTGTTGGCTTAACCTATGAGCTTATAGGTTGGTCCTGCATGAGATGTTGCTCTATGTGTTGATATGTGTGTGGTTTTCACAGAATGCATATGGGGCTGCTGAGGGTATTTGTTATCTGGACTTTCTCCGTGAGGTGTTTGCGATTTATGTAGGTTACATGTCAGTGCCTCAGGTCCTGTCTGCTTTGGATTTTGTGTGATGGGTGCAGCATGTGTACCACTGACTACTTTAATGACATTAGGAGTACTTTTATGTGAGAGCTTTGCCTCCAGTAACATCGGTGTATATACATCTCTCACATACCATATCAGTTTGTTTGATTATGAAGTGGTTGTCGGTAAACATGAGGCAATTTCTACATTGTTTCAGGATGCCAATATCCACCAGGGTGGCAAAGGTCACAGTGGGAATCCTCTTATCTGAAGCAATGGATACTTTATTATTGATTAAACAGTTGTATTGAGAATATCACTCAATGTCATGAGTGTCTGTTCCGCAACTATGGGGGCAATGCTTGACACTGCTTGCTGGTTGTCCTGTGTGCAACTTGGTATTGGAATTACTGCCATCATAGTATCTGAGAAAAATGTCACCCAAGGTGTCTGAGTCTGTATAGAGCACTGCCAAACTGTGGAAGGGAAACTGATACCTACACCCTGTAAAGTTAAGGATGGCTTATTTAGGCAGTTATTCTGAAGTTACACACTAATCCAGCAGTGCATGCTGAAAACAAGCAATTACCTTGTAAAGAATGCTGAAAACAGGTGAGTCATCTAAACTGCTGCTGCCTGGATAGTACTACTGCTGGTGTCAACATGGCCTCACTCTGGTGGGGATATAAAGTTCCTATTCTTTGTCTCTCATCAGAAGCAAAACATTAGCACTGAACTCAAGATAAGAAGCAGGCCACAGCCTGTTTGTTGACCCACACACTTATCCCACATGATGCAAGGCTTGTAGGCTTGTTGTAGCCTTTTCCATGTAGATGCCTAGATTAGCAACCAGACCAATCATTTGATGTTTGCATGTATTATGCCTTGGGTTCTGAGGGTAGTAGCATTTGACTAGGGTACTGATTCCATGGTGATTAGGGGCACAGCTGCTGCATCACAATATAAGATTAAGTCTCAGAAGTCTCAAGTGACATAGATGTCCAAGGTTGCTCTATCAAGCTCCACAGTGGCAGTGATCCATGTTAGGTAGCAGTTTCACAGCAAATCATGTAGCCTGCCCTTCAACAGTGTAATGGTGGTGATCTGCGTGACATGGATGTGAGGCCTACGGTAGAGGGATGGCCACCTTTGGACAATGTCTCTGTCCCTCCCACATGTCCTAGGTGTGTCATACTGTACATTTATGTTCCTGAAACAATAAACTGTGTTTCCACACCATTTCATACAACATCCATTTGCTGCCTGGTAGTTTGACAGACATTGAAGACTTGCAAGGCTAATGTAATGACTAAAGTTGGACAAGTTTTCTGCGCATGCATGGACATGCACATCTGCACTGCAAAGAGTGTCTACAGAGAATGTGTTTGAGGTTGTGAACCCCAAAGGTGTAGCAGCATGACCCTTACCTTGCTGGAGTTGTACACTGTCACATTTGTAAGTATGCTATTGCGACTCTGCCTAATAACAGGATTATGGGTCATGCAAGTGCCGCAAGCCTGGCAAAGCAACATACTCAATCTACCATGTTATCCCACATTGCCAGGTCCTCTTTTACTTTAGAATGACACCATAAAGGTAATAACATGTTACATGTAAGCATCTGTCAGGCCACTGCCTAAACATGGCCTGTTGTGACGTATATGGAAGCAATAATCTATTGCTAATGGCGTTATCTCTGACTGCTGCAGAAATGTCGACAGCATTCCTAAACTTCTACTCCTACTCCACAGAAACACAAGATGTGGAGATGCATCTGCATTTAAAACCTTGAATCCATGCTCTCTCACACACCTGTCAGTACAAATGACAATAAGCAGGGTGCCAACATGCCCACCTCACCTCCTACTCCACCCAAACCCACATCACACATACCTACATATGCAGAGGTCCATACCAGAAATATACCAAAACACCAGACACCTCACAAACAGAAACGGAAGCAGGCATAACATAATACTACCTCTGCAGAACACAGTACACATAATAGCTAATGCACCACTGTCTCACTAGTCAAACCCTTACCGCAAAACACAAATTCAAACATGTTAGTCATAGATGATTACATTATGAGTCACATTGATGTCCCTCTCACCAGGCTATATAAGGGAAAGGTCACAGTCAGCTATCTGTGAGGTGCCAGGATATGACATATCACACATACACTTAAATCTGTCAACAACAGGTGCTGTTATGATTCCATCATAGTTCCTATTGTTGTGTAAGACTTGAGATGTACATCTCTGGACTGTGTGACAACAGACATGACTGAGCTCCAATACTCCCCGTGAGTTTGTCAATGATGGCTGAGTGGGAGATCTCAGGTAGGTATGCCCTTGGCCATCAGGTGCATTTTACCTTCATCTAGGATGATGTTCCAATACAAACAGAAGATGACTTGAACTTGAACTGAAGCTAGTGTTGGCTGAATTCTGTTATTTGCTAGTAATTACAGGTGTGGGGGTAGCCACATTCTTTGATTTCCTGTCCTTGCATATTTAACTGGTGCATTGTGAAAGATTTCCTGCTTAAAAACCTCAGCTTTGGCCACCTAAGAACTTGGTTATATTCAACTGGATGTATAAGATAATTTAAGTACCTTTATCTGCACTTTTTAAAAAAAAATACAGTATTTAATTTGATTTAAACTGTGTTGAAGGAGTGTTGAAGGAATATTTAACTGAAGTTATTCTGCTCTTCAGTAACTTGAACTGAAGCTAGTGTTGGCTGAATTTTGTTATTTGCTAGTAATTACATGTGTGGGGGTAGCCACATTCTTTGATTTCCTGTCCTTGCATATTTAACTGGTGCATTGTGAAATATTTCCTGCTTAAAAACCTCAGCTTTGGCCAGCTAAGAACTTGGTTATATTCAACTGGACGTATAAGAGAATTTAAGTACCTTTATCTGCACTTTTTTTAAAAAAAATACAGTATTTAATTTGATTTAAACTGTGTTGAAGGAGTGTTGAAGGAATATTTAACTGAAGTTATTCTGCTCTTCAGTAACTTGAACTGAAGCTAGTGTTGGCTGAATTTTGTTATTTGCTAGTAATTACAGATGTGGGTGAAGCCACATTCTTTGATTTCCTGTCCTTGCATATTTAACTGGTGCATTGTGAAATATTTCCTGCTTACAAACCTCAGCTTTGGCCAGCTAAGAACTTGGTTATATTCAACTGGACGTATAAGAGAATTTAAGTACCTTTATCTGCACTTTTTTTAAAAAAAATACAGTATTTAATTTGATTTAAACTGTGTTGAAGGAGTGTTGAAGGAATATTTAATTGAAGTTATTCTGCTCTTCAGTAACTTGAACTGAAGCTAGTGTTGGCTGAATTTTGTTATTTGCTAGCAATTACAGGTGTGGGGGTAGCCACATTCTTTGATTTCCTGTCCTTGCATATTTAACTGGTGCATTGTGAACTATTTCCTGCTTAAAAACCTCAGCTTTGGCCAGCTAAGAACTTGGTTATATTCAACTGGACGTATAAGAGAATGTAAGTACCTTTATCTGCACTTTTTAAAAAAAAAATACAGTATTTAATTTGATTTAAACTGTGTTGAAGGAGTGTTGAAGGAATATTTAACTGAAGGTATTCTGTTCTTCAGTAACTTGAACTGAAGCTAGTGTTGGCTGAATTTTGTTATTTGCTAGTAATTAGAGGTGTGGGGTAGCCACATTCTTTGATTTCCTGTCCTTGCATATTTAACTGGTGCATTGTGAACTATTTCCTGCTTAAAAACCTCAGCTTTGGCCAGCTAAGAACTTGGTTATATTCAACTGGACGTATAAGAGAATTTAAGTACCTTTATCTGCACTTTTTAAAAAAAAATACAGTATTTAATTTGATTTAAACTGTGTTGAAGGAGTGTTGAAGGAATATTTAACTGAAGGTATTCTGTTCTTCAGTAACTTGAACTGAAGCTAGTGTTGGCTGAATTTTGTTATTTGCTAGTAATTAGAGGTGTGGGGTAGCCACATTCTTTGATTTCCTGTCCTTGCATATTTAACTGGTGCATTGTGAACTATTTCCTGCTTAAAAACCTCAGCTTTGGCCAGCTAAGAACGTGGTTATATTCAACTGGACGTATAAGAGAATTTAAGTACCTTTATCTGCACTTTTTTAAAAAAAATACAGTATTTAATTTGATTTAAACTGTGTTGAAGGAGTGTTGAAGGAATATTTAACTGAAGTTATTCTGCTCTTCAGTAACTTGAACTGAAGCTAGTGTTGGCTGAATTTTGTTATTTGCTAGTAATTACAAGAATGGGGGTAGCCACATTCTTTGATTTCCTGTCCTTGCATATTTAACTGGTGCATTGTGAAATATTTCCTGCTTAAAAACCTCAGCTTTGGCCAGCTAAGAACTTGGTTATATTCAACTGGACGTATAAGAGAATTTAAGTACCTTTATCTGCACTTTAAAAAAAAAAATACAGTATTTAATTTGATTTAAACTGTGTTGAAGGAGTGTTGAAGGAATATTTAACTGAAGTTATTCTGCTCTTCAGTAACTTGAACTGAAGCTAGTGTTGGCTGAATTTTGTTATTTGCTAGTAATTACAGGTGTGGGGGTAGCCACATTCTTTGATTTCCTGTCCTTGCATATTTAACTGGTGCATTGTGAAATATTTCCTGCTTAAAACCTCAGCTTTGGCCAGCTAAGAACTTGGTTATATTCAACTGGACGTATAAGAGAATTTAAGTACCTTTATCTGCACTTTTTTAAAAAAAAATACAGTATTTAATTTGATTTAAACTGTGTTGAAGGAGTGTTGAAAGAATATTTAACTGAAGTTATTCTGCTCTTCAGTAACTTGAACTGAAGCTAGTGTTGGCTGAATTTTGTTATTTGCTAGTAATTACAGGTGTGGGGGTAGCCACATTCTTTGATTTCCTGCCCTTGCATATTTAACTGGTGCATTGTGAAATATTTCCTGCTTTTAAACCTCAGCTTTGGCCAGCTAAGAACTTGGTTATATTCAACTGGACGTATAAGAGAATTTAAGTACCTTTATTACAGTATTTAATTTGATTTAAACTGTGTTGAAGGAGTGTTGAAGGAATATTTAACTGAAGTTATTCTGCTCTTCAGTAACTTGAACTGAAGCTAGTGTTGGCTGAATTTTGTTATTTGCTAGTAATTACAGATGTGGGTGTAGCCACATTCTTTGATTTCCTGTCCTTGCATATTTAACTGGTGCATTGTGAAATATTTCCTGCTTACAAACCTCAGCTTTGGCCAGCTAAGAACTTGGTTATATTCAACTGGACGTATAAGAGAATTTAAGTACCTTTATCTGCACTTTTTTTAAAAAAATACAGTATTTAATTTGATTTAAACTGTGTTGAAGGAGTGTTGAAGGAATATTTAATTGAAGTTATTCTGCTCTTCAGTAACTTGAACTGAAGCTAGTGTTGGCTGAATTTTGTTATTTGCTAGTAATTACAGGTGTGGGGGTAGCCACATTCTTTGATTTCCTGTCCTTGCATATTTAACTGGTGCATTGTGAACTATTTCCTGCTTAAAAACCTCAACTTTGGCCAGCTAAGAACTTGGTTATATTCAACTGGACGTATAAGAGAATTTAAGTACCTTTATCTGCACTTTTTTTTTTAAAAAATACAGTATTTAATTTGATTTAAACTGTGTTGAAGGAGTGTTGAAGGAATATTTAACTGAAGTTATTCTGCTCTTCAGTAACTTGAACTGAAGCTAGTGTTGGCTGAATTTTGTTATTTGCTAGTAATTACAGCCACATTCTTTGATTTCCTGTCTTTGCATATTTAACTGGTGCTTTGTGAAATATTTCCTGCTTAAAAACCTCAGCTTTGGCCAGCTAAGAACTTGGTTATATTCAACTGGACGTATAAGAGAATTTAAGTACCTTTATCTGCACTTTTAAAAAAATACAGTATTTAATTTGATTTAAACTGTGTTGAAGGAGTGTTGAAGGAATATTTAACTGAAGTTATTCTGCTCTTCAGTAACTTGAACTGAAGCTAGTGTTGGCTGAATTTTGTTATTTGCTAGTAATTACAGGTGTGGGGGTAGCCACATTCTTTGATTTCCTGTCCTTGCATATTTAACTGGTGCATTGTGAAATAATTCCTGCTTTAAAACGTCAGCTTTGGCCAGCTAAGAACTTGGTTATATTCAACTGGACGTATAAGAGAATTTAAATACCTTTATCTGCACTTTTTTAAAAAAAAAATACAGTATTTAATTTGATTTAAACTGTGTATGAAGGAGTGTTGAAGGAATATTTAACTGAAGTTATGCTGCTCTTCAGTAACTTGAACTGAAGCTAGTGTTGGCTGAATTTTGTTATTTGCTAGTAATTACAAGTGTGGGGGTAGCCACATTTTTTGATTTCCTGTCCTTGCATATTTAACTGGTGCATTGTGAACTATTTCCTGGATAAAAACCTCAGCTTTGGCCAGCTAAGAATGTGGTTATATTCAACTGGACGTATAAGAGAATTTAAGTACCTTTATCTGCACTTTTTTTTTAAAAAAAAATACAGTATTTAATTTGATTTAAACCGTGTTGAAGGAGTGTTGAAGGAATATTTAACTGAAGTTATTCTGCTCTTCAGTAACTTGAACTGGAGCTAGTGTTGGCTGAATTTTGTTATTTGCTAGTAATTACAGGAATGGGGGTAGCCACATTCTTTGATTTCCTGTCCTTGCATATTTAACTGGTGCATTGTGAAATATTTCCTGCTTAAAAACCTCAGCTTTGGCCAGCTAAGAACTTGGTTATATTCAACTGGACGTATAAGAGAATTTAAGTACCTTTATCTGCACTTTTTAAAAAAAAAAATACAGTATTTAATTTGATTTAAACTGTGTTGAAGGAGTGTTGAAGGAATATTTAACTGAAGTTATTCTGCTCTTCAGTAACTTGAACTGAAGCTAGTGTTGGCTGAATTTTTTATTTGCTAGTAATTACAGGTGTGGGGGTAGCCACATTATTTGATTTCCTGTCCTTGCATATTTAACTGGTGCATTGTGAAATATTTCCTGCTTAAAAACCTCAGCTTTGGCCAGCTAACAACTTGGTTATTTTCAACTGGACGTATAAGAGAATTTAAGTACCTTTATCTGCACTTTTTAAAAAAAAAAAATTACAGTATTTAATTTGATTTAAACTGTGTTGAAGGAGTGTTGAAGGAATATTTAACTGAAGTTATTCTGCTCTTCAGTAACTTGAACTGAAGCTAGTGTTGGCTGAATTTTGTTTTTTGCTAGTAATTACAGGTGTGGGGTAGCCACATTCTTTGATTTCCTGTCCTTGCATATTTAACTGGTGCATTGTGAAATATTTCCTGCTTAAATACCTCAGCTTTGGCCAGCTAAGAACTTGGTTATATTCAACTGGACGTATAAGAGAATTTAAGTACCTTTATCTGCACTTTTTTTTAAAAAATACAGTATTTAATTTGATTTAAACTGTGTTGAAGGAGTGTTGAAGGAATATTTAACTGAAGTTATTCTGCTCTTCAGTAACTTGAACTGAAGCTAGTGTTGGCTGAATTTTGTTATTTGCTAGTAATTACAGGTGTGGGGGTAGCCACATTCTTTGATTTCCTGTCCTTGCCTATTTAACTGGTGCATTGTGAAATATTTCCTGCTTAAAAACCTCAGCTTTGGCCAGCTAAGAACTTGGTTGTATTCAACTGGACGTATAAGAGAATTTAAGTACCTTTATCTGCACTTTTAAAAAAAAATACAGTATTTAATTTGATTTAAACTGTGTTGAAGGAGTGTTGAAGGAATATTTAACTGAAGTTATTCTGCTCTTCAGTTATTCCACCCACCCTCCCTGTTTTTGTTTTGGTGTTAATCTTAGTGGGCCTTGAAACTGCCCCCCTCAGCCTGCCTCGGGGCCCATCTCAGTTGCTCACTCAACTGAGTGCAGTGAGATCATATTCTGATTTCAGGCACTCCTACTGTGTACAAAGAGAGCATCTGGGAAACAGAAAAAAATTAAGCTTATTTCCTGCCTTTCTTGTTAAGTGGTATAGACTATTTGTAGGCTTGAGCCCCCAAGCCCTTCTGTGTTTGAGGAAAGAAGCCTCTTCTTTTTTTTTTTCTTATAACTAGCCAGTTTTCTAGGTTCAGCACTCAAATCTGTTTCTTTGATCTCAGCACTTGTTCAGAAAAAAATTTCATCTGCTTTTACTGTACTTGTGTTTCTACCTACTTCATTTTACTTTTGCATCATCTTAAAATACTCAATTGTATTTATTACTGCTTGGTGTAACTCATTCTAAGCCTTTTGGTTTAAACACTTGGGCTTCGGACCAGTTGTTTTGCACTGAGAGGATTTGTGGTCTGCACTGTTGTGGCAGAACAGGTAGCTTACATCCTTCTAGGTTGGGAACTGCTGATTGAGGGCTCAGTGTCTTATTCTAAAATAATTCTGGTTAAGCACTTGGGCTTTCAAGTGTATTAATTCTGGTTTAAGCACTTGGGCTTTCAAGCCAGTTATTTTACATTAAGAGGGTTCGTGGTCTGCACTCTTGTGGGAGGAGAGGCTGGACTCTGCCCTTCTGAGCTGGGAATTTCTGGTTAAAGGCTTATAGTGCATGCATATCTGAACTGTTTCTTACTGAAGTTGGTGCGCCTTGTTTGCTGTGGCATAGACTGGATTCGGGCCTGCTGGATCTAGCTTTGTTTGTGTAACTTGAGCACTAATCCAGACATTCTCTAAAGTATTCAATTGTATTTATTACTGCTTGGTTGTAACTTGATTAAAGTGTAGCTATCATTCTAAGTCTTTTGGATTAAGCACTTGGGCTTCAGACCAGTTGTTTTACATTAGGAAGGTTTGTGGCAAGCACTGTGGTGGCAGGACAGGTAGCTTTCATCCTTCTAAGTTGGGAACTGCTGATTGAGAGCCCAGTGTCCAAGTGTATTAGTTCTGGTTTAGGCACTTGGGCTTCAGGCCAGTTATTTTACATTAAGAAGGTTCGTGGTCTGCACTCTTGTGGGAGAAGAGGCTGGACTCTGCCCTTCTGAGCTGGGAATTTCTGGTTAAAGGTTTATAGTGCCTGAATATTTGAACTGTATCTTACTGAAATTGGTACACCTTGTTTGCTCTAGCAGACTAAGATCCAGGCCTGCTGAATCTAGCTTTGTTTATATGCTTGTTGTTTGTTTGCTTGTTATTTCCTGGAAGCTAATTCCACCTAATATTTCTCAGTGCTTCTGTGGATCACTAGTGATATCTGCATTGCTTACTGTACTTATTTCCTTGTTTCACTTGAAAGAAAGTTACTGTTTGTCGTTTTGCATTTAGTTACTTGTAACACATTGCACTCAAGTTACCTGGCACTTGCTCACTAAAGCAATTATATAAGTCAGCACTAAAAAATTAAAAGCACTACACCCTCACTCACCCACCTTTGTTTTTTTTCAAAAGGATTTCCCAATATCCTGGCTTGTTTTTTTTTAAGGATTTTCCCAATATTATTCTAGCATGTCCAAAGGTCAGTTGTCAATCTCCTCTCGGTCCAGCTGGTGAATCTGGAAATCTTGAGGCAATGTTATAACTGCCTCATGTACACAGACAACCCTCTCCTCCTCCCACATAACACAAGATGCAGCTATTTAGCCAAACTGGAGGCTGAGCTCTCTCAACTCAGGACTGGCAAGACCAGACAGGAGGAGAAGGCAACTACACACACCACAAAACCAGCCTCACATAATGCTACCACTCCACTGAATCAAACACATAAACACAAAAAGACATACTCGGAGGCTCTGAGTAAAATTTTACCTAAACAGCAGAGGCCTCCAAAGCAGACACCCAAACAACTGCTACCTCAAGACACCCCACAAGCAACACATAAACCACAAAAGCAGTGTGTGCAAGCAGTACAGCCCTTAAGGCCAAACACAACACCAAACATACTTGTCATAGGTGACTCCATAGTCAGACACACTGACGTCCCATTCACCAGGCTGAACAAGGAGAGGGTCACAGTAAGCATGACACAGTCATTGTCCATGCTGTGGACTACATGAAAAGAGACATAGAGGAGCTCTCTGATTATGTAGCCCAGGCAGGTATGACCCTGACCCTGAGCAGTATCCTTCCTTCACCAAGAATGATGCCACAATATAGAGACAAGATGATCAGCTTTAACAATTGGCTTAATGTCTGGTGTCATTCAAAGGATTTCAGTGTCTGTCTGCCTGGGATGACACTTGCACCTGTCACCCTGGGATTCTGGATATTGGCTAAGGCTCTTGCCACCCCATAGTGCCTTTTTTAGGCAAGGCTCAAATTCTAAACCGACCACCCTAGAAAACAAAAATGGGAAGAAACTGAGGGTAATGCTGCTCAATGCCAGAAGTCTAAATCTCAAAATGGGCCCTTCTCAGTATGGAGAACATCGATGTCTGTGCTGTAACTGAAACCTGGTTCAAGGCTCCTGAGAGCACCCGGCACTATTAGGTTTTACCTCATCATCGTTCCGGCCCCAAAACCCAGACCACACCACAAAAGGAGGTGTATCCATATTCATAAACGATACCCACACCTGCAGGTTGGTGGCAATGCACCAGCTTCGAAACCATCCAGGTGCAACTAACCATAGGCAAACTTCTACTGCTCACAAATTGTAGCATGCTACAGGCCACCCTCTCAAACTCAGGAACCCCACACAGCCTTCCTGAAGACACTGGAGGGTATAAATGTATCTCCAAACACCATCATATTGGGTGACTTCAACTAATATAGACTGGGAACATTACTCAAGCCCTAACTTTCTAGCCCAACGGTTCCTGGAGTTCATAAATTCAAATGCCATGGAACAGCTAGTCACTGTTCCGAGGAGAAAATATACTAGATCTCATTGTCACAAACATGGGGACAAAACTCCACACCGAGTATATATCCCTCATTGGTGAGATCTGATCATAAACTAATCTCACTGGAAATCCACATCCCCCCCACCCCAAACAAAAAGACCACAGTGAAGAACTTCTCTAAAGCAAACTTCACACTACTCAAGACTGGTGTGGTATCCTTCAAGGCCCCTGAGCCAGTGGAAACCACAACCCAAGCTGTGGAAGCCCTTACAAATGCCTTCTATGAACACCTCCAGGACTGCATGGATCAGGCAATCCCAAATAAAACCAAGACTCTTTCCACAAAGGGCAAACGTCCAGTCTGGTGGACCCCAGCCATTAACAAACTTTACAATAAGAGGAGAAAGCTATTACATGATAGAACAAAATCCATAAAAGGGAAGTCACCCCTGATCATTATTAGTAAAAAATACGAGCACTCATAAAATCAACTAAGGCCAATTTTGAGAGAAAAACTGCCATGGATTCAAAGGACAATCATAAGGCCTTTTTCAGCTATGTTAGCAACCTGGTTGGAAACTCCCAGATATGCTCAGAATTAGTCCAAAATGATACAAAAATCACTGAACCCACAGACATTGCCAACATACTGGCAGACAGGTTCAGTGCAACTCCTCCCCTAAAGGAGAGATAACTATCCCAGCCGAGTGTAGCCTCCCAGACATCTCAAATGCAGGAAAAAGCTGCTCTCTAAAGCTAAAAACACAGCATCAATGGGACCAGATGGTGTCCCGGCAGCTGTTTAATCTCAGCCTTACCACAGGATAACAAGTCTAGTCTGCAAAGCTATGGAGAGGATCATAATGGAGCTCATAAACAAAGATATAGGGGACTTGCAGACATTGGACCCGACCCAGTTAAGGGAAGATCATGCCTTTTGAACTTGGTCTTCTTTGAAACAGTCACCAAGGCCATTGATGAGGGAAAGGCAGTCCATACAGCCTACCTTGACCTTCAGCTTAAATGTAAACCCATATGTCACAAGATTGGTTGCAAACTGGCTTAAGGACAGAACCCACAGGGTTAGAGTTGCTGGCTATGTCAGACTCCAAGCGGTGGTGTGTCCCACAGGGCTCGGTCCCTGGCCCCTATTGTGTTCGGCATCTACTTCTCAAAGTACAGGCCAACATGGGAGGACTTGACAAAGTTTGCTGATGACTGCAAACACACGGATATCCTTCAGAAGGGACTCACGGAAACAGATAGCTGGTACCAGAGCCATGGCCTGAAGTTAAACGCCAAAAAATGTGTAGTCATACCCTTCAGGAAAAACAAGGTAACCCCAAGCTACCATATAGGTGGCAATCCACTAAGCACAGAAGAGGTTATCAGGGACCTGGGGACCCAGGTTGACAGTGGCCTTTCTTTTGACACTCACGCTAAAGTGGTTAGAAAGACCTTCTACATTGCCCACCTGATCATGAAGGGATTCACATCCAGATCTAGTGAGGTCATTGTTCCCCTGTACTCTTCACTTATCAGACCAATGATATGTATCTCACCCGACATCTGCAGCAATTGGAGAGACCCCAAAAGTTCCTCACCAAAAGGATAGGACTCCAAAATCTGTCATATGCTGCCAGATTGAAGAAACTCCAGCTCTATTCAGCTGCTCAGAGGTGACATGTGCCTGACATACAAGGCCATGTCCAACCCGGAATTAATGGACATGCTCCACCTCAAAAAATCCAAATCCACCAAAACCACTAGAGCAAGTGACTTAAACCTTAGCACGGATATAAATAGGACGTGCTGGAGGGATAGATTTATCACTCAGAGACTCCCTATGCTGTGGAATAAAATCCTGGTCCATGTGAGGCAGAGCACCTCACTGACTCTGTTCAAGAGAAATCTTGACCTGTGGATGGGAGATCAACGCTGTGTCACTGCTGGACAGAGGCACAACAAACTAATGGGCACAGTATTTTTCATATAAGGGTGGTGAAGCAATAAAATTTGGGCTAGGCTTATAAATGCCTTAGGGCAGATAGCCTAGTATAAACCTATGAACCTATGAACCTATGAATAGGCTTAGCATCTGGTGCCAGTCTAAGGGGATCCACCATATGTCTGCCTGAGATGACATGCGCAACAGACCTCGATGCTTTGCTACAGATGGTCTTCATATTTTGGCTACTGGCCAAGGCTATTGCCACCCCATAGTGCCCTTTTTAGGTGGTGTCTCAAAGACAAACTTTTCAATGTAAATACCCCATGTACAAGCAACCTCAAGGTTATGCTGCTAAATGCTAGGAGTGTCAACAGGAAACTGCACTGACTGGAAGCTGTCCTCACCTTGGAACACACAGACCTTTGTGCAGTCACAGACACCTGGCTAAAGGCTGTGGAGAGCACCACAGCCATACCAGGCTACACCTCCTTCCACATGTGCAGACCTCAAACTGAAGGCATGCAAACTAATGGTGGTGGTGTGCAAATATTCATTAAGGATACATACACACCCACATTGGTTACACAATATGGTTCTGTGGATGCACTTTGGGTGCTATTGACTGTTTGTGAGACACCTATTCAAGTCATTGTCAGCTACGAGAGCCCCTCCATGAATCAGGACACCCACTCTGCTTATCTGGATCTACACAAGTCTATCAAGATACATCAGGACATCATGGTTTGGGGTGACATTTGCTTCCCACCGACTGGGTAGAATACTCCTGTTCAAACTCACTTGCCCAAAGGTTATTCGACCTCATTAACTCCAATGCCCTGGGCCAGCTGATCGACACCCTCACAAGGTACCCAAATGTTACTCAACTTCATTAACTCCAATACCCTGGACCAGCTGATTGACACTTCTACAAGGGGAGCTAACATACTGGATCGGCTGCTTAGCAATATGGGCGACCACTGTAGCACCCCCACTTTGAGGTCCTCCCTGGTGAGATCTGATCAAAAATTGGTCTCATTCAAAGTAGCTATCACACCTGACATCAATCCCTGTTTTGCAGCAAATACACTAAAGAAATTCACCAATGCAGATTATAATCTCCTATGGAATGGTATAAAAAGCTTCACTGCACCTCCTCCCTCAGATGTAACTGGCAAATATGCTAAGCTCTACACACTAATGCTTTCTACTAACACCTGTATGACTGCATTGACTCAGCTGTACCTGACATGAGCACAAGCTTCTCAAGGCAAAGCAAGCCTGCCTGGTGGACAGCTGCCAGTAACAGGCTTTACAATAATAAGAAGACATTACTGTCTAAGGGTAGGAGGGAAGGAGCTGGCCTAAACTGAAAACACTCCCTCCTCAGCTTAAACTAGCAAATAAGGGTTGCTGGGAAGTCCATCTATACTTACATTTGTAACCCAAAAGGAAAGGCCCACATCTGTGCCAAACTCATAGTTAATGATAACACATATACGGAGCCTGTTAACATAGCTAACCTGTTGGCCGACAGGTTCTGTGAAACCATCACTCCCCTGTCCCCCCCAAACATACCCCATGACATCCCTACTACCTGTCCCCTACCATGTATCCCTAAAGAGCAGGTCAAAAATAGCCTCTCTAAGGACAAAAACACAGCATCTGTGAGAACCTGATAACAACCCAGGCTGGGTCCTACATAGGCTTCAACATGGAGCACTAACACCATTCGGAACTCTAAGCAATCATAGTATAACAACCTGCTTGCTCCCAGCTGACTGGAAAACAGCCACCATTATCCCCTTGCACAGAGGTGGTGCATCCACTGACCCCAGAAACTATATACCTATCATCCTGACTAGCCATATCTGCAAGGCCGTGAGGCAAATCATCATGGACTTTATCAACAAAGATATAGATAATTTCCACAGTTTACACAATTTAGATTTGTCAAAGGGAGATCATGCCTGTTAAACCTGGTGAACATCTTTGAGACAGTTACCAAGGACCTGGATGAGGGGAAATCTATGCATACAGCCTACCTGGATATTGCCAAAGCATTTGACACTATCTCACACTCAACCACCATTGACAAACTCACACAACTAGGCATTGACCCTTATATCATTAGAGAGGACGTTCACAGCCTCAGTGATAGAAGTCATATAGTCAAAATAGGGGAATCCACCTCCAATAGCAGAGATGTAACTAGTAGTGCTGTACAGGGTTTAGTCATGGGTCCTCTACTGTTTGGAATCCATTTCTCCAAAGTACAAGTACAAGTAAGTGTTAGTGGCTGACAACATTTGCTGATGCCTGCAAACTGGAAGCGGTCATAGAATCTCCAAAGTATGTCAACACCATACATGAAGATCTTACTTGAACAAATGAGTGTTACCAAAGTCATGACCTTAAAAACAATGCAAATATATATATTATCATTGCTTTCAGTAACAGTAATGTTCCTGCTAAGTACCACATCGATAGTAACACCTGACATACATACTCAGGGGTGGGAAACCTGGGCATACAGGTTGGCAGCTAACTTACCTTAGATTTCCATGCCTCCACAGTGGTAAGAAGGGCATTCTATCATGCTCATGTAATAAGTGAGGGCATTGTCACCAGAAAAAGAAGACGTCATAACCTCCATGTACTCTTCCCTCAGCAAACCAATTGCTGAGTGCAATGGTCCTTTTGATATGTATATTTCCAAGCACCTGTGGCAATTGGAGAGACCACATAGGTTCTTCACAAGAGGAATTCAGGTCTTAAGCATCTGTCCATGAGTATCATCTGATACAACTGTCACTTTAGTGTGTGTCATTCAAACTACTCAGAGGTGATCTCTGCCTTGCAGATGAGGCAATCTCTGACCTTGCTGTACTGGAAATGCTGCATATCCGTAAGTCAAATGGTACATGAGTTACTCGCTGTATAGACCTTAACCTGGTATGTGACATTAATACAGCCTGTTAGAGGGACAGAATTGTTTTCCAGAGTCTAACACACCTTTGGAACAGAGCACACATCATGTCAAACAGAGCACCTCATTGGCCCTCTTTAGATACAATCTGTATAATTGGTTATGTGACTGTAATTTCACCACAGTGGTTCCACCTGTGTCTCTCTTGGACAGATGCAATAGGTGCTGATCATGGAAATAAGGGTAACAACTTGGCTAGGATTTTAATGGCACTAGGACCACTAGACTATTAAATTCCATTGGGCCTATGATCCAATAGGCTAATGTGAAATGCTCTGACTAACATCCACACACACATACTTGGCTGCAGTGGGACTAGTACCACAACCTATTCATGTTTACAGAACACTGCACAGCACACACGCACACCAAGACTGCATTAAATTGTTTGCTCTTAAGACTGTACTTGACTCCTCAATTCTGTAAGTAAAAATATGCCAATCTGGTTAATATGCTTGTATTTAAAAACTCAGTATTTAATAGAATTTGATATTCTTCACTTCAGAGTCCCCTGTAGGCTAAAGAAAACTTTACCCCTCAGATATATGAAAAGAAGCCTAAACTTTCCAGTCTAGATGGGTAGGATTTATTTACACAAGTAATGACGAGCCTTGTAAATTTTCACTGAATACCTTCCAAAACCAGGAGATCACCTTTCTTGCAGGAGCAAAACAACATGTTGTACTCAACAATGGGTTGAACATGTGTTATGAACAACCTCAAAAGGCAGTCATTATTTTTTTGTTGTATAGTTCTTAAAAATGAAGGCAATAACATTTACTGCCTTAGCTCTGTGGTTCCCAAACATTTTGATTCTTGCTCCCTTGCTGAATACAGGTTTTCCCAAGGTCCCCCCCCTCCCATGGTGCACATAAAGTGCATATTTTATTTATTTATTTATTTGACATTTGTTTAACGAGGCTGCCCGACTGGACTAGGAGACCTGGGGAGAAAAGCTCAAAAGTACAATAAAAAGGCAAGTACCAAAAAAAGTGAACATTCTGCTTAACAGCATAACACTGATCTACTATGGTTGAGAGGTAAGCAAACCTAATGGCAGCCTTATTAACTTTAAGTTTATAAGAGCAATATTTAAAATCTGTCCCTATTATTTGGCTCTGTCCAGCATACCTCACAACTGTACAGATTTTTGTAGAATGTCTAGATTTTTGCCTCATATATTTGGTCCTTTTCCCATAAAATTGTTGTTTTCTGGAAAATCACTGGCAGATTATTGAGGTTGAAGTCAGAAAATAATGACAGACACTTGAGTTTCATACTTCATACCCTTCAGAAAATTCATGCTAATGCAAAACCTGCATTTCTATCAACTTTCTAAGTTTGTGAGATCAGTCCTTAAAAGTGTCACTATTTTGTGCTTTTGTACCCCCACTATTTTTGGCTTTGTCCAGATTTCTTGATCTAAGAGGGTGAGAGGTATGTGTCCAGTGGTATGGACCAGACTTATACAAACCTCATTGCTGCTGCTGCCAGGGATCACTCTCACTTTTCACTCTCTCCCCCTGTGACACACACACACACACAAACGCACACACGCACACACACACACACACACACACACACACACACACACACACACACACACACACACACACACACACACACACACACACACACACACAGAGTCTTTTTTGCATTCATGCACGCATTTACTCACACACATCGCACTCACTCTTTTCTGATCTCTCACATAGTCATAGTCACTCCCTCATTCATACCTGCATTCACTCACACATCACTCTTACTCTCTTAATCATACCATACCTCTCAACCTCTTAAAAAATCTGGAAAAAGCCTAAAATGATGGGGGAACAAATAGGGACAGATTTCAAATATTGCTCTTACAAACTTAGAAAGTTGATAGAATAATAGGTTTTGCATTAGCATGAATTCTCTGAAGAATGTGGAGTTTTAAACTCAAATGTCTGTCATTATTTAATGACTTCAATCCTCAACTATTTGCCAGAAAAGTACAGATTTTAGGAGGAACACACCAAAAATATGAAGCAGAAATCTGGACATTCTGCAAAAATCTGTACAGTTGAGAGATGTGAATCACACACACACACACACACACACACACACACACACACACACACACACACACACACACACACAGTCAATTCCTCATCCATACCTGCATTCACTCACATATCGCTCTCTCTCTCTCTCTCTCTCTCTCTCTCTGTTTCTCTCTCTCTCTCCTGATCAAACACACACACAGTCACTTCCTCATTCATACCTGCATTCATTCACACATTGCTCTCACTGTCTGTCACACCCACATGCCACACACCCACTTACGCATTCATTCATACATCGCTCACACTCTCCTGATCTCACATCCACATGCCACACATCCACTTATGCATTCATTCATACATCCCTCTCACTCTTCCGATCTCACACATACACACACAGTCACTTCCTCATTCATACCTGCACTCACTCACACATCGCTCTCACTCTCCCGATCTCACACACACACACACACACACACACACACACACACACACACACACACACACACACACACACACACACACACACACACACACACACACACACACACAGAGCCACTTCTTCATTCATTCCTTCATTCCCTCACACTCGCTGCAAACTAATAAGTTTAGCTGCAAAATAAACCATAAACTGCGGTTTATTTTGCAGCTGAGCTTATTAGTTTGCAGCACCCCTGTGAGGAAGCCGTGGCTCCCCAGGGCGCCATGGTGCACATTTTGAGAACCCCTGCCTTAGCTTTAACTTTTAAGATATTAGTCAAATACTGAAAATTACTTCATATAATAACACCTGTTTAATATGGCTCAAAGATGCTTGCACAAGGGTCAGATTGAAAACTGGGCACATACAGTCATCTTCTATTCAAATTCTAAATAGAAACATCATCAAACAGTGTAGCATCTTATATCAAGAAGTGATCATTGAGCAAATTCACAAATAATTCTCCAGCATTCAGCACTTCACCTCAAACAGAAATTGGTCCAAAAGATTTAACCTTATTACTGATGTATCTAACACAATAATACAAATTTGTAGACAAGGGCTACTAAATAAATTATCTTCAAATTTACATAATCTCAAAGAGGCATTTGACCTTATTGAGACTAAGTTATGTCCCATTTTAAATTATTTCTCTTGAACCTCTTCCAAAGCCTTAATTTCTTCCTCTTTTTTTCTCAGAAGTTTAGTATGACCAGTATTCAACCATGGAGGTATAACCCTCAGTAAACTATTAATTATTGTTTTCTAACATCTAGACAAAAGAACTTCACAAATGGTTTCAAAGTCCTGCCATTTATTCACAACAATATTTACCTTAGAGGAATTCAAGTCCATCAAATTTATTTGATTAATAATATTCAGATTGAACAGTTTAGACTTACCAAAAACACTCTTTTGTTGATTCATGCAAAAAGCTTTAGTTATTATATTATATTAAATTGAAAAGCTGAGTGATATGAATTGCTTAATGGACACAGTTGGTTAATCTCAGAAATGTAGCTGTAATATTTGTAAGTAAGAGATTTAAGATATTATTTGATGTGGTGGGAAAATTATTCATCTGAGTCAATTTGTGTAACATACATAAACTATAAAATTCATCCTGTAACATTGTCATTGTTGTGCCATCAGACTAATTGCTTCCTGTAAAGTTAGTCACCTAATATTATCAGGTTATCATAAGTCATAAACGTGACCAAGCCCTTGATATACCAAAGTTGATCAGAGCTTGATAAAGCAGGGCTTTTATAACAAACTAGCAAGTGTGGTGGGAGACAAGAGTCAGCAGCTAATACTTCTATAAAAATCAATTCTAAATTATAATCCACTTCCAACTCACTAACGTTTAACCATTGGTCAAAATTAACCACTATTATTTCTCAGGCTGATAAATGATTGGTATTTGTGAAGCTGTATTCCTTCACTATTCCACAATTCAGTAATTACAACCAAGTTGTAATTATTTAATGAACAGACTACATTTCATTCATTTATTTTATTAGTCAAACTTTGAGCATTAACACAGTACACTTTTAGCAACCTGGGTTGTCTGGCATGATTGTAGCTAACCTTAATTCCTGAGTAAAATCCAAAAAAGTGTTTCACAATATCACAATTTCAAAACTGACAATTTTCTACCTAAATAATTCAAATGACACCTATCTTGCCCAATTAAACTTGTGTCATTCACAAAGTCATCACAGGAATTAATAGAATAAATGTCAATTGAAACACCAGTTATGTAACCATTTATTGAGCAAATTTATTTTCTGAATTGGTAATCTGATAAGGCTAGTGAGGGCAAAATGTTTGAAAAACAAACATTGAGTTTGTTTTGTAAGCAAACCTCTGAAATACTCTTAACCATCCTATATATGTACTGTAACCACACTATTTATGCTATCACAAAGATGTAATCAAAGCATATACCAATTAATGGAACAACATGCCAAATGCATCTCATACAGGCTTCCTGGTCAAATCTTGTAAGAGGTTTCTGCTGCTGTTTTCCTATATTAGTAAATGTATATACTGTGTTGTAAATATACCCTGAAAGAAGACAGTAAACACTCAGCCGCAGTCATTTTACCAGATGCATGATGGGTTTTATCTTTAAACAATGATGCTACAAGCTGGATCATCAGCTAGTGATTTCCTTTACAAATGCTTCCATTACTTCTGTTGTCTACTACTATGGAGAATGAGCATCTCTGTTTTGCACATGTGTGTAGACTTGTTTTCATTTTTATTGCATTCACTTGTTAACTGAGTAAGCAAACTGGACCTTTTCCAGCCCTTACCATGGCCACAAGGAAAGATTAGCTAGATTAATATAGATAGATAGATAGATAGATAGATAGATAGATAGATAGACAGACAGATAGATAGATAGATACAAATAGATATACAGATAGATATAGATATGGATGGACAGATTCAAATAGCCAGTTGACCAGAATGTTTTAGGGATATGCTGGAAAACAATATATCTAGACATGGTCTGCATCTGAAAACTGCACACAATGACCTAGACCTGTGAGGCAGACATTTTAACTAGCAATCTACCATGCTACCAAAAAGAATATATGTTATATAGTTTTAAATGCTCTCTTGAAGTGTTTTAGTGTGATTAAAGAGCTTCATAGAGGCTTGTGTCTATCTTTAGTGTTATTTACCCACTATTTAAAATTTGCTTGATATTAGAGTGCAGCAATTTCTGAAAAACTACAAAAACATATCAGCAGATGGGAAGAAATATGCTTACTTTGAAGAGCTTATTTGTTTGTAAATATAGATGTATAATTTGCACTTAGAAAATGGAATAACTGCAACCACCAGAATCTTCTCCCACCAAAGAAATATAGTAGGAAACATCCAAAAATCAATTTTCTTCCTCAGTGTAACTGAATCAGCAGAAAAACTTGAAAAAGTGCACTCAGCTACAATTCTGTATGCCAGTGGGAAGAAGTCTTATAGGTACTTAACTCTTGGCTTTATTGATAAAGAGACAGATAAAATAGCAGTAATAAGTAAATTGAGGGTCTATTGTGATTACAGAAATAATTTACCACTTATTCATCAGTGCTTTTCAATTTAACAAGGTCCAAGAGAGGCTATAGATAACTATATTACAGAGATAAATAGAGCCAAAACTGTGAATCTGTTGAGTTGCATGATACATTAATAAGACGGACAATAAGCTGTGGTATTAGAAATGATGAAACAAGGAGCAGACTTTTAAGAAAAATAGGGCTGACTTTATTAAAAACTGTATATGCAAATCTAGTGAAATTACTTTACTGTCCTTTGGACAAGTCAGTAAACTGTAGTTCCATCTGCTTGAGCTGGTAGTAGCTCATGTTTATGTAAACGATCCCACAATACTTACTGAAAAAGTAGGACAATTTATCCAGTACATTGGTCAAATATCCTTTGATCAGTATGAATGCGATTCAGGTCTCCCATGAAAAGAGGCTGCTAGCCTAGAGGACTAAGTCAACACAGTCTAAATAAATAAATAAACAAGATAAATACAGACTTAAAAGAACTAAATGAAAATGGGTGCATAATAAAATATATATCAAATAAAAAGATAAAATGAGAAGTATAGTGAGAATATCTTGCAGCAGTAATGGATATGAAAACGAAAGTCAC
Organism: Protopterus annectens; assembly: GCF_019279795.1. Taxonomy (NCBI): domain Eukaryota; kingdom Metazoa; phylum Chordata; order Ceratodontiformes; family Protopteridae; genus Protopterus; species Protopterus annectens. The sequence continues at coordinate 1,898,650,536 of NC_056737.1, forward strand.
ATGAAAATGTCTGTATGATCCAAAAAGATCTTGTTAGAGGAGCTGAGAGCATCTGGCATCCTGCAGTTCTACCTTGATACTAAACTATAACACTCTTTTATGACATCATACCAAGGGGTGGAGTATTCCATATAGTGACACTACGCCAGTGCAGTAGTTGTGAAGGATATCCACTGTGCCAGTACCTGGTAATGATGTTCAGGAAGACATTAATTAAATGACTCTCATTAGCTCTTCCTGATGTAATCTAAACCCTGATTAACTCAAATCATAACTACTTTAAGTCTCACAAAAAAGCTTTAAACCTGCCATGTAGATATATTCTCAAGTCTGACATCACAGAGAGTACATGCTCTGGAGATGCACTCATGAAGTACAGCCCAAACTCATTGGGAAAAAAATACATTCCAGTTGTCTTGGACAGAAGAATGAGAAAATCACCATGTGATCTCTACATTAAGCACCCTGGCCCCAGCCAACCACAGCTATTTCCCTCATCTGCAGTACAGCACCATATGTACGTGTGGACCACTGCTGTTGGAATTTAGGCTCTTACCTCTAATGTCTGCAGTGCTGCTTCCCATATACAAGCAGAGATGGTTTCTCAGCTGAATTCACACATCAGCTATAATGGGTTTAATTTCATTGTCAATTAAAACTTTTGTATTGGCGTTCAGGGTCAGAAGAAAAAGTCTTTGTCCCTTTATGTTTGGATCCCAGTTCATGCTTTGTAATTGGATATACTGCTCCAAAAATATCTTATAAGGCTGCAGGTATCACATAAAAGCTTTTATAGAAATGTAGTTGTGTAATTGCTTTGGTAGCATGCTTTTCCAAGCATATGTTGTTTTGGAATTTGACAATGTGTTGCAAAAGTACTTCAGACTGCAGAAATAATTGTCCAGCAGAAATTTAAACCTCATATACTACCTGTGGCTATAAGCAGGAAAGAAAATTCTGCTTTTAATAAATATTGCAAAAGCTTTGATAGAACATATGTTTAAATGAGAAAATGTGTGTTCAAAATGATTTGCATGTTGCTGAACAGAAATATAAAAATGAGCTATTTATCGGTACAATTGAAGTCAAAAGAACTGATGCAGTGAAATCTGACAACATAGTAAAGACTTTTAGACAAGATTGTAAGTCAGACTGTTGGCAAGAAATACCAAGAGTATAATAAAGAAAATGCAAAACTGAAATTAGGCATAGTTGCAGAAAGTAATATTTAATTTGAAAATGTCTTTTAAATCACTGGCTCTAGATGGCTCAATCGATAAAGCTTTGCACTCAGTGCTAATAAGTCCTGCCCACCAGAGGGCGATATTAAGTAAAAAACTACTTTCATACATGCATGCATGCATACAGACATTCATACATATATACGTACATACATACCTTACTATAAAACAAACAGACACATAGATAACCAATGTAATATTTTATTTAAAATTATAACACTTAAAGATGTAAACTGTTACAATATTTTGGGTAATCTGAGTTGTGGAAGCCTGTGAATAATAAAACAAATTCACTGTGTAATCCTAAAAAGTGCACAGAGTCATACAGCGGCAAAGATATCTAAAATACTATGCAGAACCATGGAAGTAATATCTTGAATGACTATGCTGACTGTTTTCAGGCTTTGTGATTTTGCCAGTAGAATATCATAAACAAATAAATCCTGAGCCTATGCCAGTGACACATGCTCACGAAAAGTAGCTGTATCTGTAAAGAGTAAAAAAGAAGGAAGCTTTCAGAAGTAGGACAGAGAATGAATTAGAACATACTCAAAGATTATTTTTTATTAAGAACGAATCTCAGACAGCACAACTGGTGAATGGTATGGTCAATGTTGTAAAGCATGATACAATTCACATTTATATTAATGAATAAAGTTTTATAAATCAGCATTAATTATCCTTTGCTAACCGTTAAAGAAGTGATTTCACCAATGTAAAATGTTCTTTCCAGTTCTAGATTCAAACCAGTGATTTTGATAGAAAAGGCTAGATGAATAAAGCTCCAAATTATGTACATTTAATGTGTCCTTACTAAAGTACTGGTTCTTTTAATGTTATAAAGGGCTTGACTTGTCTGTGTATGTTGGTGTTAGGTTGTTTGTTGTGCATGGGAGTGGAGATGAGAACATGTAAGCCTGGTAATGGAGTTGTGTATCCTTATTTGTATGAGTCTGTGTGGTTTACCATACATAAAATGCAGGTACCAAAGTACTGCATTTGTCTTGGTTTTCAATGGTGACCGAGGGATTGGAGTCTGTCCCCCTCACAACTTGATGACAGTGTTTCATTGGACTATGATGATGATGGTGGTCATAGTGAGGCACAGGAGGGGTTGTCGGGGGCTGAATCTGTCCCAGAGGTTGACATCCCTCTTCTGCCCCCATTGTCTCTCCACACAGTCAGTATGCCCACACATACCCAGTCCCTGGAGGCCATAGATATTGGACAGTCAGAGGGTGGTGACATTGAACAGGGCAGTGTGGCAACTATGGCATCACTTGAGTGTAGACACTGTCTATATCCAGAGAGCTGGCAAGGTCTCACACAGGAAGATTGACAGGGGTGCTCATAGAAGGACTGCTGTCCATCCACCACCTGTTGCAGGTGTCACATCATGGGTCACTCTGTGCATGTTTCGGGCCATCATGGAGGCACAGGCACGTTCTGAATGCAACACCAGCTAGATGCTTAGAGTTCTGGAAGCAGCATAATCTGACATCCATGACTGCCCCCACCACATTGGGGACACCCTGGATTGGTTTACTGATGCAGTGGACAGACAGTGGGCTGAGACAGTGTTTGTCTTGGACCACATATTGTCTGTGCTGGAACATCTGGTTGGAGTTGGGTGTCAGACACATCATAGGTCAGCAACACCATCTGCTGAATGTCTATATGGCCATGCAGAGTCATGCTCCTGTAGTGGCAGTGCCTCCAGCGCTACATAGGGAGGTGTTCTGTCCACATTACTATGTGGCAGGCCATTTACATGTGGCTCATGGAGGACACATCCCCAGCAGACAGCAGTCACCATCAGGTACTAGCACTGTATCTGACCTTGGGCATGGCAGTGCCAGTGCTACTCCTGGCAGAGCTAGTTCCTGTGTTCATAGACTGACGTGGTGGACTGTCCACTTTACCAGGTATGGTCCACAGCTGTCCAACATACACATGTGTAGAGCTAGCACTGGGTTTGACTGTGTACAAGCACACACTCAAACACCACTGTCACATGCAGGTCACCAACAGACACACATGACACCTCTCCATGGCCTATCTATTCCAAACCCCTTCCTGACTCACACACCTGCTGTTGCTTGGCACAGCCTAGGCTTCTGGCACCCCCACACCACACCCTGTGCATGTGATGATACCTGTGTCACATCCCTGTCATCCGTGCCATTGATTCAGGAAATGCTACTATGTGTCTGATGCATAGGGTGTAAATATTACTTGACATGTACTTGTGTTGTACAGTATTGTTTTGTCATGTCACTTGTTGTGGGCCACAACAGCCACTGTATGCTGGCATGTATCATGACTACACATCACACTTTGTGTATCTCTATCGCATGATGTTGGACTGGTGGTATTGTTACAGAATGACAGCTGTGTCACAGACCTGTGTGTATTTGTATTCCAGGAGCCTGAGGGGATAAACTAGGGACACATGGCATCAATACAGCAGTACAGGATGGCATGGCAGCACAACAGACATTTGACGTAAGCAATGTACGGCAGTATGTGTGCATGGCTTCCAAGGTGCATATGTGTAGAACAGTCTATCAGGGACAATGGGGCAGTCAGTGTAATCATGCATTCATACTTTATTATAAGGTCTGCTACACTTTGCTACATGTCACCTGGGTTTTCTGAACTTACAAATCTAGAAGATGTGGCAATAGAGTTGTCATGTCTACAAATATCCTGTGTCCAGGTGAAACAGGTGGTAGACATCTGTTATGATTATGTAGAGGAGGGCAATAAAGAGGCCAGTAGCTAGTCACAGGGCTGTAAAATGCATAACCACTCCATAGTGCTGCAAGGGGATATAGTTAAACAGACATAGGCATATCTGTAGTTCTGCAAGGGGATATATTTACACACCCACAGAGTCGGCTGATGTGAGATTAGAACTCCTACACATTATAGCTCACACTACCTATCACAAGTGCTATGGAGTTTACCTGATATTAGGCCGTCTGTCAGCACCCTTAAAGTGGATGACATCAGCAGACCTTGTAGAGGCAACACTCACACACACACACACACACACACACACACACACACACACACACACACACACACACACACACACACACACACACACACACACACACACACACACACACACACACACACACACAGTTGGCTGATGTGAGATCAGAACCCCTATCTGTCTACTATTACACACTATAGCTCACAGTACTTATTGCATATGCCACAGAGTTTACCTGATATTAGACTATCTGCCAGCACTCCTAAGGTGGATGACATTAGTAGCCTTGTAGAGGGGGGCAATGTAGAGGTCAACAGCTAGTCATAGGGCTGTAAAATGCATAACCATTGTACTGAGATGGCTCATATGGGCATGTCTGTAATGCTGCCTGGGGATATATTTACACACACATGAACACACACACACACACACACACACACACACACACACACACACACACACACACACACACACACACACACACAGTTAGCTGATGTGAGATTAGAATCCCTCCCTATCTACTATTACACACTATAGCTGGCAGTACTTATCGCATGCCCCACACATTACGTCTGTTTTATATGGAATTGCAGGCACTGTACTTGTGGAGTATGCAAAGTAGCCTTGTGTTAGGCAGCATCTGTGGCCTGCAGAGTGATATTGCTTAGTACTGTTATTGTATCTAGTGTCCTAGGAGTGAGATAACTGTTAATATCCCTGCTATGTATGTACAGTTACCAGTATGGCCATATGTGGTCGGATGCAGTTAGACAGGCAAACATGTGGTCAGGGACAATATGGCCTATCCAAGGCATGAGTTGATACCATTGTACATTACAACATCTGCTCACCTGTGTATGTCTATAAAGTGACATCCCACAGGCACAGGGGTCTGTGGGTGAGTGGATTACGTACTGTCGTGGCCTTCGTCTGGTTCCTTTGGACAACTGTTGAGATGTGTAAGTGAGGACAACCTCAGCATTCCAAGGGTATAAGGGGACATTCTTACATCCCCATGTAAATATACATATATATATATGGGTCTACTTCTTTTGACCTAACTCCCATTTGCCTGACACCCATTTGCCTGAGACCAAATGACTGAAATTTAATTTGCCTGACACTTCATTTGCCTGACACTTCATTTGCCCGACAAGTATTATTAGCAATAAAATGGAATATGCCCCCTTCCCCACTGTAGTGCAACCCTGGAGTTAGAATATATAGTTGGGGGGTGTGGGGGGCACAGCCCCCCACAATGGGGGGTGTGGGGGCGAAGCCCCCCACTTACTTTTCTTTTACTAAGCAATATTACATCATAACTTAACAATATCATATGAAATGAAGTGGGGGGCTTCGCCCCCCACACCGCCCGTTGTGGGGGGCTGTGCCTCCCACCCCCCCAACTATTTATTCTAACTCCAGGGTCGCAGTACAGTGGGGAAGGGGGCATATTCCATTTTCTTGCTAATAATACTTGTCAGTCAAATGAAGTGTCAGGCAAATGAAGTGTCGGGCAAATGAAATGTCAGTCAAATGGGGTCAGGAAAATGAGTGTCAGGCAAATGAAAGTTAGACCCATACATATAGATATATATATATGTATATATATATATATATATATATATATATATATATATATATATATATATATATATATATATATATAGATATATATAGATATATATATATATATATATATATATATATATATATATAGATATATATATATATATATATATATATATATGGTTCTACCTGACATAAACGAAACCCCAAAACACCGACAATGCAATCACCAAACCACATAACCGACAGTAAAAACACGAAACCCGACAACGAAATAACCGACGGTACACAAACACGAAACCTCATACACTGCACACACCACAATCACAACAATCAACAAACAAAACACATTCCCATCCAAAACCACATACACAACACAAGCACACCAAAATCCCTACAAACCCACGCTAAACCTCACATACACAACTACCTACAACCCTAACCCAAACCCTAACCCTAAGGTCCGTCACCACCGCACACTTACCTGACCCGCTCCCTAACCCTAACTCACTTATCCCGCCCCTAACCCAAACACAATCACTACCGCATACTTACCTGACCCGCTCCCTAACCCTAACTCACTTATCCCGCCCCTAACCCAAACACAATCACTACCACACACTTACCTGACCCGCTCCCTAACCCTAACTTACTTAACCCACCCCTATCCCCACAGACCGTCAATATCCACACTTACCTTACTCGCACCCTAACGTCCGTCACTACCACATACTTACACAGCCTTTTCCCATGTCGACATCCTCGGCATCGGTGCTTTCATCCGTCGGGTCGGTCTTCTGAACTGTCGATCTTCTGCGTCCCGTCACGTCGGTCTTCTGAACTGTCGATCTTCTGGGGCTCCCGATTTCCGTGTCAATGTTCCGGCGTGTCGATATATATATATATATATATATATATATATATATATATATATATATATATATATATATATATAGTTATGCTCTTGTTTGGCGTCTACTGCTCTGAAGTACAGACCAACACTAAGGGACTCTGGCTAACAATGTTTGCAGATGACTGCAAACTGGGAGCCATTATCAAATCCCCAAATGATGTGGATACTCTACAGAAGGGCCTTAGAGAAACAGATGCTTGGTGCCAGAGCCATGGGCTCCAGCTCAATGCCAAGAAATGTATAGTTATCTCCTTTGGGAAAAAAAACATGTACCTGTGAATTACCACATAGGTGGCAGTACACTAAACACAGAAAGTGTGATAAGAGACTTAGGGACACAGGTGGATGGTGGTGTCACCTTCGATAACCACATTGCCCCAACAGTCAGGAAATGCTTCTATGTAGCACACCTCATCACTAAGGGATTTTCATCCAGAAAAAGGAGGTCATTGTCCAACTGTACTCATCCCTCATTAGACCCATTGTAGAATACACTGCCCCATTTGGTATGTACCTCTCAAGACATCTGCAACAACTGGAATGGCTGCAGAAATACCTCACTAAAACAATCACAGGCCTAAAGCAGATGTCCTATGCTGACCACCTTAAAAACTCCAGCTATACTCTGTTGCATATTGTCTACTCAGAGGGGATCTCTGCTTAACATACAAAGCCAAGTCAAACCCAGAGTTGTTGGACATGCTACACTTAAAGAAATTCCAGTCCCTCAGGGCCACATGCTCCAGAGATCTAAACCTTGTCGTCACAATAAACAAAACATGCTGGAGGAATAGGTTCCTGACCCAGTAACCCCAGATTCTGAACTAGACTGTCCATACATGTCAAGCAGAGCGCCTCTTTGGCCCTCTTCAAAAAGAACCTTGACGATTGGATGGGAGAAAGGAAATTCACCCCGGGGATCACATCAGTTGCCCTGCTAGACAGTGGTCCAGGGAAGTAAATAGTGTGGGAAGAAATAGCCAGGGTATTGTTATGACTAGGCTTGTATAGGCCCTACCGCCGATAGCCTAGTACCAACCTATGAACCTATGAACCTATATGTATGTATATATATATATATATATATATATATATATATATATATATATATATGTGTGTGTGTGTGTGTGTGTATAACAGGGATGTCTCTGTACATGTTGCTGTGTATGTGTGTACGTTTTGTGCATGTGTTCAGTAGATATATGTGGAAAGTCTATGCATCATTGTAATTTATATAGCTGTATATATATTTGTATCATATGTATATGTCATACATACTGATAGATGCAATAATCATGTGTAAGGGGGATAGGGACAGACAGATATGTATACGTAGCTGTCTGTATGTTCAGCCATATTTCCACATAGCAGGTCTTTGTGAAGAAGAGGCAACAGACTTGCACCCAAGTTAGCTAAATGTAGGAGCATGCCCAGTGGGCCTGTCAGTATTTACAAGGTGACTCCAGGCCAGAGCTACCTGTACGGGATTTTGTGTGCTGCAGACATTGACTGCTGCACCTGCTTCCACAGTACAGCACTTCCCTGAAATTGTCCAAGGCATTCCCCGGCTGTGTGCAGTACTTAATATGTGACTGGGGTACATAATGTGACACCATGCACAGGGTGACAGTCTACATACCTCTCACTGTACATGTTTTTTGCAGAATGTCCAGCATTTCACCCCATATGTCTGGTCTGTTCATCATACATTTGTGGTATTCCAGTATAATATTGTATAGTGCAGTCATTGAATTAATTGTACTAACTACTGACACATTTAAGTGACAACCTTTACATCCTGCAGCTATTCTGTTCTGTTGCAACCTGCTGTTATACTAGTCACCTTCTAGGTTCATCAAAGTATGTGTAATGTCTGTCTGTAGTTTTGGCCCTTTGTCCCCTCATTCTCTCTAACTTTGTCCCACTTTCTTGCAGTAACAAATATCCATCAACACCATCAACCATGCTAATGTTCCTTGCCCAGTGAACCACACCATCCACCAGACAGAAAGGTGTCATTTCTCACATAATCAACAGCATACAGACATACATTGTCACCCCTACGTTATGTGAGACATACAATGTGTGGCCAGGTTCTATGTCACAGCCCTGGAATAAGCTGGTCTGCTAATATAAATCATTGCAGATGTACTGTTACAACAGTTGTATGGGAACACTGATGTGTTGGGGTGGGAGAAGAGCAGCGCATGATCTGTCGGCATAGACAGTAGTGCAAATACCATGTGAACCCACTGTTTAACATCTCCCTTGACTGCTGTAGTGAATATTCCAACCATGAGGTCTAGTTAATATTACAGAACACATACTATTGGACTGGGTATCTATAGTCCCATGTGGATGTGACATCTCTCCAAATAGTCCATTATATTCCCTTGCATACATGCAGCAGGTCCATACATACAATAGCATATTATAGTACTCCTTACAAATGGTGTGTAGGTGAGTGACTTACCTTGCAAATGCAGCAGTTGACAGAACTGTACTTCAGGGCTGACTCTGTCTAATACACACAGTATGCAGCAAATACATGGTTAGATACAGGTTGTGTGGGTTCCCTGGCATCATTATTTACTATATGTATGTGAGTTGGAGTAAGGTTTCAGTCCCTAGGGCCGTAGGTTTTCAGTGAATGCACTATGCATTGTCTCTTGGCCAAGGCCAGAGCATACTGGGCAAACCTATGTCTGCCTACAGGGACATCCTCAGGAGTTTCCTCCTCTGAGTCCCCATGTGAGTGTGGCTGTGGGGACCTAGGCAGTGGTGGGGGGGGGGTTGTGTATTCCTTTCCTTTGCTGATCCTGCTGCAGCTGTTTCCGCAGGATCATATTGTGTAGCATGTCACTTACTGTGAACATCTGTGCACATGTGGCTAGAAAGTACTGCAAGGCTCCAGCAGATATATCAATGCACCAGAACCATGACTTCAGTAGCCCAAACACATGCTCTATAATGTTCCTAGTTTGTGCATATGCCTCATTATGGCATTCTTCAGTGGCATTTCTGATGGGTGTCATCATCCACTGTTCCAGTGCATAGCCAGCATCCCCCAGTCAATGGCCATGTGAGATGTACCCCTAGCAAACATCTGGTACAGCTGTGATGCATGCCAGATATGGAAATCATGATAACTGACAGGGCTGCCAGAACACACATTCATGATAATGCCCTGGGATTTGCACATGACCTGGCAGTTGATGGAGTGATACCCCTCGCAGCTGACATAGATTCTACCCTCCTCACCAGTTGGTTCCTTGATGTGTACATGAGTGCAATCTATGGCACCCAGCACCACAGGGTAGTGTGCTACACAGTAGAAGTATTGCATACTACTGGCCCTTCCATCAGGGGTGTGAGTAAAATAAATGTGCTCACTGGCATGTGGTAGCATAGCATCCAGGAACTGGCTGATTACCCTGGATGATGATGCCTGTGAGACCCCCATCATGTCCTCAGTTGGTTTTTGGAAAGTACCTGTAGCTAGTACCCTAAGAGCTACACATACCTTTGTTTTCACTGGGATGGGTTCCCCTCTGTTGGGTCTGGGTCTGAGTTGAGGATGGCAGAGCTCAGTGAGTTCTTGTAGCATGTCCCTGCTTACCCTGTAGCGCTCTACAATCTCCATCTCATGTAGCTCCTGGAAGGTTACTCTGGGCCTGAACATTCTTCTCCTTCTCTGTCTAAGCCTATTGTCAGCAGCAGCACTGACCTCATCACCTAGAACATACAGATGTAGCAGACCAGCAGCAGCCCATAGCATTCCCTCAGTCAAAAATCCCAAGTCTGTACTCCACTGGTGAAGAGTATGGAGATAAAATCAGCTTGAAGAGTGTATGCAACCTTTATAGTGCTCTGCTGTAGGTGCAGCCTGTGTGATTGGCTACCTATGATGAATTCCACCTGCCAAGTACATCATTACAGACTGTTAATGGCCCTAGTTTAATTGAAACAGGGGTCATCAGTAATTAATATACCACTGGCTTTCTCAGCCAATTTTTTTTGGACAGCCATCCTCACTCAGCACTGCTGAGCACCACGCAAACACACACAAAGCTTAACAGCCAGTGTACAAACCTGCCTGCTGAGCACAACTGCACACTGTGCAAACAGGCGCTGCAAAGATAAACAATGCTCAGCAGTCACTGCACACACCTCCATGAAAGGTCATGCTCAGCATGGCAGCTCACTGCATAAACACACTGACACATGTGCCCTGAAGGTAAACAAAGTTTAGAATCCAGTGTACACCCCCCTTCTGAGCACAGCAACGCACCACACAAACAGGCATAGCTGAGCTCCAATGAGCTTACAAGTCCTCAGACATAGCCCTATGTTGATGTCAGCTACCTCTTTGCTGGGTACCGACATGGTTTTGTGCCTACACAAATGGGATCTGCCGACATGGATACCCATTTGTGCTATTCAGTAACCCCACCTAATTTGCACAGGGATCCGTGCACATAAACCTGGAAACTACACGATTCCAGGCCCTGACTTATTGCAACCGCACCATTCCACCATTATAGATACTCTACGCAGGGTCCTACAATACATTACTATCACATACTACTAAATTTGTTTTTTACAATTTTTTTCATTTTTTTTTTCATAACATGTTTGCACACTGAGGCACACCATGCAAACATACACAGATCATTAAAAATATATATTATTTTGAAATATTTCCCATATGTTTTTGAACACAGTGGATAATTGTGCAGATATCTGTGTCTGCTATCCTATTTCTGTCCATTGAAGTACACTTTTGCAGCCCCTGTTCTCTGTTTAAATTCCTGTACACGTAATTTTTCTGTGTACACTATATATACCAAGACTGCATATCTGCTTACTGGATCGCTCTACCTCCCTCATTTGCATCCAACTCACCTGCTTATGAGGTGATTTGCATGCCACGGATACTTCCATGTTGGCACATGCATGCATGCCACCCAGTTCTGTTTACTGGATTTCCAACCTGCTTACTTTCATGTAAACAGTGTGCCATGATGCCTAGATGGAAAAAAAAGTCCATGTAGGCTTTATTAAATTCCACCCAAAATTTAAGATAAGTTAATATAATACAAACAATAATTACAATATGAAATGAGAGAAAACACAGGGCTATGGCATATTTAGAAAGAGAGTCAGGGGAGTGAAACACACAGAAGAAAGAAAGTGAGTGAAGAAGGGAAAGTAAGGAGGTGTGAGGTATGAATAGGTACTGTCCTAGCTTTGCACAAACCAAACAACTCTGAATATTAAGAAAATTAACTTCTTTAGTGTTTCAGTTAGGAAATAGAATATGTA